>NC_091287.1:65621377-65977211 GCF_032444005.1 Ranitomeya imitator
CATTCGGTTACCGGCAGAGTTGAAGGAGGATTTGGCAGTATGGAGCACATTTTTGGAAACTTATAACTGTCGTTCTTTGCTGATGGAGGAGGCTGTGGACAGCGATTAGTTGGAGTTGTTTACGGATGCTGCTGGAGGTACTGGTTTCGAAGCGTACTTCAGAGGGTAGTGGTGTGCAGCTCCTTGGCCGACAGAGTGGTTTTCGGCTGGTCTGGTTCGCAACATTGCGTTGCTGGAAATTTTTCCTATTTTGGTGGCAGTGCATTTGTGGCAATGGGAATTTCGTAACAGACGCATTCGTTTCAACTGCGATAATATGGGAGTGGTTTGCGCGGGTGCTTCGAGAGTTAGTACTATTATGTTTGGCCTTGAACTCTCATGTTACAGCGTCTCATGTGCCTGGTGTTCATAACTCCATTGCTGACTCTCTTTCTCGATTTCAGCTCGAGCGTTTTCGGTCCTTGGCTCCAGATTCCGGGGTCCATCGGTTTGGAATGCCCGGTGGAACTTTGGCTGGTGGCATCCGGGATGCGGAAGAGTTGATCAAGTCGTCGTTGGCTCCAAAAACTTGGGAGGCTTATAAGGCAATTTGGTCGTCTTGGAAAATTGTGCTGGTGGCTTACCCTGGTGGGGGGGTACGGATGAGCAAGTTGGGGCATTGTTATCTTGGTTGAGTAGGGGGGCTTCAGATGGTTGGTCTTGTACGAAGGTGTCTCGCATTATGGCGGCGCTGGCTTTTGGTTTTAAATTGCAGGGGCAACAGGATTTGTCCAAGGCTTTTTTGGTGAGACAGGTGGTTAAGGGTTCTCTTAGAAGGAAGTCAGTTAGATGTGAGGTGTCCGGTGTCCTTTTCCTTGTTGGAAAGGTTGGGGGACGTGTTGGTTTCTTGTTGTGGGTCGGATTTCGAATGTCGTTTGTTCGAGGTGGCTTTTTCGTTCCCCCTCTTTGGTGCTATGAGAATTGGAGAATTGGTGTCTCCTTCCAAGAAAGTTATGGGGGGATTTTAGCTCAGGATGTCTTATTGTCTGGTGGGCGGGTTGAGTTTTGGTTGCATCGTTCAAAGACGGACCCGGAAGGATGGGGTAAGAAGGTCGTGTTGGGTGCTGTCGCTGGGTCAGGAAAGTGTCTGGTGAGTTGTTTGGTGCGTTTTTGGGAGCTTTTGTCTGATAGGGGAGGTCCTTTACTTTGCTATGAGGATGGTTCCTTGCTTTCAAGATATCAGTTCACTATGGTTTTTAAGAAGGCGCTCCAAGTTTTGGGGTTGGATGATCATTGTTTTGCACCTTATTCTTTTCATTTTGGGGCAGCAACGGAGGCGGCTGTGGGTGGTTTAGGGGTTGATGTCATCAAGCGTATTGGGAGATGGAGATCGGATAGGTATCGCAGTTATGTGAGGCCTTAGAGGGAGTTGTTTGTTAACTGGTGTTGTCAATTTGTTTGGGCGTTTAAAAAAAATGTAAGGGGTTTGTTTTTTGAGTGTTTTGTGTTTGTATTTTTCAGATCCCTTGCCGCTATTGGTGTGGATTTTCGACCATTTCTATGTCCACTGGGAAGCACTGCGAGCGGATGTATGGTCGGAGGGTAGACAGCTTGGATTTGATCGGAAGATGGCGGTGGTCAAATGGATTGGTTTTTGGGGAATGTCCTGGAATAGGGTGTTGCGGGAGATACATAATGCTGTCATTTTGGATAAGTCCCCAGATATTTTGGTGCTACACGTAGGGGGTAACGATTTGGCTGTGCGGCCTTTTAGGGAATTGATCAGGGATATAAAGCAAGATTTGTTACGTTTATGGCTTTTGTATCCTGGGATATCCGTTGTTTGGTCGGATATTGTGCCGTGCAAACGCTGGAGGAATATGCGGTCGTTAGAAAAGATTGACAAGGCCAAGATAAAAGTTAATAGTGCTGTCTCAGTTTTTGTGGTCAGGAATGGTGGAATTGCCGTCAGGCATTTTGAGCTGGAAAAAGGGGATGGTGCTTTCTGGTTGGCCGATGGGGTGCATTTAAATGCAGTTGGCATGGATTTTTGGGCGCTTGGTTTGCAAGAAGGTGTGGAGAAGGCCACAGCTTTTCGTTTCGGTGGGGTCTCGGGCCTTTGAGGTTTTCAAAGTCCCTTGTTGTGGTGGCTGGGTGGAGTCCTTGGAGTTTGTGGAAATTGTGTTGGAGGATCCATTGGATTATGATTCCTCTGTCTTTGGAATTCAACTTGTTTGGATCGGGTGAATTGTGGAAGGGGGTTCCAGCAGGGGTGGTCGGTTCCCCTTGAATTTTAGCGTGAACAGTGAACCCGCTGGGTTTTTGGTGCTCCCGAGCCAGTGTGGTAGCGGCTGGGAGTAATTTGGTTTGATGTACGTTCACGCTATGCAGTGTTAATCACCAGATTCCTGTGAGCTCCAAGGACTCCTCCTAGAGTTTAAAAAAAATGTTATTTGATGAGTATTGTAATGTATTTTGTTTTATGTTAAATAAAGGCTGCTGTGGCCTATAATATTCCAAAGAAATTGCCTCATGTTTTTATTTGAAGCTAATGCCATGCTTCTTGGGTTTGTATATGGGGCGATATGTTATCCTTCCTTAACCCGGGTACTCAGCATTACCAGGGTCATGAAATCTTATATTGGAAATATAATAATAATTTCATTTATATAGAGCCAACATATTTCCAGTGCTTTACAATTATAGAGGGGACTTGTACAGACAATAGACATTACAGCATAACAATAATCATGGTTCAAAACAGATACCAAGAGGAATGAGGGCCCGGCTCACAAGCTTACAAACTATGAGGAAAAAGGGGAGACACGAGAGGTGGATGGTAACAATTGCTTTCGTTGTTCGGACCAGCTATAGTGTAAGGCTCGGGTGTTCATGTAAAGCTGCATGAACCAGTTATCAGCCTAAATATGTAACAGTACAGACACAGAGAGCTATTAACTGCACAAAGTGTGTGAGATAATAGTAAATTATTGATTTCCTCCAGGTAGAATAAAATTAGTATTAGAGACCTCAATCTAGGGAAGGGGGAGGCGACACCATGGGCTTGAAACGCCAGGACTGGATTTTAGTCCCAGTCCATCCCAAGTCACAATATCCAGAAAAAGTAAATGATTACACAAGTGACGAACATTTAACATCCAAACTCTGTTTAACATATTTTATGGGGGAAAAGACAGTAAAAGCCGGCCTCACTGATCAAATCCATGGTTCTTCCCTCCATGCCTGAGTTTGAAACAGATGCTCAGCCTATGGTGTTGCCACATTAATTATTGCTAGGCAACTTCCTTTTACGATGAGATGTCCCTTTAAGATTGCATCACCAGATTCCTTGATGAAATCACTGATGACATGTTAATACCCCACAAGATTCCGTTATTATGACATCACAATGCGCCGCCACTACTTAACCAAGTGCTTACTGCCCAGGTGTCAGTGTTTTCAGTGATTGGCTGCGAAGCTGGTGATATACTGACTGCGCTTGGATTTGTTAGAAATGTCTGGAATTTCTTCAGATAAACGTGAGGTGTTGGCACTATTCAAGGAGATTCTTACCACCTATGACCTTGACATTGTGCTACCACTACCCGATGGCGTCCTCAGCTTCACTTACCGGCTGGTTATGAAGCTAGTGAGCGACTGCCTGACCAAATACCACCGAGGTCGTATAAGCTCAGAATATCTTGAGCATTTACAGATGAACATCAGGACATTAGTACAACAGGTAAGTAACAATCTGGGCAAAGCACATAAAATAATAATGGATAATATTCATAAAATACAAAGTGGGGAAGGGGCAGTGATAGCGTGGGCCTGTGTGCTCTAAAATGCCAGGGCTGAATTTTACTCCCAGTCCACCCTGGTCACAATATGTAAAAAAAAAGTAAATGTTTACACATGTAAAGAATATTTAGCATCTAAAACCTGTTTAAAATAATTTTTTGGGGGGAGACGGATATAAAAACCTGATCAGAAGAGTAGAGCCATGGTTTTTCCCTCTTTCTCTAATTATGGTTCTGATGCTCAGCCCATAATGTTGCCACCTTAATTGTTACTAGAATGTTGCTAGGCAACTTCCTTTTATGGTGAGACGCCTCTTTAACTCCTTCACCACCTTGCGATTTCCTGTTTTCGTGCTTTTGTTTTTTCTCTCCTTCTTCTCAGAGCCATAACATTTTTTATCATCAATATAGCCTACAAGGGCTTGTTTTTTACAGGCCAAGTTGTAGTTTTAAATGACACCATAGATTACAAATATTGTACTTGAAAACAGGAAAAAAAATTCAAGCGCGGTGAAATTGAAAAAAAAAGTGCAATTCCATAATTTTTTTTATTTAAAATGTTCACTAAATGCTAAAACTGACCTGGTAATATGAATCTACAGGTCAGTACGAGAATGCAGATACCAAACATGTATAGGTTCTTTTTTTACTTAAGTGGTGGGAAAAAATCTGAACGCCGGGCATGAGTTGGTGTTCATAAAAGATGATCTATGGACAGACACATTGGTCTTCTGCAGACCCCCGGCTGTCATGACCACCCATCGCAACCCCAGTATCATGTGATAGGGGCGACGATGGCTGAGACTTGTGACACGGTTTCGGTCAGCACGTCTTAAATGCTGTTGTCAGTTATTGACAGCGGCATTAAGTAGTTGACAGCCGAAATCCATCTGTATCTGTTTACAGGACATGATAGCTGATCACATCAACTGTCATGTGCGGGTAGAGATGTAGGCTCTGGCGCTGCCTAAAAAAGACAGGGACACGACCTTGGACGTATCTATACTTTCAAAGTTATAAACAGGTTAAGATTCTATCCTCGGATTCCATGATGACATCACTGATGAAATGTTAACAATCCACCATGAGATTCCATGATGACATCATAATGCGCTGCCACTACTTACCCAAGTGCTTACTGCCCAGGTGTCAGTGTTTTCAGTGGTGATATACTGACTGCACTTGGATTTGTTAGAGATGTCTGGAATTTCTTCAGATAACCGTGAAGTGCTGGCACTATTCCAGGGGATTCTTACCATCTATGCCCTTGACATTGACCTACCACTACCCGATGGCGTCCTCAGGTTCACTTACCGGCTGGTTATGAAGCTAGTGAGCGACTGCCTGACCAAATACCACCGAGGTCGTATAAGCTCAGAATATCTTGAGCATTTACAGATGAACATCAGGACATTAGTACAACAGGTAAGTAACAGACAAACTGGGCAAAGCAAATAAAATAATAAAGAATAATATTTATAAAATACAAGTTTATTTATATCAGGGGTAGGGAATCTTTTTTCTGCCAAGGGCCATTTAGATATTTATACCATCCTTCGGCGGCCTCGGCCCACAAAGTACATCCTGACTCTGGCACTGGTTTCAGGACGTAATCTTTCATTACATGCCCTTCAGTGTTCAGTAGTGAACACTGCATGTGTGTGCTAACAGAGCAAAAAAAAATTAGTGAGCTGGTTGTAATCAAAATACCTACCCAAGAATGCGGTCCCCGAGAATCTGCTCTGGGACCTGATAAAAGGTCATCGAGGTCCGTAAATGGCCCTGGGGCTTGAGGTTCCCCACCCCTGATTTACATGAAATATGTATTTTGGCCAAGAACAATTTAATTTATTGCTTATAAGAAATATCCATATATGTATTAATTGTAGCTGTAGATTGCAGGAGTAAAATGGTGACATAAATAGCATCCTATATTCTCTACTTTCTCTCATGATTTTCCTTTTTTGTCTATTTCCATTTTTACAGGCGGAAGAAAGATCCCAGAGTGGAGATTTGGCCTTTTTTAAACAATTGGCCCAAAAGTTCCTGTATGTACTAGACTATATAGCCCGCTCACTGAAGCGTTTGGTAAGAATCCGTCATCTTCTATATCTCTTCTCTGATCTTCTCCAGATTACTAGTCATATAGCAGATTGTCATATTTCTCATTTTAGAAGCCTCCCTGTCCGCTCCAGGCAGATGCAGGATATGTTATGGCCGCCGGTCTCTGCTCCATCCTCTGTGGTCACAGTCTGTGCTGTACTCAGTGGTGCGGACCTTTCATATCACATCTGTCTCGCTTTATCTTCCTTCTTGTAAATTCTGCAGTTCTGGTAATAGATGTTATTGGAGAACTGTTGTACATACAAGTCCCTTATACATTAATGTGGATTTACTGGACGGAGCGGCTGTATATAGTCCACGCAATTCCACAATTATGTAAATCCAGGTTTAGTCCTTTCTGTCTTTTGTGCACGGTAATTTAGTATTTATGAAAGTTATATTAATTGAACATATTATATCCATCAGGAAACACCGGACGGTGACTCCAAAGAGGGGCAACAACGAAATATCGCTGACCCCAATACCAGTGAGCCAGGGCTAAAAACTGATCTGATTGAAGGTAAGCTGATCATCTCGTATTCCTACAAACACTAATATTATGGAGACACCAGAGAATATATAAATTTACTCTTCACCCTCTGTATGAGGCCGGAGACGGCTCCTGACCTCCTACAGACTATAATGGAGAGAGCTCATGCAATTCTGAAAACCCCTCTGGTTCTATCTTCTGGGATCTTCTCAGCCCCAAAATGGACAAAGAACCTCACAGGGTCCCCATTCAAGTCCTTGTCAGATCCCGAACAATCACACATTTATGGTAGAGAATATCTATCTATGGATGCACCATAATTATATACAGTATGTGCAGAATATCCATATAACTAGTATTATACCATTTACTTGTCTTTCCTTCCTTATATCGATGTGTTATGCATTAAGTACTGATATTATCTAATACATGATGTCTCATTATTTTATCATTATATTAGAGACAACTGAGCCGGCAACTGCTGACGGTGGAATACCTGAGATACCAGAGATCCCCGAATCTGCCAGTGTAAGTATCAGAGAAAACATCTGTATATCATCCGATAACGGGGTATGAATTACACATCACATGTTACACCCCATAGGACAGCAGGTTACCTCTATTCTTAATGTAGATTGGACCTATTATTATTATTCCTGTCTCCTCTGTGTGATGTCCCTTACCATCCCCTCCAGTACAATGATATATGTGTATGGAGGATATCCCTATAATATAATAGTGTCTGGGGAGCGTCCTGCTTGTATCATGTCCTCTACATCTGCTGCAGTGTAATCAGCAGGGACATAATGGAGAGAAGTTCCTGCATCTGCAGCTTTTATTTTCCTGCAACCTCTATGTATCACTGTCATTTCTTATTCTTCTAGGCCGTGATCAGATCATTGAGCCCTATGAATAAACCAAGGATGAGCGACTATACCCAGATCAAAGAGATCGGCAGTGGATCTTATGGGTGAGCTTTATGTATAACCTACATTCTTCCCAAATTCCTTCTGATGATGCCTCTGTCTATATGTCCTGCCTTAGGGAAATTCCTGTATATGAGTCCACATCTACTGTAAATGTTCTCCAGGACCTGTGACATTTTTTTGTCCGATAGAGCTTTGTTAGGGCTTATTTTTTTGCTTTTTTGTGTGGCGATCTGTTGTTGTTATAGACACCACTGTGCACTAGATCTAATCTACATCTAGTCATCTAGTCCACATCTACTGAACACTATTCAGCTCAGTTAGGATGTGATATGGATGAGAACCTCCCATAGGTGATCTTTTATGTTGAGTTATTTTATGCATTTCCAGACACTGATTTCTAGTGACGGCCGTACATCTACTATTAACTATTAGTACAGAAGATCTTTTGACATATAGAGACTGTAAGAATTCTGTATAAACTATGGATTTTTCTCCTCTACAGGGCCGTCCACTTAGTGCGTCATAAAGACACAAAGAAGGTGTTCGCCATGAAGAAACGAGCCAGGAGTAAACTGCATCATCCATTCTATCTTGAAATGGCCTATGTGGAAAGGGATATCGCAATATTCTCCGATTGTCCCTTTGTTGTCTCCGCATTTTGTTCCTTCCCAACTAAACGACACCTGTGTATGGTCATGGACTTTGAAGCAGGTAAGACATATCCATTGTATCTATATCCGGCCCGTATCTGCTTAAATATATAAAGGTCCCAATGTATTTATATTTCATTACTCTACATGCTCATAAGAACAGTTTAGGAGGATTACATCTTTCTGACATAATCATTTTCATTGCTTCTTTTTGCATTTTTTTCTGATGTTGGGGCAACAAAATCACTGCAATTCCATCTGAGTTTATTTGTTTTTTTATTATTTATTTTGAAAGGAGAAAAAGTGATTTTTATATTTAATTTTCTTTCCCCAAATATTTTTATTATTTTTTTTTTTAGTCTCCATAAGGGACCTGAATTTGCAATTATATAATCACTTTTACTATGTACTGCAACATGAGTATTGCCGAATATGGTGAAAATCTTGCTCCCCTATGAAGCCAAGCTACACACTGACCTTCACAGAAGTACCATAATGGCAAGGATAGTAGTCTTCCGCAGACACTCAGCAGCCATAGCAAACCACTGATATGGAATGGGGCGATGAGAGCATAGAGCAGCTCGCCTCCAGGTCACCTGCTGTAAATGCCAATGTCCAAGATTGACAGTGCATTGTAAGAGGTTACCAGCAGGGGGCAGATCTGAGCTAACTTTCTGTATATGACTACTCTGCAGTATACAGTATACGCTCTACATCACACAGTGTATCTCTATGATTGACTCCCTGCCCCTATGTCTCAGCTTATTTCTCACTCACACTCATCATGTGTAATTTACATTGTAACAAACCCTCACCTGTCATATTTGCTTTCTGCTCTAGGAGGAGACTGTGGAAATTTCATAGAGTTTTACGGTCCTTTACCCCTCGACTTGGCCCGCATCTGCATTGCGGAAACGGTTCTTGCCGTGGAATATCTGCACAGCTATGGTGTGGTTCATCGAGACTTGAAGCCTGGAAAGTAAGTGAATACAGCAGTATAATAAAGGGAAAGACAGTTATAGTTTGGTATACAGTCTATGGGTTATTACTTAGGGCTGACAATATCTTTTCTTTCACAGCCTCATAATGTCATCAACTGGACATATCAAAGTCACCGATTTTGGGCTTTCAAGACTCGGACTCATGAGACCAACATCAGACATTTACAAGGCTCCAACTGAAGACATCACCAGAGAGTTCCATGATGATGGGGTTAGCTTTACATAAAAACTTATTCTTTACAGATCTGATCTATTTCTGCTTCTCTGATATTTTCTCACACAGAAAACTTTCCCACTGATATTATTTGTCACAGTTATTTTCATTGTTCATCTTCTCATTGTTCTATTGGTTTCCAGATAACTGGCACCTATCATTATGTAGCCCCAGAAGTCATCTTACAGGAGGGCTATGGAAGGCCTATTGACTGGTGGTCAATAGGGATCATCTTATATAACTTTCTTACCAGCAAAATGCTATTTAAAGGAAGATGCAAAAAAGATATTTTCTATAGTATTATCAGGTGTAAGTAAAATAATCTGAATGCTGTGTGATGCCATAGTGTTTTGGTTCAGTTGTTAGGTTCATTCTTTGGTTTAGTTACTTGTTGTTTTTGATATTTTTTTTAAATGATAGTAAATGTAGAGACTTTCTTTTCTGTAACATTTATTTTTTATATAACAGATGACATCACTTTGAAAATTCAAAATTCTACTCATCATCGTGATGCTCAAGACTTCATGACTCAGCTGCTCAGAAAAGATCCAACACATAGACTCGGGACAGGTAATGTATATAGTAGTATTAATAATGACTTATAACTCCTCCGTGACCTGACAAATAGATAATTTCCATAAGGATCAGCACTGAGGTCTCTGCTTTACATTCTTGTCTATCCCCCATTCTTCTTGCTATGACTTATAGTATATTTTAGCTCTGCTATGTCTTCAGTTTAGATTAACATAACATGTACAGTCTTCCTAACATTGTCTGGATCACTTTTTTCTTGTCTTTCTTTTCCAGGAGGAGCAAATGAGATCAAGAGTCATCCATTCCTGAGTGAGTTAGATTTTGAGAACCTTCAAAATCAGAATCCACTATTTAGTCTAAATCTTGAGTCAGAGGAGGACACCAACTACTTTGACAGTAAGTAGAATGAGACGTCATCTGGTTAAAGCTGCCATTTGTCTTGTCTTTCATTTTATGCGACAATATGTTCCCATCATTATTAATAATAATATGGTGACTGTCTGTGATTGTATTAATAATCTTTGATAATGCTTGTACTTTGTAGCTGGCATTACGAGACCCAAGCATACGTATTCAGATGAGGGTGACACAAGTGAGAAGGTCAGTGACTGGCCAGAAAGCCTAAACTATATATCATCTTCTCAAAGACTTTCTAAGGTAAGTATGTGATCTGTAAATCCACAAAATTATAACTAAAAATAGTTTTAAAATACTGTATATACATTTAATTTTACTCTGTGTATTTTAGCTATATCCAACCAATACCAGGACGATGAGCAATGAAGATCACAAGCCATCTCCAGATTGTTGTTTAGAGACCAGCACAAACCACTCAGAAGTGTGAGTAGATTATTATTATGGGGTATAGCAATGACATATCTTCAGAATACCAAATACAAGACGCATATGACACAATACTAAATCCAGAACCCACCACCCCATGATTGATCATAACTGTAGGGTCTGGCTTGTGATAACGCTGGTGATAACAGCTGATCATTGTGACCAGCCTTTCATTTCCAGTTCATTAAAGCCCTTTATTACTAGTTATTCTTCATTCTTGCTAATAGAAGGCAGTCCTGTGCAAGGTATCCCCTCCATTTTGTCCAAGTGTCCTAATTGCCCATACAGAAAGGAGACTTTTTTTATTTTTAATTGCTTTCACTTGTGATTTATTTATTTTTCTTCTACCAAACAGGCAGAAAGAATCTTCTTCTAGTGGAAGTGATGGTGATAGTGAGTATTTCACTGCTAACAGCAAGTCACCCTCTCCCACATTGTCAGGTATGTGCAGGTCTATAGGACATCTTGTTATAGCCAATGATCAAAAAGTGTAATGTGAATGTCACATGAGGGCTCAGAAAATCACTGCTTTTTTGTGCCTTTAAAATAATCAACAATCCAACACTTCAATGTATAAAATTCTCATCCTCTAGTGCTGTGTATTAAATGATATAAGGGGCCATACAGTCTGGTGCCTGATACTGATCATGAATACTGTGCCTATGGCTCGAACAGGCCCCAAACTAACCCTATATATACCATTAATGTGACACCGATGTTTTAAGTAATGGACAATATGATAACATTGCTGCAACTAATGTCATATTAAAGAGATCCTGTCACCAGATTTTTATCATATAACCTAAGACCACCACCTTTCAGCTCTGTGTTACAGCATTCTGGAATTTCTGTATATAAGTCTCCAAGATGCCATACAAAAAAAAAGAAAGACATTTTATTAGACTCACAAATGGGCGGCACTGGTCTTAATCCAGAGCCTCCTCTCTTCTTGCGATGCCGTTCTCCTTCTCTGCTTTGTGTGGGTGATGCGTCCTATGTCATCCACACAGTGTTCCCCCATCACGTTCCTGCGCAGGCACACTTCTCTCTGCCCTGCTGAAGGCAGATCAAAATACTGTAGTGTGCATGCGCCGCCGCTCTTTGGCCCTTCCCCATGTAGGTGCATTGCTTCCTGTGGTTGAAAAAACACTGCAAAAATACTGAAAGAACAGACATGATGCAGATTTCAAAAACACTGAGACTCTCAGATCCAGCAAGGAAATAAAAAACAAATGTCTGCATGAGATTTCTGACATCTCATAGCTTTTGCTATCACTGTAAAAAGTAGCTTATAATTTACATGCAAAAAGCTGCTAGTGACCATAGCCTTATGGTGCAATGCCAGAATCCCAGTACTGTAAGGTACAAAAATAAAATAACTCTACTAGATGAAGATATCAATCTAATCTCATAGGAGTTTATCATTGACTTGCTTTTCTTACTTTTTTACATGAATTTCCAGTTGAGAAGAAAAATAAATCGGTATTGAACCTGGGAGAAGAGCAAAACCCAGAAATAGTCCCCGAGACTGAACCTATCAGGGGTAAGTGTGACAATAAGGTCTATGCTATCTGATGTTGGAGACTGAGAATATTTCACGAGGAGGATATATTATATGTCAGTGGTGGGATTTTCACATCTATGACTGACAATGATTATTGACTTGTTTTTCTTACTTTTTTACATGAATTTCCAGTTGAGACAAATATGACATCTGCATTAAAACTGGGTGAAGATCAAGACCCAGAAATAGTCCCAGAGACAGAACCCAGCAGAGGTAAGTGTGACAATAAGGTCTATGCTGTCTGATGTCGGCGATAGAGAATTATTCACAAGGAGGATATATTATATGTCAATGGTGGGATTTTACATCTATGACTGACAATGATTATTGACTTATTTTTCTTACTTTTTTACATGAATTTCCAGTTGAGACAAAAAATACATCTGCATTAAAACTGGGAGAAGATCAAGACCCAGAAATAGTCCCAGAGACAGAACCCAGCAGAGGTAAGTGTGACAATAAGGTCTATGCTGTCTGATGTCGGCGATAGTGAATTATTCACGAGGAGGAGATGTTAACTCCCAGTGGTACGATTGCCACATGTATGATGACTGACAATGATCATTGACTTGTTTTTTTATTTTTTATATGAATTTCTAGTTGAGAGGAAAAATAAGTCTGCAATAAAACTGGTTGAAGAGCAAAATACCAAAATAGTAGAAGAGCGAGAACCTAGAAGACGTAAGTGTGAATGAGGTCTATGTTGTTTGATGTTGGCCAGTGAGAATAATTCATGTGGAGAAGATGTTATCTGTCAGTGGTGGGATTGTCACATGTATGATGACTGACAATGATCCTTTTCCTCTGCACAGATAAGATTTCTCTACCGTCCTGCCATAATGACATCAAAGCAGTATCTTCTAATATGGAGTCCCATTACTTACATTAGTTTTATATCTCTTCTCATAGGTTCCATCTTCCGCCGGATTATATCATCCTGCCGACGTGGATTATCCAGGGCTGCTCGCAGTATCAGAAAAAGATGCATTTTTCCAATCTGTCGTTAGGGCACCATATACATCTAGTGCCCTGAAGAAATACAGCAAGTCCATCATCAAAGCTGTACTTGGGCAGCACGGTGGCTCAGTGGTTAGCACTGTTGCTTTGCAGCACTGGGATCCTGGGTTTAAATGTCACTAAGGAAAACATCTGCAAGGAGTTTGTATGTTCTCCCCGTGTTTGCGTGGGTTTCCTCCGGGTACTCCGGTTTCCTCCCACACTCCAAAGACATACTGATAGGGAATTTTCTGTGGAATATCATGGCGCACAAATACATGTAATAAATAATACTTGTGCGGAAAGATTTCTAACATCTACCTGTGGCCTTCTGACCAGCAAAAAGCATCTGCAGAAGATGAAGGCTCCTTCAAGCACATCACATCATTCTTCCATGCAGTTCCTAATTTAAAAAAAAATAAATAACATTCTAAATTAATGTTCCTTTGTAATAGAATATTTCTGAAATATATGGCATACCAATACTGTACGTCGCACATGTTTGAAGCACCTCATGAAGTTTTGTTTTTTCACTAAACGTGCATGTACTGTAGTGTGGCGGGGTAATATACTTCCCTACTGCATTCTTCTCTGGGATCAAGCTCTGTCCGGCTCCTCTTTTGTGTGATGTCTTAGCTACATAGTTACATACACAGGTTGAAAAAAGACCTAGGACCATCAAGTTTAAACTGTCTCCAGCAATTGTCCATTTTGTCACTACATTAAATTTAACCCACAATGTTATGTGTATTGCAAAAATCATCCAGCCCTTTTTAAAAGCTGTTGCAGCGTCTGCCATTACTAGTTCTTGTGGTTGGGCATTCCACAGTCTCACTGCTCTAACTGTAAATAACCCTTTCCTATTTAGCTGTCGGAATCGCCTGTCATCGCTCACTATATGCTCTCGGTGTGGACCAAAAGTCTCTTTAATAATACAAGCCTATGGGGCCTTGTTCTGATGCTCCATAGGCTTACAGTGTTAAAGCCACATCCGGGTTACACAGAGCGCAGTGTGACCCGGTCTGGTGAGCTGTGACATCACTCAGAAGAGGAGTGAATGGCGCTAGATACCAGAGAACTCGGTGGTAGGTGAATATATTAACACACACTACACTACAGACCAGAGGTGTTGCTAGCGTCCTAAAAGATTAGGGGCTCAGCTGCAAAGTACATGTCTTCTTATATGACCCCTCACGAGTTATAAGAGGATTTGCACACACAGTATATAATTACATAAATTAAGAGGAGTCGCAGGAGACTAGATGAATATATATGCACATAGGTACACAAGGTTATAAATTATATAATTGTATAAATACAGGAAGTATATGTGCGCATACGTCTAGGATATGAATTCCGAAGAAAGAAACCAGGGATTCAAGCTTCAGGAGGCTAATTTGCATATTCCAGGTGCCTTCTGGGAGAAGCGAAGTCTCCCTAAGCTAGAAGATCGTTGGGTACAGCCGGGACCAGCTGCTTCGAAAGCATCACCAAACCAGGGATTCAAGCTTCAGGAGGCTAATTTGCATATTCCAGGTGCCTTCTGGGAGAAGCGAAGTCTCCCTAAGCTAGAAGATCGTTGGGTACAGCCGGGACCAGCTGCTTCGAAAGCATCACCAAACCAGGGATTCAAGCTTCAGGAGGCTAATTTGCATATTCCAGGTGCCTTCTGGGAGAAGCGAAGTCTCCCTAAGCTAGAAGATCGTTGGGTACAGCCGGGACCAGCTGCTTCGAAAGCATCACCAAACCAGGGATTCAAGCTTCAGGAGGCTAATTTGCATATTCCAGGTGCCTTCTGGGAGAAGCGAAGTCTCCCTAAGCTAGAAGATCGTTGGGTACAGCCGGGACCAGCTGCTTCGAAAGCATCACCAAACCAGGGATTCAAGCTTCAGGAGGCTAATTTGCATATTCCAGGTGCCTTCTGGGAGAAGCGAAGTCTCCCTAAGCTAGAAGATCGTTGGGTACAGCCGGGACCAGCTGCTTCGAAAGCATCACCAAACCAGGGATTCAAGCTTCAGGAGGCTAATTTGCATATTCCAGGTGCCTTCTGGGAGAAGCGAAGTCTCCCTAAGCTAGAAGATCGTTGGGTACAGCCGGGACCAGCTGCTTCGAAAGCATCACCAAACCAGGGATTCAAGCTTCAGGAGGCTAATTTGCATATTCCAGGTGCCTTCTGGGAGAAGCGAAGTCTCCCTAAGCTAGAAGATCGTTGGGTACAGCCGGGACCAGCTGCTTCGAAAGCATCACCAAACCAGGGATTCAAGCTTCAGGAGGCTAATTTGCATATTCCAGGTGCCTTCTGGGAGAAGCGAAGTCTCCCTAAGCTAGAAGATCGTTGGGTACAGCCGGGACCAGCTGCTTCGAAAGCATCACCAAACCAGGGATTCAAGCTTCAGGAGGCTAATTTGCATATTCCAGGTGCCTTCTGGGAGAAGCGAAGTCTCCCTAAGCTAGAAGATCGTTGGGTACAGCCGGGACCAGAATTTTTGCCTGTAGGACATTATTGCAAGAGAGCTTGGCTGAGTAGATTACACAAGAAGGAAAACACACAGCAAGTCAGCAGGATCTAGGAGCAACATGGCAGATGTGACAACCTACATGGTGAGCTGCAGCATGTGCTACATGTTCACAGATCGACCAGAAGAAGAATCCAATTTCACCTGTCAGAAGTGTAGACTAGTGGCCCTTTTAGAAGAAAAGGTGCGGGGTCTGGAAGAAAGAATAGCAACTTTGAAACTCATCAAAGAGAATGAAGACTTTCTAGACAGAACAGAAGCATCTCTACTGGTCACAGAAGGTGCAAAAAGTGTCAGAGAACCTCCAAAAGCAGATGAGTGGAAGCATGTGACCAAAAGAAGCAAGAAGACCATGGAGAAATCACCAACCACACAACTGAAGAACCGATATCAAATCTTTGTAGAGGATGAAGATGGCACACCTAAGAATGAAGCAATACCAGCAAGCAAAAAAGAAAAGGGCACACAGCAACAAGTGACAGCAAAAAGTACAGCCAAGAAGCAACGAAGAGTGGTGGTGGTGGGAGACTCACTACTGAGAGGCACCGAAGCAGCCATCTGCAGACCGGACATAACTGCAAGAGAAGTATGCTGCCTTCCAGGTGCGATGATCAAGGATGTGACCGATAGGATACCAAAGCTCTTCAGCTCCAAGGACGTCCACCCATTTCTTCTGATACATGTTGGCACCAATGACACGGCAAGGAAGGACCTACCGACAATCTGCAAGGACTTTGAAGAGTTGGGGAAGAAAGTAAAGGAACTGGATGCACAGGTAGTTTTTTCTTCTATCCTTCCAGTAGACGGGCATGGCACCAGGAGATGGAACAGGATCCTTGATGCAAACAACTGGCTAAGACGATGGTGCAGACAACAAGGATTTGGATTCCTGGACCACGGTGTGAATTACTGGTATGTGGACTCCTCGCCAGAGACGGACTACACCTCAACAAACCTGGGAAACACACATTCGCCAGAAGACTCGCTACACTCATCAGGAGGGCGTTAAACTAGAAGAAGAGGGGACGGGAAGAAAAACATTAGACTCGAACAAAGACGACCCAGGAAAACATACTCAGAAGGGAGGTAAGAACATTTCTAAAACAATCCACAGTGAGGAGATTGGAACAAAACAAAATCCTCTAAACTGCATGCTCGCAAACGCCAGAAGCCTGACAAACAAGATGGAAGAACTAGAAGCAGAAATATCTACAGGTAACTTTGACATAGTGGGAATAACCGAGACATGGTTAGATGAAAGCTATGACTGGGCAGTTAACTTACAGGGTTACAGTCTGTTTAGAAAGGATCGTAAAAATCGGAGAGGAGGAGGGGTTTGTCTCTATGTAAAGTCTTGTCTAAAGTCCACTTTAAGGGAGGATATTAGCGAAGGGAATGAGGATGTCGAGTCCATATGGGTTGAAATTCATGGAGGGAAAAATGGTAACAAAATTCTCATTGGGGTCTGTTACAAACCCCCAAATATAACAGAAAGCATGGAAAGTCTACTTCTAAAGCAGATAGATGAAGCTGCAACCCATAATGAGGTCCTGGTTATGGGGGACTTTAACTACCCGGATATTAACTGGGAAACAGAAACCTGTGAAACCCATAAAGGCAACAGGTTTCTGCTAATAACCAAGAAAAATTATCTTTCACAATTGGTGCAGAATCCAACCAGAGGAGCAGCACTTTTAGACCTAATACTATCTAATAGACCTGACAGAATAACAAATCTGCAGGTGGTTGGGCATTTAGGAAATAGCGACCACAATATTGTGCAGTTTCACCTGTCTTTCACTAGGGGGACTTGTCAGGGAGTCACAAAAACATTGAACTTTAGGAAGGCAAAGTTTGAACAGCTTAGAGATGCCCTAAATCTGGTAGACTGGGACAATATCCTCAGAAATGAGAATACAGATAATAAATGGGAAATGTTTAAGAACATCCTAAATAGGCAGTGTAAGCGGTTTATACCTTGTGGGAATAAAAGGACTAGAAATAGGAAAAACCCAATGTGGCTAAACAAAGAAGTAAGACAGGCAATTAACAGTAAAAAGAAAGCATTTGCACTACTAAAGCAGGATGGCACCATTGAAGCTCTAAAAAACTATAGGGAGAAAAATACTTTATCTAAAAAACTAATTAAAGTTGCCAAAAAGGAAACAGAGAAGCACATTGCTAAGGAGAGTAAAACTAATCCCAAACTGTTCTTCAACTATATCAATAGTAAAAGAATAAAAACTGAAAATGTAGGCCCCTTAAAAAATAGTGAGGAAAGAATGGTTGTAGATGACGAGGAAAAAGCTAACATATTAAACACCTTCTTCTCCACGGTATTCACGATGGAAAATGAAATGCTAGGTGAAATCCCAAGAAACAATGAAAACCTATATTAAGGGTCACCAATCTAACCCAAGAAGAGGTGCGAAACCGGCTAAATAAGATTAAAATAGATAAATCTCCGGGTCCGGATGGCATACACCCACGAGTACTAAGAGAACTAAGTAATGTAATAGATAAACCATTATTTCTTATTTTTAGTGACTCTATAGCGACAGGGTCTGTTCCGCAGGACTGGCGCATAGCAAATGTGGTGCCAATATTCAAAAAGGGCTCTAAAAGTGAACCTGGAAATTATAGGCCAGTAAGTCTAACCTCTATTGTTGGTAAAATATTTGAAGGGTTTCTGAGGGATGTTATTCTGGATTATCTCAATGAGAATAACTGTTTAACTCCATATCAGCATGGGTTTATGAGAAATCGCTCCTGTCAAACCAATCTAATCAGTTTTTATGAAGAGGTAAGCTATAGACTGGACCACGGTGAGTCATTGGACGTGGTATATCTCGATTTTTCCAAAGCGTTTGATACCGTGCCGCACAAGAGGTTGGTACACAAAATGAGAATGCTTGGTCTGGGGGAAAATGTGTGTAAATGGGTTAGTAACTGGCTTAGTGATAGAAAGCAGAGGGTGGTTATAAATGGTATAGTCTCTAACTGGGTCGCTGTGACCAGTGGGGTACCGCAGGGGTCAGTATTGGGACCTGTTCTCTTCAACATATTCATTAATGATCTGGTAGAAGGTTTACACAGTAAAATATCGATATTTGCAGATGATACAAAACTATGTAAAGCAGTTAATACAAGAGAAGATAGTATTCTGCTACAGATGGATCTGGATAAGTTGGAAACTTGGGCTGAAAGGTGGCAGATGAGGTTTAACAATGATAAATGTAAGGTTATACACATGGGAAGAAGGAATCAATGTCACCATTACACACTGAATGGGAAACCACTGGGTAAATCTGACAGGGAGAAGGACTTGGGGATCCTAGTTAATGATAAACTTACCTGGAGCAGCCAGTGCCAGGCAGCAGCTGCCAAGGCAAACAGGATAATGGGGTGCATTAAAAGAGGTCTGGATACACATGATGAGAGCATTATACTGCCTCTGTACAAATCCCTAGTTAGACCGCACATGGAGTACTGTGTCCAGTTTTGGGCACCAGTGCTCAGGAAGGATATAATGGAACTAGAAAGAGTACAAAGGAGGGCAACAAAATTAATAAAGGGGATGGGAGAACTACAATACCCAGATAGATTAGCGAAATTAGGATTATTTAGTCTAGAAAAAAGACGACTGAGGGGCGATCTAATAACCATGTATAAGTATATAAGGGGACAATACAAATATCTCGCTGAGGATCTGTTTATACCAAGGAAGGTGACGGGCACAAGGGGGCATTCTTTGCGTCTGGAGGAGAGAAGGTTTTTCCACCAACATAGAAGAGGATTCTTTACTGTTAGGGCAGTGAGAATCTGGAATTGCTTGCCTGAGGAGGTGGTGATGGCGAACTCAGTCGAGGGGTTCAAGAGAGGCCTGGATGTCTTCCTGGAGCAGAACAATATTGTATCATACAATTATTAGGTTCTGTAGAAGGACGTAGATCTGGGGTTGATTATGATGGAATATAGGCTGAACTGGATGGACAAATGTCTTTTTTCGGCCTTACTAACTATGTTACTATGTTATGTTACTATGTAAATTTTAAGAGGGGAATGGATGCCTTTCTTGAAAAGTATAATGTTACAGGTTATATACACTAGATTCCTTGATAGAGTGTTGATCCAGGGAACTAGTCTGATTGCCGTATGTGGAGCTTACTCTTTGCCACATGGTTTTTTTTGCCTTCCTCTGGATCAACATGTTAGGGCATGTTAGGTTAGGCTATGGGTTGAACTAGATGGACTTAAAGTCTTCCTTCAACCTTAATAACTATGTTACTATGTTACTATTGAATAGAGCGTTCGTCAAGAGCTTGCGTAGATCTGGGTATTTATTATGATGGAATATAGGCTGAACTGGATGGACAAATGTCTTTTTTCGGCCTTACCAACTATGTTACTATGTTACTAACCTGAGCATTAAAGAAAGCAAAACACCAGAGAACTGATTAAAAAAGTCAATAGAACAATGTATGAAAATATAAAAATTATATTACATTTGTCAAGTATAAAAGGTGTGGGAGAAACACAAATATAAGAATAAGGGGGCATAACATAGTTGTATTTAGTAAAAGTGACGTATGTCAAGGTTAGGTAGGGAGACGTGCTGAATTACGCTATCAACAGTGTATTGAAAATATATGAATAGTATCAAGTAGGTACAAATGTAATTTTACATAAAGACTGCGAGTTTGGTATAACAATATGGTTAGTCAAGTAAGTAACTAAATGTACATGTGGATGCAAATACTAAATATCGTATTTTACGCATTATAAGACGCACTTTTTCCCAAAAATTTTTTGGGGAAATGGCGGTGTGTTTTATAATGCATATATATGGAACGCCCGCCAGGGCCGTGGGGTACTCTGTACCGGGTCCAGTACTTAAAGGGATGTGTCACGGCAGCGGCGACCCGGTCCGTGGCCCTAGGCGCCCATGTAAAAGGGGTTTTGAAATGGGAAATAAAGTTTGTTATTGACGCCACCTGAGGTATTCGGTCAGGAGTGACCGACGCAACTTAAAAGGGTCCTCTGGGGTGATGTTGCTGCAGCACGGATGATATGGCTTCCAACAGGTGAAGCTGGGTCTCCAGGGCTCCCGGTGTAGTAGGGGCAGGTGGTAGGTGATGTAGAAAGAAACAGAGGACACAGGGTTATATATAAAAAAAATGTCCACAAACATATCAATGCTAATAAAAGGGTTCCTCCACCATGAAAGGAAATCCCAAAGGAAGCATAGAAGGGGTGTGGAAACTTACACTAACCCAATAGATACATAGTATCATAACACACCACTCAGAGAGGAATGAGTAAAAAAGTAACAAATTTTATTAAAGTACAATAATTACAAGATTCAAAGCAAAGTACAGTAAGAGGAAAGATTATTTTTACCCAAGTAGGATGCACAAAAAGGAGACTGAGGTAGAAAGTAACCCAGGCTGTGGAATTATGTTAGTATATAAAAAATTAACCACATAGTGACATGCATAAAGAAATAACCTTCTTTATAAAGTGCAAAGTGTGAATGCATAAAGAGTTAATACGGCCACCAGCACATACCCATATAGTCCGCCTGTCCTCAATCTCCGAAAGCCCCGACACGCGTTTCACGTACCGCTTTATCAAGGGGAAGATAAATTGTGCGTGTCATGTCTCCAAAAAGTCCCGGTTTATAAGGCATACCAAATGCCTATACAGCCAATAACACATCGCGCATGGCACCGCCGCCCCCGGGTCCCAGGTGCATCTGTTTCCGGCACTCATTATCGGCATGCGGGGAGGAAATCCTCCGTGACGTCATATCCGCAACGCCGATAAATAAGAGGCCTTCAACAAAATGGAGGGTCCCGAGCGCAGTGCGCATGCGCGTCGCCATCTTGTCAGAGCCGGGATTCAGATATATGGAGAAATCAGTTCTAATACTTAACCAGTTCGTCTAGCGTACGTCGCCACGAACCCCAGCAACAAACAATGCGGAGCATTAAGAGTAAAAGAAGGTACCACCACCATATCAAAACCAAACATTATAACAGCCAATTCGTGTGCTAGATCACATTATTACACTAGAGCACATATTAAAGGAAGGAGAAAAGGGGGAGGAGCCAAGAAACATTATAATATGTGATAAAGAGAAAGACTCATATGAATTGTTCTCCCAGAGATTCTCCTTTCATATCTCCTTGTCTCCAAATCAGACCGATAATTGGTTCCAGGCTGCAGAAAACTGTGATAGTGTCCTATACGTGTTCCACTTAAAGGTGTGAAAAAGCTGAGAGACCCCATCAAATGTAGAATAACAGGTGCCTTTAACCGGAGCATTTATTTGAGAGTAACTATTCCATATTTATTACTAGTGTAAATATAATGAAAGAAAAAAACATAAAAACACATTAATAAGCCACAACAAAAATTAAAGTTAAAAAACAGAAGACTATAAAAATGGAGCAAAGCTCAATTTCTCATTAAGTCCCACAGGGGACATAGTACCAAGTTCAACAATCCACCTAGTTTCGGATTGTGCCAAGAGCTGCTTTAAATTCCCCCCTCTTATACCCCCATGAATCCTGTCAATGCCGCTAACTTTGAGGCCACGGGGGTCAGAGTTGTGATGTAATAAAAAATGCTTTGGTAATGTTTTCAAAACGGATATATCTTTCGCCTCCTTAGCAGCCAAGATATCCCTCACATGCTCTCTCACCCTAATGCGCAGCTCCCTGGACGTAAGACCGATATACACCTTAGACAAAATATACCGTGTGCACTACTGGAAGGGGTGGTGCTAAGGTTAGGTTCCCACACCTTTGTACAATGTAAACAAGAACCTAGCACTCAACTGATGCTTTAGTGCAGCTTTTATTGTAGTGGTACACAAAACGTTTCGGTCCAGTCTACGGACCTTCGTCAGTAACTACAAGTGAAAACCAAAATTTATACAAAAATTATATACAAATTACCAAAAACTAAAGTAAATACAAAATAAAGTATATACACAAGATGTTGTAAAGAGATAACAGCATCAATATAAACAATCTGATCAAATGTATGCATGAAATATATGCTGGGGAGAAAACCCCGAGTATCCAGGCTTAATATGTTCCACCTTGGCCGAATAATGAAGGGTTAACCAGAGATGATAGAGAAGGGGGGGGATACATACCGTACTACAGAATTATAAGAGGGACCATAGGGTCAGAAGTCACTAAAAAGCAGCGTCTGTCGGTGTAAAAGAGTACCGTAAGGAACCCCTAGGGGTTAGTGGTGAAAGTGGTATGAGGAAATATGAGGTAAGACATACCTATTATGTGAGCCTGATGTGAGCGGTACTGCAGGTGAATGATAAGGTAAAAATTACATACCGAACCAACAATGTCCGGGCAGGACAAGCGCTAGTACAAGGGGTTACCTGAGGAGACTGGTAGGAAAGGGGGCGCTGACCGATGCGGAGTCCACCGTTAGTCTGATCAGGAGAAAGTGAAACCGCCGTCTCATAGGAAGGAGGCGGGACCGGCAATGCCCGTGGACCAATCAGCGGCTGAACGGCAACCGGAAGTGACATAGCGCAAGAGATGTGCAAGTGTACGGCTATGTGAGGGGATCTATGGTAATACTACCGGAAGTGACGTCGCGTTGTCATGGCGGCGGGGTGATACATAACCTGGAGAGGGAATGGAACCGGTGATAGCGCTAGGGGAGAAGATAAAGGATGTAGGGAAATAAGACAGGAGGAGAATGGAGTGATAAGCAGCTGAGGTGCCTACACGGAGATGCTGTAATAGGTGAACGATCTCCAAGGTGCTGGGTGCTCCTAGGATCAATAATGCTGCTTTGTGACACGATCTGTAAGAGGTGGATAACAAGCAGGGTCCGGTGAGACATACGGATGGTGCAAGAGGGATCTCAGTAAAGACGACTCTAATGGTAAAAGAGAGAAAGTATTAGCAAACGGCATAATGTACACCTATAAGATACATTGTTAAGAAGAGACTGATAAAAAAAGGGCTAATAGAAATAATAGATGTAGTCCATAATATCCTGTGGAGAAAGTTACATAATAACACAATGCTAATAGATATGACAATATAGTTTCAGAGAAAAGAAGCCAGATCATAGTCTCTGTTAAGTCCCAAGGGGTGGAGGGTCTCCAATGCATGAATCCAAAACGCCTCCCTCCGCTTGAGGCGAGCAACTCGGTCGCCACCCCGCCGAATAGGGGGGATGTGTTCTATGACCTGGAACCGTAACTGTGAGACGTTATGGTCCTGGTTATGGAAATGAAGGGGGATGGGAAGCAACAAGTTCTTACAGCGGATGGTAGATTTATGTTTGGAAATCCGATCGCGTATAGGTTGCGTAGTTTCTCCTATGTATAGGAGTCCACAGGGGCATTTGATTAGGTAAATAACCCATGAAGTGGCGCATGTGAAATAACGGAGTCTAGGCCTTTACACTAAAAGTCATTTCAGACCCCCTCAGGGCTCACATGCCATGGAATCCTTCATAGGCTTCGTTAAGGATTCCTTCAAAACATTATGCGAGGATATTAGAAGGGGCAAATTGTTTTTTCCCCCCAATCTCTCTCCCATAGAACGGCAAGCCTTACAGGGCCTACAAAAGGATAACAACCTCATTTTCAAACCCGCAGATAAGGGGGGCGCCCTTGTGATAATGAATAGATCCGATTACCTCCTGGAAATCCAACGCCAGCTAGATAACTCTACGGTCTATGTTAGGTTACTACGTGACCCCTTATCCGAGACCCGGCAGATCATCTCTGACACACTTGTGAAATATATTGAATTAGGAGTCCTAGACCCCAAAACACGGGACTTTCTCACTAAGGCACATCCCATCACGCCAGTGTTC
The DNA here is from genome assembly GCF_032444005.1 of Ranitomeya imitator. Lineage (NCBI taxonomy): Eukaryota > Metazoa > Chordata > Amphibia > Anura > Dendrobatidae > Ranitomeya > Ranitomeya imitator. The sequence goes on from NC_091287.1 coordinate 65,645,868, forward strand.
TATACCATCCCCAAAATTCATAAGAACCTAGAAAAACCCCCAGGGAGGCCCATAGTCGCATCTACCGACTCTATCCTCTCCCCGCTGGCCATCTATCTGGAAAAGATCCTCACTCCACTGATCAGGACATCCAGATCTTTTATCCTAGATACAGGGTCTTTTCTCAATATCCTGAAAGACGTATGTCCGATTCCTCCACACGCTACCCTAGTGACCATGGATGTTAAAGACTTATACACATCCATTCCCCACATAGAGGGCATTAACTCGGTCCATAAACTTCTGACCCAGTCTGGTTTCCTACCTGATCAGATCCACTTGTGTATTGACCTGTTAACCATCATTCTTACCCGCAATTACTTTTTGTTTCAGGATGATTTCTACTTACAAATCCGTGGCACAGCGATGGGCTCCAACGTAGCACCCCCGTATGCTAACTGCTACATGGCTGATTTTGAGGAGAGTCAGATATACCCTCATCCTCTATTTAGTGACAACGTCATCGTCTGGAAACGGTACATCGACGATGTATTCTGCATATGGGGAGGCTCGTTGGAAGCCCTCGCGCGTTTTTTTGACTGGCTCAACACGGCGTGGCCAGGTATTTCTTTTACTATGTCTCACAGTACTACACAGATTAATTTCTTGGACACCATGGTCATTCTTCAACCTGATGGCTCCATTACCACTGATCTCTATACTAAGACTACAGACCGTAACAGTCTGTTACACTTCACGAGTTTTCACCCTCCGGCCACAAAAAACTCAGTCCCCAAATCCCAGTTCCATCGGGTCTCCAAGATTGTGTCTGACACACAACTCAGATCGGTCCGCCTCAAGGAAATGGCCTCTAAGTTTAATCAACGGGGTTATCCATCTTCTGTACTTGAAAAGGCTGCTGCCCCCTCTACCCCTCGACCCAATAAAGCCTCCAATCGGATACCGTTCGTTCATACATATCATCCGTTTGCGTACATCTTACACAGGTCTATACGCCAGAATTGGCACCTGTTGTCCCGTGTTTTGGGGTCTAGGACTCCTAATTCAATATATTTCACAAGTGTGTCAGAGATGATCTGCCGGGTCTCGGATAAGGGGTCACGTAGTAACCTAACATAGACCGTAGAGTTATCTAGCTGGCGTTGGATTTCCAGGAGGTAATCGGATCTATTCATTATCACAAGGGCGCCCCCCTTATCTGCGGGTTTGAAAATGAGGTTGTTATCCTTTTGTAGGCCCTGTAAGGCTTGCCGTTCTATGGGAGAGAGATTGGGGGGAAAAAACAATTTGCCCCTTCTAATATCCTCGCATAATGTTTTGAAGGAATCCTTAACGAAGCCTATGAAGGATTCCATGGCATGTGAGCCCTGAGGGGGTCTGAAATGACTTTTAGTGTAAAGGCCTAGACTCCGTTATTTCACATGCGCCACTTCATGGGTTATTTACCTAATCAAATGCCCCTGTGGACTCCTATACATAGGAGAAACTACGCAACCTATACGCGATCGGATTTCCAAACATAAATCTACCATCCGCTGTAAGAACTTGTTGCTTCCCATCCCCCTTCATTTCCATAACCAGGACCATAACGTCTCACAGTTACGGTTCCAGGTCATAGAACACATCCCCCCTATTCGGCGGGGTGGCGACCGAGTTGCTCGCCTCAAGCGGAGGGAGGCGTTTTGGATTCATGCATTGGAGACCCTCCACCCCTTGGGACTTAACAGAGACTATGATCTGGCTTCTTTTCTCTGAAACTATATTGTCATATCTATTAGCATTGTGTTATTATGTAACTTTCTCCACAGGATATTATGGACTACATCTATTATTTCTATTAGCCCTTTTTTTATCAGTCTCTTCTTAACAATGTATCTTATAGGTGTACATTATGCCGTTTGCTAATACTTTCTCTCTTTTACCATTAGAGTCGTCTTTACTGAGATCCCTCTTGCACCATCCGTATGTCTCACCGGACCCTGCTTGTTATCCACCTCTTACAGATCGTGTCACAAAGCAGCATTATTGATCCTAGGAGCACCCAGCACCTTGGAGATCGTTCACCTATTACAGCATCTCCGTGTAGGCACCTCAGCTGCTTATCACTCCATTCTCCTCCTGTCTTATTTCCCTACATCCTTTATCTTCTCCCCTAGCGCTATCACCGGTTCCATTCCCTCTCCAGGGTAGTGTATCACCCCGCCGCCATGACAACGCGACGTCACTTCCGGTAGTATTACCATAGATCCCCTCACATAGCCGTACACTTGCACATCTCTTGCGCTATGTCACTTCCGGTTGCCGTTCAGCCGCTGATTGGTCCACGGGCATTGCCGGTCCCGCCTCCTTCCTATGAGACGGCGGTTTCACTTTCTCCTGATCAGACTAACGGTGGACTCCGCGTCGGTCAGCGCCCCCTTTCCTACCGGTCTCCTCAGGTAACCCCTTGTACTAGCGCTTGTCCTGCCCGGACATTGTTGGTTCGGTATGTAATTTTTACCTTATCATTCACCTGCAGTACCGCTCACATCGGGCTCACATAATAGGTATGTCTTACCTCATATTTCCTCATACCACTTTCACCACTAACCCCTAGGGGTTCCTTACGGTACTCTTTTACACCGACAGACGCTGCTTTTTAGTGACTTCTGACCCTATGGTCCTTCTTATAATTCTGTAGTACGGTATGTATCCCCCCCCTTCTCTATCATCTCTGGTTAATCCTTCATTATTCGGCCAAGGTGGAACATATTAAGCCTGGATACTCGGGGTTTTCTCCCCAGCATATATTTCATGCATACATTTGATCAGATTGTTTATATTGATGCTGTTATCTCTTTACAACATCTTGTGTATATACTTTATTTTGTATTTACTTTAGTTTTTGGTAATTTGTATATAATTTTTGTATAAATTTTGGTTTTCACTTGTAGTTACTGACGAAGGTCCGTAGACTGGACCGAAACGTTTTGTGTACCACTACAATAAAAGCTGCACTAAAGCATCAGTTGAGTGCTAGGTTCTTGTTTACGATATACACCTTAGAACAGGGACATTGCGCAAAATATACAACATATGACGTAGTGCAAGATATATAGTGGACAATAGTGTATTCACGAGTCCCAGCAGCATTTTTAAAGGTCTTAGCCCTCACAATGTTGTATAGGTTGCATGCCATACAATTCCCACATGGGAAACAGCGCCATCTCTGTTTGGGGTTACCAAAGAGGCTCTTATGAGGAGCCACATAGTGGCTTCTCACCAATTGGTCTTTAAGGTTCTTACTCCTCCTTGCAGTGATAAGGGGTCTTGTTGAAATTTCCTTATTTAATATGGGGTCGGTCTGAACAACAGGCCAGTGCTTAGTTAGAATCTGACGCATGGTGTCCCACTGACAATTAAATGTTGAAATAAATCTAGTTTGGGTATCACCTTTGCTGGTATGAGCGCCAGAATTACAGAGCAATTTCTGTCGTTGTGTATACTTTGCACGATGATAACCGTGTTTAATGTTCCTCTGGCTATCCCCTCTTTCTAAGAAATGATTTTTCAAATCCTTGGCCTGCTCTTCAAACTTCTCCATTGTAGAGCAGGTTCATTTAGCTCTAAGGAACTGACCAACACGGATGGCTTTGATGGTAGAGTAAGCATGTCCAGAGAAAGCATGGAGAAATGAGTTGACAGAAGTTTTCTTCCTTAAAATGTCAGTATGGATGGACCCCAAGTCGTCAATTGATAAAGCAATGTCTAGAAAATCAATCCTACGTTCATGCCATTTATATGAGAGTCTGATATTATAGACATTATTGTTCAAAATAGACATGAACCTCTCCAGCTCAGAGACCGGGCCCTGCCAGATAATCAAAAGGTCGTCAATATAACGAAACCAGCACTGCACATGGTCGGCGGTGCATGCCCCGTCCCCACGAAAAACCTCCCTCTCCCAATAGCCAAGGAAGAGGTTAGCGTAGGCGGGCGCACATGCCGCCCCATGGCAGTGCCGCATTTCTGCAGATAAAACCGGTCTCTGAAAGTGAAAAAGTTATGATGCAGGACAAACTGCAATAATTCCAACAATAGATCAACAAAGGGTCCGTCCAGATTACTCATCTCCAAAAAATACCGTACGGCCTGAAGACCATGTTTATGGTCAAAGCACGTGTAGAGGGACTTGACGTCCGCGGTGACAAAGAGCATATCGGAGTCAAGGCAAAGACCGTCGACCCGTACCAGAACGTCCACAGAGTCCCTGACATAGGAGGGCAGCGTTTCGACCAGAGGTTTAAGATAATAGTCAATAAATTTACATACAGGGTCACACAGCCCTCCCATGTCAGAGACTATGGGACGCCCCAGCGGGTCGACGGGATCCTTATGAATTTTAGGAAGGAGGTAGAAGGTAGGGACCTTAGGAAATTTTGTCATTAAACCATCCAAGATTTTTTTAGGAATGAGTCCCTTCTCCCATGCCTGAATTAGAATTGTATCGAGCAGGTACGAGAATGCGGTCAAAGGATTTTGAGGAAGCAAGGAATAATAATTTTTATCTTTTAATTGCCTAAACGCCTCTTTCTCATATTTGTCTGTCGGCCAGACCACAACATTTCCCCCCTTGTCGGCCGACTTAATGACCACATCATCCAATGATCTTAGTTGCTTTAAAGCACGTCTATGGTTAGAACTGAGATTATCTCGCCTTATTTTTGTTGGTATATTTTTAAAATCTTCAGTAACCAGATGTGCAAAGATGTCAATTTGTGGACAGATGGACAAGGGGGAAAGGTCGTTGATCTAGGCACAACAGCACTAGGATATTTGACCGCATTCACACAATCCTGCTCATTGAGTAGGCCCTCCAATACCTCCAAAGCCTCCAGCTCAGTGCCACCGCAGACGTCGACATCCTCACCAGGCCGATTGTGTAGCCTCCTAAGGACAAGCTTGTGACAAAAGAGGTGAAGATCCTTTACCGCTTTGGGGGAAATGGGGGTGTGTTTTATAATGCGCATATATGGAACGCCCGCCAGGGCCATGGGGTACTCTGTACCGGGTCCAGTACTTAAAGGGATGTGTCACGGCAGTGGCGACCCGGTCCGTTGCCCTAGGCGCCCATGTAAAAGGGGTTTTGAAATGGGAAATATAGTTTGTTCATGACGCCACCTGAGGTGTTCAGTCAGGGGTGACCGACGCAACTTAGAAGGATCCTCTGGGGTGATGGTGTGGCAGCAGGGATGATATGGCTTCCCACAGGTGAAGCTGGGCCTCCAGGGCTCCCGGTGTAGTAGGGGTAGGTGGTAGGTGATGTAGAAAGAAACGGAGGACACAGGGTTGCAGTCTATTTACCTCTTTACTGTAGGGCTTCCACAGTCCAGTGTACCGGATCACAGGTGCTGGTATGGTCCAGCCGACTTGGAAGCGATTTTGGAATCCCCCTAACCAGGTGGGGTTGGAAGCCTTCCTTCTAGCGCTGTGTTGTAGTCCTTTGCTGCCTTAGGCTTCTCACAAGCGCCTCACGTTCGCTCTGTCCCCTTTAGGTAGGACACTAACCTGCATGACAGGTAACTCGAGCCTTTTTACAGGATCTCTATAACGACCCGGGCTCTATGCGTTACTGTGTCTTCAGGCATTTATGGTGGACAGGTAACTTGCAATCTGCTGTCCGCTGGTTTCTGCTGTGGGGCATAGAGATATCCCCACAACCTCGGTCTTCCAGCTACCGGTTTCATGAGCTTTAGCATGGAAGCAGCTCAGTCGCAGCTTCTCCCAAGCTCTTCACTTCACCTTTTCTTCTTTTCCTCCTTCACGCTCTCTACAACTTATTCTGCTTTCATTTCTTTTCTTTCCTTTCAGGAGCTGCAGTACCTCACGTGGCTGCACGGCCCCTCTTTCCTCTGTCTCTCTCTCAGACTGACTCACTACTTTCCCTCCAGCCAGAATATATATATGGGAGCCACCCACAAGCTTGATCAGAGCTCCCCCTTCTGGCCTGGAATATGAACATGTTGCATGTTTGTGATACTTGATAAAGAGATCCTTTCTCGCTTCCAAGCATGACATCACTCTTCCGTGAGGAAAGCAATGTAACAACCAGGAACCTAGGGTGTTACAAATACCTTATCGGTACCGTTGCTGCAGGCTGGCATGTGGGGGTTCCAGCCGCCGCTGCTGCATGGGGTGTCCGACAACGCCGCTGCTGCCTTGGATGTCCTCCACTGCGGGGGGAGGGGGGGTTCTGCCAACATTTCATGAAAGGCCAGAGCCCCCCGCAGTTCTTTGTTTTCCTCCTGTGCGGTGGACTCTGGGAAAATGGCCGCTGGGGGTGGCACATGCGCAGATGGAGATCTTGGCACCAAGATCTCGGGAGAGGAGATTTCAGCCCTGTGATCTCATCTCCCGAGATCTTGATTTCTTCTCAAAATTTGGGGTGCATCTTATAATCTGAAAAATACGGTAGTTAGCATAGATACAGTATACCGTATATACTCGAGTATAAGCCGAGATTTTCAGCCCAAATTTTTGAGCTAAAAGTGCCCCTCTCGGCTTATACTCGAGTCACGGTGGGCGGCAGGGTTGGCGGGTGAGGGGGAGAGGGCGCTGAGGCATACTCACCTAGTCCCGGTGGTCCTGACGCTCCCCCTGCCTGTCACACTGTCTCCGGGTGCCGCAGCTCTTCCCCTGTTCAGCGGTCACGTGGGACCGCTCATTAGAGAAATGAATATGGACTCCACTCCCATACGGGTGGAGCCGCATATTCATTTTTCTAATGAGCGGTGCCAGTGACCGCTGATAGCGGAAGAGGCTGCGGCACCGAAGACCAGCTGTCCGGGAGAAGGAGCGGGACGCCGGGAGCAGGTAAGTATGTCATATTTACCTGTCCGCGTTCCACACGCCGGGCACCGCTCCATCTTCCCGACATCTCTGCGCACTGACTGTGCAGGTCAGAGGGCGCGATGACGCATATAGTGTGCACTCCGCCCTCTGCCTGATCAGTCAGTGCAGAGAGACGCCAGGACGGGACGCTGAGGAGCTGCAAGCAAGAGAGGAGAGTATGGCATTTTTTTTTATTGCAGCAGCAGCAGCAATGGCACAGCTTTATAAGGAGCAACTATGGGGCAATAATGAACGGTGCAGAGCACTATATGGCACAGCTATGGGGCAACAATGAACGGTGCAGAGCACTATATTGCACAGCTATGGGGCAACAATGAACGGTGCAGAGCACTATATGGCACAGCTATGGGGCAACAATGAACGGTGCAGAGCACTATATGGCACAGCTATGGGGCAATAATGAACGGTGCAGAGCACTATATGGCACAGCTATGGGCAATAATGAACGGTGCAGAGCACTATATGGCACAGCCATGGGGCAATAATAAACGGTGCAGAGCACTATATGACACAGCTATTAGGCAATAATGAACGGTGCAGGGCACTATATGGCACAGCTATGGGGCAATAATGAATGGTGCAGAGCACTATATGGCACAGCCATGGGGCAATAATGAACGGTGCAGAGCACTATATGGCACAGCTATGGGGCAATAATGAATGGTGCAGAGTACTATATGGCACAGCTATGGGGCAATAATGAACGGTGCAGAGCACTATATGGCACAGCTATGGGGCAATAATGAACGGTGCAGAGCACTATATGGCACAGCTATGGGGCAATAATGAACGGTGCAGAGCACTATATGGCACAGCTATGGGGCAATAATGAACGATGCAGAGCACTATATGGCACAGCTATGGGGCAATAATGAACGGTGCAGAGCACTTTATGACATATGAGGTGTTTAGCTTGTTTTTTGAATGGGTTGTCTGTGAAGTGTTGGGTTACGATTCCCTGATACCTTATTTGGATGATTTTTTGTGTATCGGTCATGACCATTCCAGGGCTTGTGAGAGGATTTTTAGGGTTGTGGAATTTGTAGCGGAGCAATTTGGTGTACCTCTTGCTCCAGGAAAAACGGAAGGGCCTTGTAGGTGCCTGTCTATTTTGGGAATCGTAATTGACTTGGTCAATTGGGAATTTATGTTGCCGGAGGACAAGGACGCGGTCTTGCGTGAAGAGATGACTCGGGGCAGGCGTCTGAAGAAGCTGTCTTTGCAGGAGGTCCAGTCGCTACTTGGGAAGCTGAATTTTGCTTGCCGCATTATCCTAATGGGAAGGGTTTTTTCACGGTGCTTGGCTGGTGCCACTTCGGAGTACGGGTGACACATCATTTTGTGCGGCTTTTGCGTTAGCACAGGGCGGATTTGGAAGTGTGGGATCTGCTTTTGGAACACCGAGAACGGTCATTCTTTGCTCATGGGAGAAGTGATTGAGAACCGTAAATTGGAGTTGTTTACGGATGTGTCTGGTGGGGTTGGTTTCAGGGCGTATTTTGGAGGCCAGTGGTGCGTGGCTCAGTGGCTGGAGGAGTGGTTTCCATCGGGCCTGGTCAAGAACATTGCTTTGTTGGAAATTTCTCCCATTCTGGTGGCTGTGCATCTGTGGAGGACTGAGTTTCAGAACAGGAGGGTATGATTCAATTGTGAAAACATGGGGGTAGTGTGTGCCATTGTCGACATTGTCTGCCTGTGATTCGTGTGTTACGACAGTTGGTGTTGACATGTTTGTCTTTAAATGCGCATGTGATGGCTTCTCATGTGCTGAGTGTCAGGAATTCCATTGCTGACTCTTTATCTTATTTGCAGTAGGAACACTTTCAGTCTCTGGCCCCGGATGCGGAGAATGAGGGTTTGAAGTGCCTGGCAGGGCTTTGGAAGGTGGTCTCCAGGCTGCAGGACTTTTGATTCAGGCATCATTGGCTCCCAACATGTGGTCTGCATATCATTCAGTGTGGTACCTGGGAAAACTGGTTGGTAGGTTGCGCGAGTGGGGGTTCATTTTCGGATCAGGTGGGAGCTCTATTGTTGTGGTTGGGCCAGGAGGGGGCTGAGGGTTGGTCCTTTACAAAAGTTTCACGGATCACTGTAGCTTTCGCTTTTGGCTTCAAATTACGGGGCCAGGAGGATTTGACAAAATTGTTTTTGCGTTGAAGGGTTTCAGGCATCGGAGTAATCGGGGGGATTTGATGTGACCATTGTCATTCAGCATTTTGGAACAGGTATGTGGGAGTTTGGATAGGATTTGTGTTTCAGTTTTGGAGGCTAGTCTCTTTCGGTTGGCGTTTTCCCTTGCCTTTTTTGGGGCCTTGAGGGTGGGGGAAATCGTATCTCCGAGTAAAAATAAGGGAGGAGGTCAGATGGCAAAAGATGTGGTGAACTTGAATAGGCGTTTGGAGTTTTGGATCAGGTGGTCTAAAACTGACCAAGAGGGGAGGGGTAAGCGAGTGTTTTTGGGTGTGGTGCAGGGATCCTTGATGTGTCCAATTCGCTGTTTACAGTGTTATAATGTTTTTCAACCCGGTAGGTAGGGGCCTTTATTGTGTCATGCGGATGCTTCCTTTTTATCAAGGTTTCAGTTTGTCCAAGTTTTTCGGATGAGTCTGGCGTCGATTGGTTTGGATGCCTCCAGGTTTACATCTCATTCTTTCAGAATTGGGCAGCGACAGAAGCAGCAGTTGGCGGTTTGGGCCTGGAGGTGGTGCAGCGGATTGGGAGATGGGACTCCAGGAGGTATAAGAGTTATATTCAGATACAATGGGTTGGGGATGATTTACGAGCTTGAGGTGAGTTGTTTGTTTTTTGTTGAGGATGTTGGTGGTAAATTGTTGTGTTTTATTTGCAGGTTCCAATCCCTTGTTGATCTGGATCTTGGGCCATTCCTATGTTTACTGGGGAGCCAGGCGTGCGGATGTGTGGCACGAGGGGAGGCAGCTCAGCTTTTCCAGGAACGTGATCAGGTGGCTGGGTTTTAGGGGTATGGGTAGGAGCAGGGTCCTTCAAGAAGTGCATGACAGCGTCAGGCTTGATAGGCCACCTGATATTTTGGTTCTTCATGATTGGGAAAATGATTTGGCAGTTCACCCTTTCCAGGAGTTAGTGAAGGATATTAAGCATGATTTGCTTATTTAAAATAAAGCCTGCTGTGGCCATTACTATCCAATTTGTTGTCCTAGTCTTAATTTTGGGTCGGGTCTGGAGGGATGTTTATTTTATGGTGGGGAAGTTATTTTAAGGGGGCCGGGAGCCCACCGAAACATCGACAATGCCAATGTCATGGTCATACAGACAGTGGCGTAACTACCACGGTCGCAGCAGTCGCCACTGCGACCGGGCCCGGGGGAAGTCAGGGGCCCCGGCAGGTCAGATGCACGCCGACACCAGCAAAAAGTTAAAAACTGTTGCCGTGCAGGTGATTCCTCCCGCACGGCAACAGACAGACCGGCCCTCCACCTGACCTGCCGGGCGCACACATCAGATCAGCAGCCGACGCCTGATCTGAAAGGAAGAGCTGAAGATCCTGTGGTGACGTCATCACTATCATAGGGCTTTCACCATTTATCAGCTCCGCCTCCTGATCACATGACGATGACGTCACCACAGGTCCTTCAGCTCTCAGCAGCTCAGTCCTGGTTGTGTGCAGCTCGTGTTCTCTGGTATCAACCAGCAGCAGATTTCCGGTTCCTGCTGTTCTGGTGAGATGTGGAGACAGGGGCAGAATGTGGAGACGGATGGGGCAGAATGTGGAGACGGATGGGGCAGAATGCGGAGACGGATGGGGCAGAATGGGGAGACGGATGGGGCAGAATGGGGAGACGGATGGGGCAGAATGCGGAGACGGATGGGGCAGAATGCGGAGACGGATGGGGCAGAGTGCGGAGACGGATGGGGCAGAATGCGGAGACGGATGGGGCAGAGTGCGGAGTCGGATGGGGCAGAGTGAGGAGTCAGATGGGGCAGAGTGAGGAGTCGGATGGGGCAGAGTGAGGAGTCGGATGGGGCAGAGTGAGGAGTCGGATGGGGCAGAGTGTGGAGTCGGATGGGGCAGAGTGTGGAGTCGGATGGGGCAGAGTGTGGAGTCGGATGGGACAGAGTGCGGAGTCGGATGGGGCAGAGTGAGGAGTCGGATGGGGCAGAGTGAGGAGTCGGATGGGGCAGAATGAGGAGTCGGATGGGGCAGAGTGTGGAGTCGGATGGGGCAGAGTGTGGAGTCGGATGAGGCAGAGTGTGGAGTCGGATGGGGCAGAGTGAGGAGTCGGATGGGGCAGAATGCGGAGACGGATGGGGCAGAGTGCGGAGACGGATGGGGCAGAGTGAGGAGTTGGATGGGGCAGAGTGAGGAGTCGGATGGGGCAGAGTGAGGAGTCGGATGGGGCAGAGTGAGGAGTCGGATGGGGCAGAGTGAGGAGTCGGATGGGGCAGAGTGAGGAGACGGATGGGGCAGAATGCGGAGACGGATGGGGCAGAATGCGGAGACGGATGGGGCAGAATGGGGAGACGGATGGGGCAGAATGGGGAGACGGATGGGGCAGAGTGCAGAGTCAGATGGGGCAGAGTGAGGAGTCGGATGGGGCAGAGTGAGGAGTCGGATGGGGCAGAATGAGGAGTCGGATGGGGCAGAGTGTGGAGTCGGATGGGGCAGAGTGCGGAGTCGGATGGGGCAGAGTGCGGAGTCGGATGGGGCAGAGTGAGGAGTCGGATAGGGCAGAGTGCGGAGACGGATGGGGCAGAGTGCGGAGACGGATGGGGCAGAGTGAGGAGTCGGATGGGGCAGAGTGAGGAGTCGGATGGGGCAGAGTGAGGAGTCGGATGGGGCAGAGTGAGGAGTCGGATGGGGCAGAGTGAGGAGTCGGATGGGGCAGAGTGAGGAGTCGGATGGGGCAGAGTGAGGAGTCGGATGGGGCAGAGTGAGGAGTCGGATGGGGCAGAGTGAGGAGTCTGATGGGGCAGAGTGAGGAGTCTGATGGGGCAGAGTGCGGAGTCGGATGGGGCAGAGTGCGGAGTCGGATGGGGCAGGAGCATGGGCAGGATGTGGATTTGGGTGAAAAATATTTTGGCGGGGGGGGCCCCATTTGAAAGTTCGCACCGGGGCCCATAACTTTGTAGTTACGCCACTGCATACAGAACATATAAGGGAGTCACACCAGCGTATGGCATCCAATGCGATATATTAATGACTCTCTTCTCCTGCTTTTCTGCGAGCGGAAGCCGAGTGTCATGCTACTGTGCTCCGATGCTCTTGCATGACAGGATTGGAGAACAGCTGTGGAGGAGACAGAGAAAGTAATTTCTCCATCTTCTCTGCTGCCGGTGTTGGCTGGAATCACACTGCACTCAGGTGATATCCGAGTGCAGTGTGATGTTTCACACAAACCCATAGACTTGTATGGGTGCAAGTGAGCCGAGTCTCACTGCCAATAGCAGCATGCTGTGTATGCTTTCAAATGCCGATTTGGCTTGAGAATAAATTGCAGATCTGAGCTGCCCCATAGTATAACACGGGGCTGATTGCTATGTGATGTTTTATCGCATAGCCCTCGGCCGTGTTGTATGGGAGTGTGACTCCGGCCTTAAGAGGCTCCTCTGTCCTCCACTCATTACCTATAGTAATAGCACCTGTTTGAACTTGTTATCAGTATAAAAGACACCTGTGCACACCCTCAAACAGTCACACTTCAAACTCCACTATGGTGAAGACCAAAGAGCTGTCGAAGCACACCAGAAACAAAATTGTAGCCCTACACCAGGCTGGAAAGACTGCATCTGCAATAGGCAATCAGCTTGGTGTGATGAAATCAACTGTGGGAGCAATAATAAGAAAATGGAAGACAAACAAACCATTGATAATCTCCCTCGATCTGGGGCTCCATGCAAGATCTCACCCCATGGGGTCAAAATGATCATAAGAATGGTGAGCAAAAATCACAGAACCACACTGGGCGACCTAGTGAATGACCTGCATAGAGCTGGGACCACCGTGGCAAAGGCTACCATCAGTAACACACTACACCGCCAGGGACTCAGATCCTGCAATGCCAGACGTATCCCCCTGCTTAAGCCAGTACATGTCTGGGCCCATCTGAAGTTTGATAGAGAGCATTTGGATTATCCAGAAGAGTATTGGGAGAATGTCATATGGACTGATGAAACCAAAGTAGAACTGTTTGTTAGAAATAAAACTCATCATGTTTGGAGGAGACAGAATGCATCCAAAGAACACCATACCTACTGTGAAGCATGGGGGTGGCAACATCATGATTTAAGACTGTTTCTCTGCAAAGGGACCAGGACGACTGATCCGTGTACATGAAAGAATGAATGGGGCCATGTATCGTGAGATTTTGAGTGCAAACCTCCTTCCATCAGCAAGAGCACATTGAAGATGAAATGTAGATGGATCTTTCAGTATGATAATGATCCCAAGCATACCACCAGGGCAACAAAGGAGTGGCTTCACAAGAAGCATCTGAAGGTCCTGGAGTGGCCTAGCCAGTCTCCAGATCTCAACCCCATAGAAAACCTTTGGAGGGAGTTGAAAGTCCATGCTGTCCAGCGACAAGCGCAAAACATCACTGCTCTAGAGGAGATCTGCATGAAGGAATGGGCCAACATACCACCAACAGTTTGTGCCAACCTTGTGAAAACTTACAGAAAACGTTTGACCACTGTCATTGCCAACAAAGGATATATAACAAAATATTGAGATGAACTATAATGACCAAATACTTATTTTCCACCAAAATTTGCAAAATAAATCTTGCCAAATCAGACAAGAAGACTTTCTGGATTTGTTGTCTCATTTTGACTCTCATAGCTGTGGTCTACCTATGATGTCAATTACAGGCCTGTCTCATCTTTTTAAGTGGGAGAACTTGTATATTTGGTGGCTGACTAAATACTTTTTTCCCCACTGCATGTCATCAGCATATAAAAAGGTACTGGAAACCATATCTGCTTACAGTTTATACAATAAGGGCAGTGTATATAGAGAAGAGGAACCTAGGACTGAACCTTGAGGAACCCTGAAAGAAAGGTGAAAAAGAGGCAGCAAACAGTGCATTGAAGGTGTGGTCTGAAAGGAAGGAGGAGAGACAATATATACTGTAAATTAATATTTGGACAGTTGATAACTTGTAAATTGGCGGAGATCTGACCACTGAGACTCCCAATGACCCCAGAAATTGAGGATCCGAAATGCCCCTATTGTGATTCTTTCAGGGACCATCAGAAATAGTTGATACCATTTGGATAGGAGATTACTTTTAATTATGGTAATAACCCTTGAAAGGGGTTGTCCAAGTTGTACCATCACGTCCCGTACACCCCAAGTAACTGTTGCACTTAATGATAGCTAAAGTCATAATGGGGTCTCAATTTTGCCATGAAAACAATAGTAGCAAATGAGATCACAAAGGGCAAAGACTAATTAATCATTATTATGGCTTACAGCCAATGAAAACCCAAAAGTCATTATCTCAGTAAATTTGAGTAATTTATATCACCAGCTTAGTAACATAGTAACATAGTAACATAGTTAGTAAGGCCGAAAAAAGACATTTGTCCATCCAGTTCAGCCTATATTCCATCATAATAAATCCCCAGATCTACGTCCTTCTACAGAACCTAATTGTATGATACAATATTGTTCTGCTCCAGGAAGACATCCAGGCCTCTCTTGAACCCCTCGACTGAGTTCGCCATCACCACCTCCTCAGGCAAGCAATTCCAGATTCTCACTGCCCTAACAGTAAAGAATCCTCTTCTATGTTGGTGGAAAAACCTTCTCTACTCCAGACGCAAAGAATGCCCCCTTGTGCCCGTCACCTTCCTTGGTATAAACAGATCCTCAGCGAGATATTTGTATTGTCCCCTTATATACTTATACATGGTTATTAGATCGCCCCTCAGTCGTCTTTTTTCTAGACTAAATAATCCTAATTTCGCTAATCTATCTGGGTATTGTAGTTCTCCCATCCCCTATATTAATTTTGTTGCCCTCCTTTGTACTCTTAAAAAAATATTTTAAAACCCAAAATGTTGACCTACAGAAATGTATGTTCAGTAAATGCACTCAATACTTGGTTGGGACTCCTTTTGAATCAATTAGTGCATCAAAGCTTTTTGGCATGGAGGTGATCAGCCTGTGGCACTACTGAGGTGTTATGGAAGCCCAGGTTGCTTGATAGCAGCCTTCAGCTCATCTGCATTGTTGGGTCTGGTGTCTCTCATCTTCCTCTTGACAATAAACCATAGAATCTCTATGGGGTTAAGGTCAGGCGAATTTGCTGGCCAATCAAGCACAGTGATACCTTTGTTTTTAAACCAGGTATTGGTACTTTTGGTAGTGTGAACAGGGGCCTTGTCCTGCTGTAGAATTAAATTTCCATCTCCAAAAAGCATGTCAGCAGAGGGAAGCATGAAGTGCTTTAAAATTTCTGAGTAGACACCTGCGCTGACTTTGATCTTGATAAAACACAGTGGACCTACCCCAGCAGATGACATGGCTCCCCAAACAATTACTGACTGTGGACACTTCACACTAGATCTCAAGCAGCTTGGATTATGTGCCTCTCCATTCTTACTCCAGAGGGTGGTGACGTCCCGATGGGGGCAGACTTTGCAGCGGCGGTCTGGATCCCAGCGGCGGGCTGGATCCCAGCGGCGGCCTGGATCCCAGCGGTGGGGAGGGGTCCTTACGACGTGGGGTTCTTGCGGCACGGGCGTCCCAGCAGGGGGGGTCCAGGAATGACCCACTGGTGGTACTGCGCCAGGCCTCGACCAATCAGCGATGGCACAGCATGGCGACGATGATGTCATAAAGGTTGCCTCGACCAATCAGCGACGGGCACAGTCTGCCGCGAATTCGCCTCGACCAATCAGCGACAGGCACAGTATCGACGTAGATGTCATAATGGTTGCCATGGCGACGATGATGTCATAAAGGTTGCCTCGGCCAATCAGCGACGGGCACAGTCTGCCGCGAATTCTGGAATCATCATTGTCCATATACTACGGGGACATGCATATTCTAGAATACCCGATGCGTTAGAATCGGGCCACAATCTAGTATATATATATATATATATATATATATGGCCGGTCCCAGCCCGTTACATTGCAGTATATTATATGACTATATATATGACTCTATATATATCTATATGGCCGGTCCCAGCCCGTTACATTGCAGTATATTATATGAATATATATATTACTCTCTCTATATATATATATATATACTAGCTATTGAACCCGTTCTACGCCCGGGTGGCGAGCATTTATATTGGTATATGGTCTCCATCCTGGTATGTGCTGCTCCATCCTGCATCCCCATCCTGTCATGTGCTGCTCCATCCTGCGTCCCCATCCTGTCATGTGCTGCTCCATCCTGCGCCCCCATCCTGTCATGTGCTGCTCCATCCTGCGCCCCCATCCTGTCATGTGCTGCACCCATCCTGCGCCCCCATTCTGTCATGTGCTGCTCCCATCCTGCACCCCCGTTCTGTCATGTGCTGCTCCATCCTGCGTCCCCATTCTGTCATGTGCTGCTCCATCCTGCATCCCCATCCTGTCATGTGCTGCTCCCATCCTGCGCCCCCGTTGTGTCATGTGCTGCTCCCATCCTGCGTCCCCGTTCTGTCATGTTCTGCTCCCATCCTGCGCCTCCATTCTGTCATGTGCTGCTCCCATCTTGCGCCCCCGTTTTGTCATGTGCTGCTCCCATCCTGCGCCTCCATTCTGTCATTTGCTGCTCCCATCCTGTCATGTGCTGCTCCCATCCTGCGCCCCCGTTCTGTCATGTGCTGCTCCCATCCTGCGCCCCCGTTCTGTCATGTGCTGCTCCCATCCTGCGCCCCCGTTCTGTCATGTGCTGCTCCCATCCTGCTCCCCTGTTCTGTCATGTGCTGCTCCCATCCTGCGCCCGTTCTGTCATGTGCTGCTACCATCCTGCGCCTGTTCTGTCATGTGCTGCTCCCATCCTGCGCCCGCTCTGTCATGTGCTGCTGCCATCCTGCGCCCGTTCTGTCATGTGCTGCTGCCATCCTGCGCCCGTTCTGTCATGTGCTGCTCCCATCCTGCTCCCCTGTTCTGTCATGTGCTGCTCCCATCCTGTGCCCGTTCTGTCATGTGCTGCTGACATCCTGCGCCCGTTCTGTCATGTGCTGCTCCCATCCTGCGCCCGTTCTGTCATGTGCTGCTGCCATCCTGCGCCTGTTGTGTCATGTGCTGCTGCCATCCTGCGCCCGTTCTGTCATGTGCTGCTGCCATCCTGCGCCCGTTCTGTCATGTGCTGCTGCCATCCTGCGCCCGTTCTGTCATGTGCTGCTGCCATCCTGCCCCTGTTCTGTCATGTGCTGCTCCCATCCTGCGCCACCATTGTATTATATGCCCCCCCATAAGACGCTCCAGTGTGTATGCCCCCGTATGCTGCTGCCATATAAAAAAAAAAAAATACCGGCAGCAGGAATCGGCGCCTGCGCCGTCCGCGCTTTCCGGCGCCATTTTCTTGACGACACACTCCGGCTCCTCTGCCTGTGACTGGTAAGACAGAGGGCGACGCCGGCGCGCATTAAGCGCGTCATCGCGCCCTCTGAACTGTCACAGCAGAGGAGCCGGGAGACGGAGCCGCACGCAGCGCTGGAACGGGGAAAGGTGAATATACTTACCCTCCTGGCGGTCCCTGACTCTCCGGTGGAGATCGCGGTATGCGTTCAGTGCTTACGCATACCGCGATCTCCTGGGAGCGTCACTCTGTGGGGGCCAGACTGCGCCGGCGCTTGCGCCTGCGCAGTCTATAAAGGCTTCGGACAGAGTGACGCTCCCAGCGTTATATTATAGATATGGTTGATCTCAGCCCGTTACATTGCAGTATATTATATGACTGTATATATATTATTCTATATATATGGCCGGTCCCAGCCTGTTACATTGCAGTATATTATATGACTATATATATTACTCTATATATATATCTATATGGCCGGTCCCAGCCTGTTACATTGCAGTATATTATATGACTATATATATTACTCTATATATATATATCTATTTGGCCGGTCCCAGCCCGTTACATTGCAGTATATTATATGACTATATATATTACTCTCTCTCTCTCTCTCTATATATATATATATATATATGGTTGGTCTCAGCCCGTTACATTGCAGTATATTATATGACTATATATATTACTCTATATATATATCTATATGGCCGGTCCCAGCCCGTTACATTGCAGTATATTATATGACTATATATATTACTCTCTCTCTCTCTCTCTATATATATGGTTGGTCTCAGCCCGTTACATTGCAGTATATTATATGACTAGTGTTGAGCATTCCGATACCGCAAGTATCGGGTATCGGCCGATACTTGCGGTATCGGAATTCCGATACCGAGATCCGATATTTTTGTGGTATCGGGTATCGGTATCGGAGGTGTAAAATAAAGAATTAAAATAAAAAATATTGTTATATTCACCTCTCCGGCGGCCCCTGGAACATCACCGCGAGTCACCGGCGTCCGGCAGGCTTCTTTGTTCAAAATGAGCGCCTTTAGGACCTGCGGAATGACGTCGCGGCTTCTGATTGGTCGCGTGCCGCCCATGTGACCGCCACGCGACGTCATTCCTCAGATAAATTCCTAGAATGAGCGCCTTTAGGACCTGTGGAATGACGTCGCGGCTTCTGATTGGTCGCGTGGCGGTCACATGGGCGGCACGCGACCAATCAGAAGCCGCGACGTCATTCCGCAGGTCCTAAAGGCGCTCATTTTGAACAAAGAAGCCTGCCGGACGCCGGTTCCTCGCGGTGATGTTCCAGGGGCCGCCGGAGAGGTGAATATAACAATATTTTTTATTTTAATTCTTTATTTTACACATTAATATGGATCCCAGGGCCTGAAGGAGAGTTTCCTCTCCTTCAGACCCTGGGATCCATCAGGATACCTTCCGATACTTGGTGTCCCATTGACTTGTATTGGTATCGGATATCGGCGATATCCAATACTTTTCGGGTATCGGCCGATACTATCCGATACCGATACTTTCAAGTATCGGACGGTATCGCTCAACACTATATATGACTGTATATATATTGCTCTATATATATGGCCGGTCCCAGCCTGTTACATTGCAGTATATTATATGACTATATATCAATATTACTCTCTATATATGGCCAGTCCCAACCCATTACATTGCAGTATATACAGCCACACTCAGTGCTGCACTCCCTGGGTGACGACACCGCTCTGTGCCGGGGCCGGTCACAGAGGTGATGGCAGCGGGCGCAGGGCATGGGCAGGGCTACAGAGGCCATGGCCCAGAGCTCACTCACCAGTGCAGCCAGTGGCAGATGCTGAAGGAGGCGGTGCGGGAGATCTGGATGACCCGGGGCCGCTCTCCGGTGCTGTCTCCGTTCTGCATGCTGAGGCTGACGGTCCAGGATCGTCGCTGCTCCTCCACAGTCTCCTGGATATTAGGGGGCAGGTGGGGCACACATCAGGGGATTGGCAGCAGCACCCAATGCTGATTGGGTCTCAGCAACTTCATATTGGAATGCACATCACTTGGGTATTCCAATATGGCGGTCGGCGTACTTCTGGTGCAGCGCGGTGGATTGTGGGATTCGAGGACGTCCAGACGGAAGTGGATGACAGACAATTTAACCCCTTACCGGCATCGGACGTACTATACCGTCCGATGCCGGCTCCCCTGCTTTGATGCAGGGCTCCGCGGTGAGCCCACATCAAAGCCGGGACATATCAGCTGTTTTGAACAGCTGACATGTGCCCGTAATAGGCGCGAGCAGAATTGCGATCTGCCCGCACCTATTAACTAGTTAAATGCCGCTGTCAATCGCAGACAGCGGCATTTAACTACCGCTTCCGGCCGGGCGGCCGGAAATGACGTCATCGCCGACCCCCGTCACATGATCGCGGGTCGGCGATGCTTGTATATTGTAACCATAGAGGTCCCAGAGACCTCTATGGTTACTGATGAGCGGTGGCTGTGAGCGCCACCCTGTGGTCGGCGCTCATAGCACACCTCCATTTCTACTACATAGCAGCGATCAGCAGATCGCTGCTATGTAGCAGAGCCGATCGTGCTGTGCCAGCTTCTAGCCTCCCATAGAGGCTATTGAAGCATGGCAAAAGTTAAAAAAAAAAGTTAAAAAAAATGTGAAAAAAATAAAAAAAACATAAAAGTTTAAATCACCCCCCTTTCGCCCCAATCAAAATAAATCAATAAAAAAAATATCATATCTACGCATATTTGGTATCGCCGCGCTCAGAATCGCCCGATCTATCAATTTAAAAAAAAGTATTAACCTGATCGCTAAACAGCGTAGCGAGAAAAAAATTTGAAACGCCAGAATTACGTTTTTTTGGTCGCCGCGACATTGCATTAAAATGCAATAACGGGCGATCAAAAGAACGTATCTACACCAAAATGCTGTCATTAAAAACGTCATCTCGGCACGCAAAAAATAAGCCATCAACCGACCCCAGATCATGAAAAATGGAGACGCTACGAGTATCGGAAAATGGCGCAATTTTTTTTTTTTTTTAGCAAAGTTTGGAATTTTTTTTCACCACTTAGATAAAAAATAACCTAGTCATGTTAGGTGTCTATGAACTCGTACTGACCTGGAGAATCATAATGGCAGGTCATTTTTAGCATTTAGTGAACCTAGCAAAAAAGCCAAACAAAAAACCAATGTGGGATTGCACTTTTTTTGCAATTTCACCGCACTTGGAATTTTTTTACCGTTTTCTAGTACACGACATGGTAAAACCAATGGTGTCATTCAAAAGTACAACTCGTCCCGCAAAAAATAAGCCCTCACATGACCAAATTGACGGAAAAATAAAAAAGTTATGGCTCTGGGAAGGAGGGGAGCGAAAAACGAACACGGAAAAACGAAAAATCCCCCGGTCATGAAGGGGTTAAGGTAATTATATAAATAGATGCTTATAATGTATACAATGTTATACATACATGTAATGTACTGAAACTATCTGCTCTGGCTATTTCTTTTTACCAAATTGTCCCATTCTTATTAGGAAAAAAATAGTGTTTTAGAGGCCAGTGCACCTCATATTTATCTTAGAATTTAAGGTCAATAATAGGTCTGACTTAAAAAGTAACAACTACTCCAGAATTAGGCAGTCAGGTTTTGTGCCTTCCATTCTTGGCTGGACACGAGGAAACCCTTCCCAGCTTATGTCGCTCTGCTGCTTTTCCGTGATGATACATGATGAGAGTGGAACTCAGAATAAGAAAAAGTAGACTACATGTGATTATTTGTAACACTAAAATATTGAGATAGCAGCATGAATTTAAAGGATAATGACACACTTGATTAATAGTGAATGCCAAGATGGAATGAAGGAGTTTTACAAGAAAGCTAAGAAAGTGTTGAAACACTGGGGTAATACATCTTTGAAATAATGAAGGGTGGCAAAGATTATTCCTTTTATGATTTGATAAAGTTTGTGATAAGAAACTGAACCTTTTCTTGGATCAAAGAAAACCTCTTATGAAACAATTATCTTAGTGAAATAGATCTCAACTTAGATAATTGTAACTATGTGGTAAGGAACAGGGAAGTAAAATATTACAAATGTAGGCAGGCTTTCCTTCACCCAGTGTACATGTCCTCATCATAGCAGAGTGACTTGTTGGTTCCCACCATGTCGCTGTTTTTTCCTATTATGACATAGGCACCTCTCAGAATAAAGATTCAAGGATGGATGGCTCTCCGTCACTCAATACACGTTGGCAAAATGACAGATCCTTGTCATAAGGACTTCAGTTTCTTCCATAAACTTTCCTTTAAGAAATAAAGTTAAGTTTTGAGTGTCTACATGTATAGTGAAAGAAAATATTATGGCAATGCTGGAACTTCTCGATGAGTGAAGACTTCATCAGGTTCCTCCTTGACAGCTCCTGATTATGTTTCTTTAAACAGAAACAAATTGTTGCACATTTTCTAACCTAAACCCAATTTCTTGACTTATGTTAAGTTTTCTAAGAGCTATGATAGGTTCACTGAAATGTCACTTCTAAAAGTGTGACTCTGCCAGAAATACCTTCTGGTCTTAAGTTGACAGGTCAGCTGTGTTTCTATTTATTTATTTTTTTATGGGAACTCACAGAAAATCGTAATTTTCATGAAAAATACTCCAGAAATACAAGCTACAGGAAGAAATTGCTAAAATATATATGGGTTTATATGTACGATGTCATACTTCAACACACCTTGCACTCACAAGGTTGTAGCTCAATCAAGGCTTGTGTGATCAGAAGATAACCCATTAGAAAATATAGATGTAGTATACAGAAAAGTATAAATGGGTTGTGCTGACAATCATTTTTTTGAGTTTCTAGTAGAATAAAAAGAGAAAATAAGGAATAATCACCTCCATCGATCTGCAACCATTCCAGTTCTGATGCTCCTTTAATGGTCCTTTTTCTGGTCTTCGTTTTGGTCCCTCTTGAGAAGCTATGCATGCTGCCCAGTCAATAATTGGCTAAGGTAGGTCAACATTGTGGCAAGTGATTAACGAAGCTGGCAGCTTGTGACATTTCATATGTGTTAAAATAGGGCCAGAAAGCAGAGACCAGTCGGGACACTATAATCATCAGAATGGGAGAAATTAGGTATTTGTCTTGTTTTTTTTTGCTTTTTTTTATTCTACTCAAAGCCAGTAATGAAAAAAAATGGATCACTCGTATATCTTTCCTCTTTGTTAATACTTTATACATACAATAGCCTCTGCACAGAGGAAGAGAACAGTGTCTCTAGTCCCACCTATTGGAGATAGCAATCCTATACGTCAATATTGACCCTTTAAAGAGCCTTGCCACATCACTTATATGAGGATACAACGCTAAACCGTAATTTCTCCAAAAAGGAAAAGCCTCTATTTCCAGACAACTACTTGTATTTCAGTTTTCTTGTCCCTTATCAGTGCAAAGTGGTAGAATGGTTGTCTGAATGAGAGGCCATCAGAAAAGTGTCTAATCAATAAAGTTTCTCCTAAAAGAGACCACCAAGCCATCTTCCTTACCTCCTCCCTTTACACCTTAATAATTCATACAAACACAAATACAAAGCTCTTCAGAGAGACGTTAGCTTCTACTTGCTGTAATGATGGAATTGACTTGAATTTTCATCAGATTCTCTTCATTTATTCTTAAACCATTGGATAAGTAATTTTTGTCTGGTATTAAAGCCCACATAAATTAGAACTACAATTAGGCTGACAGTTACTATGCCCAACTACCGAACTATTCCATACACAAGAGCACGCGGCAGCTTATCTACCAAAGAACACCTGACATCATTTGTTGATGGAGAGTTGAGGGGCTCCATTAGAGATCCTTAGGCTAGACCATCAATATCAGATCAGTGGTGGGTTGACACCCAGCACCCCCATTGCTTAGCTGATACTAGGCCCCACTGCCAACAAGAGTTCAGAGGCCATTCTCATGAAGTGGAGCTCAGATCACCTTCACTCCAATGGGAGCTTATCTTCAGTACCCAAGAACAACTGCTTAACAACTGTGTCTTAAAGGTACCTTCACACATAACGATATCGTTAAGGATATCGTTGCAACATCACGCTTTTTGTGACGTAGCAACGATCCCGCTAACGATATCTTTATGTGTGACAGCGACCAACTATCCGGCCCCTGCTGGGAGATTGTTGGTCCTGGGGAATGATCAGGACCTTTTTTTGGTCGCTGATCACCCCGCTGTCATCGCTAGATCGGCGTGTGTGACACCAATCTAGCGATGTATTCACTTGTAACCAGGGTAAACATCGGGTTACTAAGTGCAGGGCCGCGCTTAGTAACCGGATATTTACCCTGGTTACCATTGTAAAAGTAAAAAAAAAAAACAGTACATACTCACATTCCGATGTCTGTCACGTCCCCCGGCGTCAGCTTCCCTGCACTGACTGTCAGCGCCGGCCGTAAAGCAGAGCACAGCGGTGACGTCACCGCTCTGCTTTACAGCCGGAGCTTACACAGTGCAGGGAAGCTGACGGCGGGGGACGTGACAGACATCGGAATGTGAGTATGTACTGTTTTTTTTTACTTTTACAATGGTAACCAGGGTAAATATCCGGTTACTAAGCGCGGCCCTGCACTTAGTAACCCGATGTTTACCCTGGTTACCCGGGGACTTCAGCATCGTTGAAGACAGTTTCAACTATGCCAAGGTTGTTCCCCTGATCGTTGGTTGCTGGAGAGAGCTGTCTGTGTGACAGCTCTCCAGCGACCACACAACGATTTACCAACGATCACGGCCAGGTCGTATCGCTGGTCGTGATCGTTGGTAAATCGTTTAGTGTAACGGTACCTTAAAGCAGCCATACACAAAAGATGGCTGTCCGATGAACAATGGTTCAGGTGATCGTTCAGCCAGCAGCTATCTTGGCTGGCTCTCCTATTCATAGGAGCTCTCGTTCAGCCGAGTGCCACTGTATTGTCCATGAGAGAGCCATTGCCAGACATGTCTCATAACGGTTTATCTCCAGGTGCCAATAAAATTGGTAGTCCAAAATCGGACATGCCAGATCAAAATTTCCACCGACACTCATCTGTTCAGGACTTCCGTACAGAATAGACTGTTGGCCGAACACATTGATACCGAACTTCATCCAGTGTGCATGGGGGGCTTTAGTCCGGGACAACCTTCTTATGCTTGAAATATTTAGGAAATATAGTAAAGATAGATTTATAGAGATTGTCTCATAAAAACAACTCTTTAATTAAAGATAGCCACCTCATTGATAACATTACTGCTTTCACACAAGTCAACTCATGTTATGACCTATATCAGTCTGGGTGATTTGCCACATTACAGTAAGAAATAACACCTATTGAAAAGGAATTTTTCATCAGGTTTTTGCTACCTCATATGAGAGCAGCATAATGTAGGAAAAGAGACCCTGATTCCAATGATGTATCACTTAGTTTACTGGGTGAAGGAGTTGTGACACAATCAAAGCTTTTAGATGTAGCAGGTTGCAGGGCTCATAAAGCTAAATACGCCCACACCAGGCTCTCTGTGTACATTACATAGTGACAGTAAGCTGCAAATCAGTGTTGGGGGCGGAGTTGGACCAGGATGCATGCAGACAGCTAGTCCTGTGGTGATAATCTCCTGGTAATAAAGCACTCATTGTATTGGAACAGCACACAACATAATAAGTAAGTGACACATCATTTAAATCAGTGTCTCAGCCTCTACCTCAAGCTGCCTTCAGATTTCATAGCAAAAAAAAAGATTACACATTCCCTTTAAAGTTATCAAAGATGCAGCAATAATAGTGGTCAAGGGAAACCTAATTATTTTTTTTATTGTGTTCTACAATTTACATTTTAAAGTGTCGTGTAAAACATTATTTTCATTGTGTTATGATATGAATGCATTGCAATCTACTAAAGAAAATCACAGAAAAAATAGCAATAACTGGTGACGATACTAATACTACAAGATGCAGTAATATCCCATGATAAAGTCAGAGGAATCACAGCAAAATACTGATGAACCAGCACTGACACGCCTATCATCCAAGGGGAGCTTTTATTAAAGGGGCTAGTCACACAGATGCAGTTGTGCTCAAAAGTTTACATATCCCCAACAAAATTTTTGCCTTCTTGGTGTTATCATTCATTTTCTCTGAAAAAAGGCCAAGAAAAAAAAAATTCTGCTAGGGTATGTAAACGTTTGAGCACAACTGTACATGTGCACCGTGCTGAATTACATCCTATTGGTTGTATTACAGTGATGAATATGCGGCTCCACCCCTATGGGAGGTGGAGACGCATATTCATGACTGTAATCAGCGGCCCCACGTGACCGCTCATACAGTAGAAGGTGCGGCCAGGACAGGAAGCAGCGCCAGCCAGCGAGGGAGCCGGGCGAGTATTTTATTAACAGCGGGCGGGCGCACATGGACCTTTATTTTAAACACGAGAAACAAAAAAAAAAAAGGATTTATCATATCTTCTTTACAGCAAACGCTGCTGAAGAGAAGATATGAATCGCGGCTTCAGCACCAGATGCAGGGGACAGCGCTAAACTTTAGCGCTGTCTCCTGCACGGTGCGCGTGGTACCCAGTGGGCACACGGGTGGCACACGTGTGCCGCACGTGTGCCGCACTGATGTGCCACAGAAACGCACGGGCACACGGACACGGATAATTCCGGTACCGATTTTTTCCGGTACTGGAATTATCTGGACGTGTGGGACTGCCCTAAAGGAGGTTTCCAGGTCTTAGATATTGTTGGCTTATCTGTTCTTTTTTTGGATTTTGCGAACATCATGCTGATTGATAGGGTTGCCAAGTGTCAGATCCACACCAATCTGATATTAATTGTTAATCACTGTAAAAATCCTATTTTTTGGCAAGTGGAATTTAGCAGTGTTGGTTGCAGCTATTTGCATTTACTGTAGCACCAAATGAACTCAGGTATTTTTACCATGCTTTTTCAACATTGCCCATGACCTTGGACATTCCAGTTATGTGATTTTCCTGCACCCTAATCTACACATAACACACCAAGAGAAACTCAATAGAGGACAAATATTTAATTTATTATCATTTATTTTTTATTTACCATATTTATTTTTTATTTATTTTTTATTTTTTTATTTTTTAAATATTTTTGAAAAAAAGATACCCAGATTCCATAATATCTTATCTCTGGAGTTCATATTTCATCCGACTATGCTAATCAGACTCTGATCAAAGTGGGACCCGATTTTCTCAGAAGTGTAAAGAAAAAAAAAAGTTTCTCCATTATATCTGTGCGTGAAAATTGTACCACGCTTGGATGTCATGCGAGTGAGGTTCCGATTTTACTCACGGACCCATAGACTTGAATGGGCGAATGCCATCCAATTCTCAGAGGCAAATCGCGTATGCTGAATTTTTTGGTGCGCAGCCTCATAGAATAACATGGGTACAAGAGCTATCCATCAAAACCATGGATAGCACTCATCTGATGTAAAAGGTCCTGTGCACGAGCCCTTATAAAAATAATGAAGTAAGAAAGCATATAACCAGGAAAAAACGTCAACAATACTGTTCTTTAGTCCTTTATGTTGCATTTTGCGTAGTGTTCTTAATGGGGGTTTTTTTTCCTGTTATTTCTGAATGTTAATTAGCACAAACATTTTTAAGTAACTAGAAAAGACATTATACACCTAGCTGAGATGCATCAAAAATAACTCCTGCGGCTTGTTTTGACATGTTAACTTGTGTTACCTTTAGCCAAACGTCGAGTTTTTTTTTTTCAGACAGAATAAACCATTTCAGCAGAAAAAGCAAACAGAACTAAACTCTGCGCTGTGTTTGTCGATTTTCAAATAAAAGCAGATAGTGAAAGGAGTGGTCATCACGGCTGAAAGTGCATTTTTCTGATTCATATATTTGCAGTAACTATTTGCACAGGATTTAAATGTTTAAAGGGAAACTTGATTTGCTTGGCATTATGTGTCACAGCGTGTTCTTTTAATATACCTTGGCCGTGCTCTTTATGCACAAAAATGAGACAAGGAAGTAGGATGTTATTTTATTTATCAGCACAATTTGCTATCTAATTCAAATATTACTCAATGAAGTTTACTGATGTTAAATCAGGTATCAAATCGGCATCTAAGTGATTATTTATGATTACTATTATTGCTGTCTATTTTACACTTTCCATACATGATGAAATCCGGATCAAGGCTTATCCTTTCTTACTAGTCTATGGTCCTGGAGAGCTTGCAATCTATTTTCCTTCCCACAGACACAAGCCCACACATGCTTCCAGTTTCAGAAGAAACCAATTAACCTAATGCTCTAGGTGGATGAAGTGAAACTGGAGATCGGAAGGAAATGCAAAGCTCGTGTCTTTCATTTGTTTAGTTCATAATAAGGTAAATAATTAATTATCTTTTTTACTCTTTCACGTGTCTGACTTTTTTGTCTTAGAATGGCCTTGGATGTCTTGAACGGCTGCAGGTTTCATCACGCAAGTCAATGAGGTTGTTGATCTCGGATCAAAAAATCTGCATCTGGTCCCGAAATCATCTAGGCATCATGATGGTACCATGTGTGGAAACCTGTATTGCACAGCACGGAGTTCGTCTAGTATTTAGGCATTCCTTGCTTTGCCATTTGATGCCTCCCTACACCTACAGCACCTCTTTTATTTTATTTATATATTTTACTAACTTATATAGCACCATTCATTCCACAGCACTTTACAGACATCATCACTGTGCCCATTGGGGCTCACAATCTAAATTCCCTGTCAGTATGTCTTTGGAATGTGGGAGGAAACCGGAGAACCCGGAGGAAACCCACGCACATACGGAGAGAACATACAATCTCCTTACAGATGTTGTCCTTGGTGGGATTTGAACCCAGGACCCCAGCGCTGCAAGGCAGCACTGAGCCACCGTGCCGCCCGCAACCTCTCTGTGAGAATGCCTCCATAACGAAACATCTAATGGAGAATGCCAACATTTGTTTCAGATTGTTTTAGAAAAGTAATAAGATCAGACAGGGGAAGCCCTGTTTACTCTGCTTTCTGAGATAAAGAGGTTGTATCAGAGGCAGGAATTGCTTAAAAAGTATTACAATAGGCAAACCAAATTGCACAAACCCATCATGGATCCAGCGCAGGCTTCGTCCAGTGATGTGCGCCAGCCCAGGAAGCGATGATGTTCTGTTTTTCAGTCCCCTGATGCTGTGGATGGAACGACATGTGATCAAGAATACATCTGATGATGAGTGACCTGCGCTGGATCGACAGGGGTTAGAACAGGTGTATATGTCAAATCTTATTATTCTGTAGCCATCTCTGCAGCTTATCAAAAAATATTTTAGAGATTTGAAAACAAGTAGATGAGATTCAGAGGAAAAACCGTGATATATTCATAATATATGACCCCCAGGTAAAAACGTTGGTGGTTGAAGATTAGGCTAACTAGATCAAAAGGGTATTCACATCTTAGAAAGTGATGGCATATTGTTAGGCTATGGCATCATTTCCTGATTAGTTGTCATCCATTCTGGTGGGACATCGTGTTCCCTTAATTGTTTTTCCTTGCACAGTGGGGTTCTGGTCACCTCATGTGCAGGGAAGTGCAGATCAGTCCCATTCAATCAATGGCATGGGCCAAGTGCATCCAAAATATTTAATGAGCTGAGCGTATGTCCCAGATCTGAAACCTGTCTATACAGTTGCATAATTGTGCTAATGACTTCTATTACTATCATATAGTTGTATTAAAAAAGAAAATGGCCAAACATATTCCAGGTGCCAATCATTTAGCATATATTGTATTTGACTGATAATACGTTATGTTGGATATACAGTATGTTGAAAGATTTTCTTGCTCTGTGTATCATTTCAATAGCCAGAACAAAATGTGAATCTAGCCTTACATTCAAATTAGTCTTGCATATATAGTTCACGGAGTAAATCAAAGTACAACTTTAATAAATACAAGTTTTTTCAAATTCATTCCCATATTGAAAAATGTACTCAAAATGCAATAACGGGCGATCAAAAGAACGTATCTGCACCGAAATGGTATCATTAAAAATGCTGGCTTGGCACGCAAAAAATAAGCCCTCAACCGACCCCAGATCATGAAAAATGGAGACGCTATGGGTATCGGAAAATGGCACAATTTTTCTTTTTTTTTATAGCAAAGTTTGGAATTTTTTTTCACCACTTAGATAAAAAATAACCTAGTCATGTTAGGTGTCCATGAACTCCTACTGACCTGGAGAATCACAATGGCAGGTCAGTTTTAGCATTTAGTGAACCTAGCAAAAAAGCCAAACAAAAAACAAGTGTGGGACTGCACTTTTTTGCAATTTCACTGCACTTGGAATTTTTTTCCTGTTTTCTAGTACACGACATGGTAAAAGCAATGATTTCGTTCAAAAGTACAACTCGTCCTGCAAAAAATAAGCCCTCACATGGCCAAATTGATGGAAAAATAAAAAAGTTATGGCTCTGGGAAGGAGGGGAGCGAAAAACAAACACGGAAAAACGGAAAATCCCAAGGTCATGAAGGGGTTAAGCCTGGTTAATAATGGAGAGGCGTCAATTATGACACCTATCCATTATTAATCCAATAGTAAGAAATGGTTAATAAAACACACACATTATTAAAAAGTGTTTTAATGAAATAAAGACACATGTTGTTTTAATATTTTATTATACTCTTAATTCACCTGAAGACCCTTGTCACCTGAAATAAAGTTAAACAAAACAAACAACAATATTCCATACCTTCCGTCGTTCAGTCTTGTCCCACGCTGTAAATCCATCTGAAGGGGTTAAATCATTTTACACCCAGGAGCTCTGCTAATGCAGCTGTGCTCCTGTCTGTAAAACTTGGTGAATGAATGGAATGCAGGGGAATGTACTGTAGTTACCTCGAGTCGCGGTGATGCGCCCTCTGCTGGATGAACTCATATGAACTCGAGCCTGGGAACTTTTCAGAATATTTTCCCACGCTCGAGTTCATATGAACTTTCAAGACTGCTGTTATCCTGGTTGCTTGTGCACCTTTTTCTACCATACTTTTTACTTCCACTCAACTTTCCATTAATATGCTTGGATACAGCACTCTGCCAACAGCCAGCTTCTTCAGCAATGACCTTTTGTTGTTTACCCTCCTTGTGGAGTGTGTCAAAGGAATTTTTTGATCTGTAGTTTAATGCTCGTTGCCCGTTTTACTGCTCACCACTGGAGTCCATCATAGGTGGCAGTTCTCTTAAAGGGAACCTGTCACCTGAATTTAGCGGGACTGGTTTTGGGTCATATGGGCGGAGTTTTCGGGTGTTTGATTCACCCTTTCCTTACCCGCTGGCTGCATGCTGGCCGCAATATTGGATTGAAGTTTATTCTCTGTCCTCCATAGTACACGCCTGCGCAAAGCAATCTTCCCTTGTGCAGGCATGTACTATGGAGGACATAGAATGAACTTCAATCCAATATTGCGGCCAGCATGCAGCCAGCGGGTAAGGAAAGGGTGAATCAAACACCCGAAAACTCCGCCCATATGACCCAAAACCAGTCCCGCCAAATTAAGGTGACAGAGTCCCTTTAAGTAAGAAGCCCAGGACTTGCAAGCCCCTTGTTTTAGTACTTGCAAGGGCTGCTCTGGTGTTTACCTGATCACAGGATCTGGCCAGCTTCAGTCCCCCTGAGCTCTTCGAAAACTTCCTCTGTTTGTGCTTGTTAGGTCTAAGCGATTACAGTTTGGGCTGGCAGCTCAACCATGTCACTAATCCAAACTGTCAATCATTCAATCATTCAGGAGTGCATTTCATTCAGGAGTGTAAAGCACAAAGTTAGGGGGCAGAGGGTGGGTGCGCTTCTGAAAGAAGATCTTGAGACAACCATTTTAACATTAATAATTAATACATTTCAGTCTTCTAAAGTATTATGGATACTTTAATTGGATCTTAAAATGTAAAATGATTACATTTTCAAATAAGCAGAGAAAAATAACAATTCCAAAAATAGAGAAAACTATTCCCACGTGAGAAAATGGCTTTGTTGCTTATTGAAAAGTGAAATTAGATCTTGCACGTGATAGGAGTATATTTTTCTTTTCCAGCTGAAGATGTTATTTTATTATATGGTTTGCACACCTGATTAACCTTGTTAACTGCTTTTTCTTCTGTTAGTTTACAATTTTGCTGCCCTGTCGCAGTTATGTTGACCTTTCTGTCTAGGTTCTTTGCTCATTACAAAGCTTTGTTGCTTTTGCTATTGCATATTTTAGCTATCCATGCAACCATGTCCTTCCATCAAACTATCCCCACCCAACCCAAGAATCCTTCGAATATTTCTTGTTCCATGTAAAGGCAATAGTCCTAAACACTAAACCCTATTTATACAACAGAACTCTTGTTCTCTTCTACCAAGGGCTACATCTATCACCAAGCAAGATATGCCTCATACCTGAAGCCATAGGGTATTTAACAAAGTAGACACCTTAATATACTTAATATAATGTTTTAAAGGCAAGACATTTTACTTCTATTTCATCTTTCTAGACCCAGTTTTACCATGTATTAGTAGAGAGGAGCATTTTTTAACAATTCTATTTGTATTGGATTTTGCTAAATGTAATTACCGTAATTTATATTGCTGGCAAATTATCCCTAACATCCCTCTATTATCAATAGTTTATCTATCTATCTATCTATCTATCTATCTATCTATCTATCTATCTAAAGATCTATGTACTTATCTATCATATATGGTAGATTTGAGTGAGCCAATTGAGTGTGAAACCGGATTTGTGTTGAACTTTATGAAAATTTCAGGACCCAGAAAATTCAAACAATTTGCGATTCATTTTACAGAAATCACCCAAAAAGTCCCCACTATACACATTAGAGAAGATTGAATGAGCCACAGAAGGTTCACATGACCTCAATCTCGATTGCATAGGTTTCCCCATAAAACCTTCCAGCTATCACATGTTATACCGTAAGCAATCAGGAGGGACTATTATCTCCTGCATAAAAGCCAAAGCCAGAAAG
The DNA here is from genome assembly GCF_032444005.1 of Ranitomeya imitator. NCBI lineage: Eukaryota > Metazoa > Chordata > Amphibia > Anura > Dendrobatidae > Ranitomeya > Ranitomeya imitator. The sequence goes on from NC_091287.1 coordinate 65,678,359, forward strand.
TCAGCTGCAATTTTATGGTGATTTAAGATATTAAGGGATCTTTAAAGCTCATAGCTCAGCTATAGAAATATGAAGAGAAAGCCCTAAACCATTGGACCATTGGACCAAAACTCCAGATAGTAATATGCTGTACAATTGCAGCACTGAGGAAGATGAGTTCAGTAATTTATGAATTATACCGAGATTTAATTGATAGTGGATAGAGATATAAGAGAGGTCCCAGTAGCAGTGTTTGATCAGTGACATGGAGTAGTGGGCATCTGTCCCACTGCATTTGAAATACAATAATACTCTATTTTTTCATTAATCTTAATGCACTAAAATGCAGCAGCAAGCCATCAAAATATTTTTCCAGAAACAAAATCTTAAATAAGTTTGAGCCGGTTTGCTTAATTGTCACAAGCAACCATGTTGAGTTTTTACATTGCTTGTGCACTCCTTTTGTGAAATAATTGTTTTTTAAACATACAAAAGGATATTTTACAAATTGTAACAATTAATTTCAACTGTCTACCTCACAAAGTATGCTTGTCACAAACAATTTTTTTCAAACCTTTTTTTTCCAGTTTTACTAGTCAAATTTTATATCTGTACACTCAACACAAATAAGTACATGTCTATCATTTCTTATTACGATATTTTTTGGGAAGAAGGTTGAAGTTTGTTAAATAGAAAAAAGTACACATTTAACTGTGCATCCCTATTTTTTTCTCATGTATTTTACTAGTCCAATTTGCCAACCATTCATGCCACATCTACACTGTGTCTTGCTGCCACATTTTGCTTTCTGTACATGTAACTACCTACCAAGCATTTCTTGTTATGTCCCTTTGGGCAAGGGTTCAATGTTTGGGTTGAAGAAATTGACAAATGTTAAATAGAGTATTGTAAAAACTGTATGGTAAAGGAAAAAATGGCAACGGGATAGTGTAAAAGAAAAACTCATACTATGACTAATGATGTTTGAGCCACTAGCAACAGCAACACCCCTACCGCTACCACTACTGGCATCATCTGTCCGAGCAGTAGCGTTACCAAATGCAAGCCACATGTCATGGGGTAACCAGCTAGAAAACTGCAGCGTCTGATTACTCCTACTCTGGTGCTGAGAAGAAGCACTTCTCCTTCATTTTAAATGTGTTTATTTCTTCTGGCAGAACAGAGGTTAATAGGCCATTATGGAAATCTCTGTGCTCACATCTTTGCTCGGTTAGCCACTCCTTTTCCCTTTATAATCTGGGCTCTGTTACTAATCCTTGTCAGAGCTAGCATTTGCTGCATGGCTAATGGAGGGAGAGGAGTTCATATGAGGAGAGTTGGAGGAGTTATCTATGACTGTTGTTTGGTTTGTAAGTGTGGTAATTCCTTATTCTGTTTATTCCCTACCTCCATGCCCCAGTGCATTCCTCTGTTATATGTGAGTGAATATTTTGTATGCCTGTAGTTTTCTCTTAACCCTTGTTTGTGTTGCCTTGTTTGTCGGTTTGGTGCAGTATGGTGCACAATAGCGCCCCTCTTCTTCGGGTGTTGGAAGAAATTCAAATTCACAGACTTTTCGCCTAAAAAAATTTTTCTTTACACAGAATAAATTTCCGCAAATCGCAATACTGTAAAGCTTGTAAATGCTGGTAAAATATACGTGGAGAGAGAGGGAACCTTGCTGACCATAAGAGTTTACATTCTACAGGAGGAAGCAAGAGAGAGGACCACGCTGAAGATAATAGCTTACACTACAGAAAAGAGAGAGTTACCCAGTGACTCTGGCAATGGAAAATATCCCTGCTATACAAACGGTGCTTCACTGGGAACTGCTAATCTGTCATGGCCCAAGTGCTGACAACACTGTACAAGGTATGACAATCTGCTAGATGACATATCTGCAGTGTATTATGGGGAGACCCGTTCGGCCATGCAAAATTATATTAGCCCACTCTCTGATGCTTCAGCAGTGTGGGGAAGCGCTACCAGGCAAGGTTTTTTTTTTCAAAACACTCAAACTCATGTACAAGTAAAAGTAAATACACCAAGAAATATTATAAAATACACAACTGTGGAACCTATTGCATACAATACAAGTTTGTTTGTTTGTAAGCCCTGAATGGAGTCTCGAAATATTCTAAATTGTATGAAGCAGCAAATTTCAGAAATTCAACTCGAACTCTGCTCATCTCTATAGTCCAACATGTTACTGGAAAAATAGAGCTTCGACCTAGTCTTTTTTCTAATGGTGGAAATGCCAGATCCTGTGAAAGAGCCTCCTAAAATAGGCTCCCATTCATGGGTAAAAGAAGCCTTAGTCATAGGAATGAGTGAATCTTTTGAAATTTGAATTGACACAATTTTCCCTCAAAATTTGATTTACGGTGAGTAAATTTGTTTGGACTTCAATACTGGAAAGCTGGTAATTGCTCTCAAAATACACTTGGGGAGAATTGTGAGAACCATAAGATTTTACAGTTCAGTCGAGAGAGAGAGGACCTCACTGAGCACGAGAGCTTACACTCTACAGGACAGAAAGGACTTCTCTCATCATAATATCTTACACTCTACAGGACAGAAAGAATCTCACTCATCATAAGAACTTACACTCTACAGGAGAGGAAGGACCTTGCTGATCATAAGAGCTAACACTTTACAGGCAAGAGAGAGAGAGAAATCCTCTGACCATAAGAACTTGCACACTACTGGAGAGAGACTCTGGAGATGGAAATCGACTCTCCCGTACAATTTGTGGTTCTTTGTGAACCGCTAATCTGTGATGGCCCTAGTACTGACCACCACTGTAAAAAGTATGGTAATCCCCTAGACATCGTAGATGCAAGACATTAAGGGGAGACCCGCTTGGCAATGCAAAATGATGATTGCCTGCTCTCTGATGCTTCAGCAGTGTAGGAAATGGCGTAGAGCAAGTTTTGTAAACCGCAAATCGAATCTCAAAATGTTTTAATTCATATAAGACAGCAAATTTTAGGAAATTTGACTTGAACTCGATCTTCTGCAAATCGATTCTCTGCCTAATGGGATTACCAATAGAAAGTCAAGAAAATGTCTACCTCCATGATCCCTCTGTTATGTAACATAGCTCCAGTACTGAATGGCATATATAAATAACTAGATTGTGGCCCGATTCTAACGCATCGGGTATTCTAGAATATGCATGTCCCCGTAGTATATGGACAATGATGATTCCAGAATTCGCGGCAGACTGTTCCCGTCGCTGATTGGTCGAGGCAACCTTTATGACATCGTCGCCATGGCAACCATTATGACATCATCGTCGCTGTGCCCGTCTCTGATTGGTCGAGGCCTGGCGGCCTCGACCAATCAGAGACGCGGGATGTCTACGTCCTTTATGACATCATCGTCGCTGTGCCCGTCGCTGATTGGTCGAGGCCTGGCGGCCTCGACCAATCAGAGAGCCGGGATTTCGATTGTGGCCCGATTCTAACGCATCGGGTATTCTAGAATATGCATGTCCCTGTAGTATATGGACAATGATGATTCCAGAATTCGCGGCAGACTGTGCCCGTCGCTGATTGGTCAAGGCAACCTTTATGACATCATCGTCGCCATGGCAACCATTATGACATCATCGTCGCTGTGCCCGTTGCTGATTGGTCGAGGCCTTGCGGCCTCGACCAATCAGAGACGCGGGATGTCTACGTCCTTTATGACATCATCGTCGCTGTGCCCGTTGCTGATTGGTCGAGGCCTGGCGGCCTCGACCAATCAGAGACGCGGGATTTCTACGTCGATGCTGTGCCGGTCTCTGATTGGTCGAGGCCTGGCGGCCTCGACCAATCGGAGAGCAGGGATTTCCAGGACAGACAGACAGACAGACAGACAGACAGACGGAAAAACCCTTAGACAATTATATATATAGATATGCAAAACACTTTTTATGGGGAAACATATGAATATGTGTATTATGAAGCCTTTAGGTTACAAAGTCCTTTTAGTCATTAATAGTGAATTTTACTCCCTCACTTGACTGAGACACTCTTGAGGATATAAGGGCTTGTTAAGTTTTCCTTGCATAGGATAATTGTTTCAGACATATTTGCTTGTAGGTTGATCTGGATATGTCTGAAGAAACTGCAGGTGCAAAGTTCTCTGTGACTCAAACATATCGGAATGATGACAATATAACAGCAGCACGTGTAGCACTTTGATCATTGTTACTAGTTTTTTAAACTTCTTCTAAGACAAATCAAGTAATGTCAACCAATGGTAAGAACTCACAAGCTAATAACTAATGTAGCCAGTTAATCATTCATTTGATGACCCTAATTCTTGCAAACAAGGTAAGAAGTTCAAAAAGTGATATATTGGTGATCAGTTTCAATGGAGGTCCACACCTTACCAGATTGACCAAGAAAGAGAGCAAATAAAGATTTCTGGAAAGTCACTGCAGAAAGTAATTTAGTAAAGAGGAATTTCCACACTAGTTCCATTTGAGAGTTATTTACAGACCATCTACATAAATTAATGACTTTCCAACTTGTGAAATTTTCCATTCATACACATAAATGATTATTCTTGTGATGTTAAATTGTATCAGTGGCCCAATTCAAGAAAAAAAGTTAAAAGAGTTGTCATTACAGTTTTGAGACTTAGGCCCTGATTCACCAATGGTCTTTCTTCACTTTCCTGGAGTAGTCTGCATTTTTTTTAGTCACTGTAGTATTTGCGCCTTTTTCTCTATACATTTTGCACCACTTTCTAAAGTGGCTTTCCTTTTTAAGTCTTTTTTTTTCCTTTTCTCAACAATTTTGCCTATCCAGATGTTTTAGTCATACTTATAAAAAGCAGCATTTATCATATGTAGAATTTTGCATCGCATTCCAATAGGGATTCTGAAAGAGTTTTTAATTTGGCAACTTTTCAAAGCATTTGCAACTTTTATGCTGAAAATTTGAAAAAACTGGTTAAAACCAAAAATAGACAGCATATTTGATTTTGCAACAAACACAAGAACCTTATGCACCATTTTTAATAATTTGTAGCAAAAAAGTCAGCAAATACCACAAGACAAAAAAGAAAAGCAACTTCAGTAAATCGCAAATGATTAATTGGGCCTTTAAACTTCATGGTCCATGAGATGGGAGTCTGGAAACAATAGCTGTGAAAACATCAGCTCTCCCATTGTACATTGACTATTTCACCCTACCCAAAAAACTTTTTCACTGTATCCCTCATCCCCAATTTTCCCCAAATTTCTATTTTTTAACAAAACAAAAAATTGGAACGCAACACGTGAAAACAGCTTTAGGATGTCCATACAGATTAGTATGATGTTGGGGCTAGCCGACGGTTCAATATGTATACCGGTATCCCAACACCCCCCAGATGTTAGCGGAAAAAGGTTCAAACAATTGAATTTAAAGCGAATCTGTCAGGTACCCTGATTGTCCCCAACCACCATTACGTATACCAGTATTGGCACAGATTTCTTCATTCTAATAAGGTGTTATATGTGAATTAATAATTCTGCAATTTTTGAAGAATGTAGATTTATTTTGTGGCATAAACATGAAACAGGTCTACTCTGGTGAAGAATCTCTTCCCCTGATCTAGTCCCACCTCGAATATTCTAATCATGCCTCCCTGGGCTTTATCGACTGCTGCACACAAGCCGCGTTATTGTAAGACCATTATGCAGACTGTTAAACTCCAGACAGGTTCATTTTAAACATGCCTGATCCTTTGGTTATCAGAGGACATAAGTCTCCATCGGAGATGAGTGGTTGTAGCTTATTCCACTCTTTTCATTGAGAATACATGTTAACTTCTTAAAACCAAGAGTGCATGCACATGGAAAGGGGTAGGATGTCATAGATGAGGGCTGATAAGGAGTCTGTCCATTGCCTATCTAGTGTTTGTGGCCAACCTCATGATTATGTTTTGTTTTTAAAGACCAAAAGGCCTGTTATATTAGATGTGAGCTATATGAACTGTCTTGTACTAGCTGGCATCCCTGGGTCCTTTTTTGATTAGCCGTCCTGTCACAATATCATCAAATGACATCATGCCAGATCGGCTAATCAAAAGAGTAGCAGGTAGTTGCAGCAGCTATGGATGACCAGGGTCCTACAAATGTATTCCCACCTCTCTGCATTATATTAGTCCCATATGGGGGTCCCCTGCTAGAGGTAACACTAGCTGTTCCCTGTAACAGAAGGTGTCGTAACTAGGGTTGAGCGAAACGGATTGGACAAATTCAAAAATCGCTCTCCGACTTTCGGTAAAGTCGGGTTTCATGAAACCCGACCCGATCCTAGTGTGGGATCAGCCATGAGGTCGCCGATCTGCGCGCAAAAGTCGCGTTTCATATGACGCTTCCAGCACCATTTTTCAGCCAATGAAGGAGGACGCAGAGTGTGGGCAGCGTGATGACATAGGTCTCGGTCCCCACCATCTTAGAGAAGGGCATGACAGTGATTGGCTTGCGTTCTGCGGCGTCACAGGGGCTATAAAGGGGCGTGCACGCTGACCGCCAACTTACTTCTGCCGATCTTAGCATAGGAAGAGGTTGCTGCAGCTTCATCAGAAGAAGGGATATAGTTTGGGAGGGAAGATTAACCCCCAAACTGCTTGTGCTGTAGGAATTTCCACTGTCCAACAACACCATTTTTTGGCAGGGACAGTGGAGGCTATATTTTTGTGCATCAGCTCTGTAGCTTATTGGGATGCCTTATAAGGCTCCCTGATAGCTGCATTGCTGTTTGCACGCTGCTGTGCAAACCAACTGCTTTTTTAAAAGCAAAAATCCTGTTGCTCCTTTCTTCACAGTTATCTTGTTTATTTATCCACACTTTTGTGTGCAGAAGTCTTTTTAATTGCTGCCATACTTGTCCTGAGATCATTGTTCGGAGATTGAAATTGTACTACAGTCCTTGTATTTTGTCATATATCTTCCAGCCACTTTCTGCTACTTAGATTGCATTGTTATATACACTGGGCCGGCGTTTTGGTTCAGTCTCCCAAAAAAAAAGGGAGATTCAAATTCTCACAAAGTGGATATACTTCAGTCCTGTTGGTTTGTCGTATATCAGTCAGCCACTTTCTGCCACTTACATTGTGTTGTTTTATGCACAGGGCCTGAGTTTTGGTTCAGTCTCCCCCCAAAAAAGGGAGATTTAAATTCTCAACAAGTTTATATACACCTTCTACCTTGTTTTACAGTACCATATAACGGTTGTTATTTTGGTTAGATTTTCCAAAAAATGAGGAAGTCTGGTGGAAGAGTTCGTGGGTGGTGGTTGCCAGCTGGTACTGATGGTGGTGGTGGTGCATCTGGTGGTAGTGGCAAAAGCACAATAGCACCTAAGGCTGGAGGTGTTGAGCCAGCGTCATCGTCTGGCTACACAAGGCCTCAAAGGCTCCCTTATCTGGGAGTAGGAAAACAGCTTTTAAAGCCGGAGCAGCAGGAAAAAGTTTTAGCTTTCCTTGCTGACTCAGACTCTAGCTCTTTCGCCTCCTCTTCAGAAAGTTCCAAATATAAAAGCAGCGAGTCATCAGTTTCCTTGTGTCCTTCACCCAAACCAAAAGTGAAGGATGCGTCAGGCGACACTACAGGTTACTCCATGGAGCTCTTTACACATACCGTGCCTGGGTTAGAAAGGGAAATTGTTAACTGCCCATTATAAGATGAATCGGACATGGAGTGCACTGATGCACAGCCACAGCTAGATTATTATGCTGCTGGTTCAATACTGACCGAAAAAAGGACACGTCTGTCTACCCAGAATGTTGATGAGCTAACCTTCATTAAAATGAACCAATCATGGATTTTAAATTATTTTGCCCCACCTTCCCCTGCTGACACGTAGCTTGCCTGAAAAATGTCTTGCTTTTGGCCTCCTCTTACTGACTTCTCCAATTCCTCCATTTGCAGCTACTGAATGTCCACCATAGGCCATTTTTATACCTCCCTAAATGGGCTGACTCTCCCCACAGGGCCGTAGTCACCACCTGGCGCACCCGTGAGAGTGCCATTTGCCTGGACAGCTGGGTGGGCCAACTCTTGGGTGACGGCACTGGCACAGGGTCCCTCATAGTACAATGATGTGTCTCTGATGGTGGTGGTGCACAACCAACGTCAGACACACCGTCGTAATATGTGGGGCCCTGTGCCAGTACCGCCGCCAACGAGATAGTGTTCCCCCCAGCTCAAACAGTGCTCTACCACTTGCAATACTTACCTCTCCCTGCTCCACCACTGTGTAGTCTGTGCTGTTAAATCCTTCAATGGCACTGCCAATACAAATTTGTTGAAATGATAGATGATAGTTAAAATATACAGGGGCCCTGGCCTCCATTTAAGACCAGTTAATACTTTGCGCCTACTACCACTGTCTGCTACTCAGCACAGGAGCCCACCCATGTACCTAGCTATGCCACCTGTTTATTTATGAACAATTTTTTGGTAGACATTTAGCTCACTTTATTATTTGGGCCTACTAAGTTAGTCTGCTACTCATTACAATTTTCCGACACTGAGCAAAGCAATGTCGCCTGTTTATTTATGAACATTTTTTTGGCATTTAGCCCACTTTATTATTTGGGCCTACTAACTGTGTCTGCCACTCATTACAGTTTTCCTCCACTGAACAAAGCAATGCCGCCTGTTTAGTCCTGTTACCAATTTTGAACTGCATTTAGCCTACTTTATTATTTGGGCCTACTAACTGTGTCTGCCACTCGTTACAGTTTTTCTCCACTGAACAAAGCAATGCCGCCTGTTTAGTCCTGTTACCAATTTTGAACTGCACTTAGCCTACTTTATTATTTGGGCCTATATCTGTGTTTCCTCCTCATCCTGCCCATTACCCAGCCACTGCTAGATGAGTCTGCTGGTACATTGTCCCAGACCACTACATTCCCCTTGCACTCTACACAGCCAGAATCTGACCCTGCTGAAAGTCAGGTTCCCCTTCCCGCATACTATACCACCTTACACAGGGACAAAGAGGAAGGTGCAGATGAAAGTGCAGGTTCCTTCATCAGGTAGGAGGGGGCATACTCATTGGCGACGTCACTGGCACAGGGCCCCTCATAGTAGGAAAAAGTGTCTCTGCCAGTGGGAGGTGCCACCCGCCGTCAAACACACCGCCGTACTATGAGGGGCCCTGTGCCAGTGCCAATGAGTGGGCCCCCCGCTTGCTCAGGATCACAGCACTTGCAAAGTTGAAATACTTACCTCTCCCTGCTCCACCGCCGTGACGTATTCTGCGTTTCCTGAGCCCACGAAAATCTTGAGCCAGCCCTACCCCCCCACAACTTTAGCCAAATGACTCCCAGTTTTCAATGCCTAACTATTATTATAAAGTAAATTAAGATTGACAAGCTCAATAAGAATTAATGTTTTTGGCATTAAAATGGGCACTGTAGGTGTTTTCCTGTCCTCCACTCACTGCCGACTTTGATTCCCCATTGACTTGCATTGGGTTTTGTGTTTCAGTTGGCCCCCGACTTTTCGCAATAATCGGCCAATTTCACCCGACCCGACTTTTGACAACCCGACTCGACAACCCGACTCGATCCAAAAAAAGTAAAAGTCGCTCAACTCTCGTCGTAACATATAGAAAGAGGATCTGAATAGTGTATGGACCACATAAAATATTTTATTGGACATTAAAATATTTTATTGGACATAACATTGCAATGTCTGTTTTCCATGTTCTATAAAGAGTGAAAATTAAATTAAATTTGTAGTTGTCATAAAGCCACAATTTAACAAACCACCTCACATAGGAACACATCTTAAGGAGCTTTTTGAATAAACTTCATCTTCATTGATGCAGTTTGTTTTGAGCCGAACTCTAGTTTGCCTTTTCAAGATTTGCATTTACTGCAGCGAGTATGTGACCTTTCAAGACAATCCGAGGAATATCAAAGGGAGTAGGTAGCTCAGATTGACATTATTACATGAGCAGCAACATTTTGATATTTAAGCTCACACATTCCAGCTCTCAATCAAAATTCTTGGCAACGTCATCCCAAAAGCAGCTCTCTTGTTGAAAGCAGGTATCAGTCAACAGTGAGGCGAGCTTTTCTGAACATCTGTACAAAACTCTCACCTGTATAGTTTAAGGAACTGGATTTTCTCTTCTCTTTTCTTGAGCCTTCGAAAGATTGTCAACAAGAAAGCAGACATAAAAAGAAGACAGGGGCCTAGGCCTGGTGTCATGTTTGACAGAGGAAGCTGTTACTTGTTTCTATTATATGTATGCATATATATGTATGTATCGAATGACATCCTGGCACAAGTACAAATATGATCACTCGAACTGATGTGTACAGTAAAGAACACCACATAGCTTCTTAGCCGTGTCATCGCAGACTGTCATAGATCATACACACAATTCCAAGGAATACAGACACCGATTTAAGTTTTCGTCATACAAAGATCTTACTGGGTGAGGGATCGTATCTCCTTGAACACCTTTGTATCAGATGTATCGGAGGTAAGCTTGTCATTTAGGCCCCTTTCACGAGTTCTTTTTTCTTGATTATCAGAGAATCACAAGACGGACATCACGAAACATAAAGCTAGAGAGCCATTATAAACAATGTAAGAAAAACTGAGCAATATAATAAATACAGGGGTTGGACAAAATAATGGAAACACCTGGAAACATCAACAAAAGTTAGTTTAATATGGTGTATGTCCACCTTTTGCGGCGATTACAGCCTCAATTCTCTGAGTTATGGATTCATACAAGGTGTGAATTGTTTCCAAAGGAATTTTAGCCCATTCTGCAGTTAAAACACCCTCCAGTTCTTTGAGCGACGATGGCGGCGGAAATCGACGTCTAACTTGAATCTCTAAAATCGACCATAAATGCTCAATAATGTTGAGGTCTGGGGATTGTTGGGGCCAGATGAGATGCTCAACTTCTTTAGAATGTTCCTCTTTAACGATTCTAGCTGTATGAATTGGTGCATTATCATCCTGAAAGATAGCGTTCCCCTCCGGGAACAGTTCTTGAACCATTGCATGCACTTGATCGCCCAAAATGCTTAAATAATCTCGACTGTTAATTCTTCCCCATGAAGGGATATCATTGGCCTGGCAGATCTCCATGTAATAGCACCCCAGATCATCACAGAACCTCCGCCATGTTTTACGGTTGGATGGAATGCTTCTTTCGGCTGTCTCCAAACGTACACTCGGCCGGAGGTCAGAAATAGGGTAAACGATGATTCATCTGAGAATATCACATGTTTCCACTGCTCGAAGGACCAATTCTGGAGGTTTCTATACCACTCTAAACTAGGGTTGAGCGAAACGGGTCGTTCATTTTCAAAAGTCGCCGACTTTTGGCAAAGTCGGGTTTCATGAAACCCGATCCGACCCCTGTGCGGGGTCGGCCATGCGGTACGCGACTTTCGCGCCAAAGTCGCGTTTCAATGACGCGAAAAGCGCCATTTCTCAGCCAATGAAGGTAAACGCAGAGTGTGGGCAGCGTGATGACATAGGTCCTGGTCCCCACCATCTTAGAGAAGGGCATTGCAGTGATTGGCTTGCTGTCTGCGGCGTCACAGGGGCTATAAAGGGGAGTTCCCGCCGACCGCCATGTTACTGCTGCTGATCTGAGCTTAGGGAGAGGTTGCTGCCGCTTCGTCAGAAGCAGGGATAGCGTTAGGCAGGGTCCATTAACCACCAAACCGCTTGTGCTGTAGCGATTTCCACTGCCCAACACCACCTTCGGTGTGCAGGGACAGTGGAAGCTACATTTTTTTTTTTTTCCCCCTCAGCGCTGTAGCTCATTGGGCTGCCCTAGAAGGCTCCCTGATAGCTGCATTGCTGTGTGTACGCCGCTGTGCAAACCAACTGCTTTTTTCAAAGCACAAATCCTCTTGTTCCTTCCTTTCTGCACAGCTATCTTTTTGGTTTGTACACACTTTTTATTTAATTTGTGCATCAGTCCACTCCTTATTGCTGCCTGCCATACCTGGCTGAGATTACTGCAGGGAGATAGTAATTGAAGGACACTCCCTGTTTTTTTTTTTTTTTGTGTGGGAGATTAAGATTGACATTTCTGCTAGAGTGCCATCCCTGTCTGTGTCATCTCTCACTCAGTGGGCCATAGAAAGCCTATTTATTTTTTTGCTTGATTTGGGTTATAAAATCTACCTGAAAAAATCACTACATCAATCAGTGGGAGAAAAATATTGGCCTCAGGGCTTGTGTGCCACTCTTGACTCCTGTGTGCATCATCACTCACTCAGTGGGCCATAGAAAGCCTATTTATTTTTTTGCTTGATTTGGGTTATAAAATCTACCTGAAAAAATCACTACATCAATCAGTGGGAGAAAAATATTGGCCTCAGGGCTTGTGTGCCACTCCTGACTCCTGTGTGCATCATCACTCACTCAGTGGGCCATAGAAAGCCCATTTTTTTTTTCTTTTGCTTTATTTGGGTTCTAAATTCTACCTGAAAAAATCAATAAATCAATTAGTGGGAGATTAATATTGGCCTTTGGGCTTGTGTGCCAGTCCTAAGCGTGCCATCTCTCTCTCTCAGATAGTGGGCCATAGAAAGCCTATTTATTTATTTATTTTTTTATTGGGTTTATAAATTTTCCCTGGAAAAAAAAAAAAAAGTGGGAGATTAATATTGGCCTCTGGGCTTGTGTGCCAGTCCTGAGCGTGCCATCTCTCTCACAAATAGTGGGCCATAGAAAGCCTATTTATTTTTTTTTTTTTGGTTTTATAAATTCTCCCTTAAAAAAAAAAGGGAGATTAATATTGGCCTTTGGGCTTGTGTGCCAGTCCTAAGCGTGCCATCTCTCTCTGTCTCTCAGATAGTGGGCCATAGAAAGCCTATTTATTATTATTTTTTTTATTGGGTTTATAAATTTTCCCTGGAACAAAAAAAAAAAGTGGGAGATAAATATTGGCCTCTGGGCTTGTGTGCCACTCCTGACTCCTGTGTGCGTCATCTCTCACTCAGTGGGCCATAGAAAGCCTTTTTTTTGTTTTATTTGTTTTCTAAATTCTCCCTGAAAAAATCATTTTATTTTCTTTGGTTTCTAAATTCTTCCTGAAAAAATCATTTTATTCTATTTTTTTTTTTTCCTAAAGTCTCCCTGAAAAAAAAAAAAAAAAAAAACAAATCAGTGGGAGATTAATATTGCCCTTTCTGCTTGTGTGCCAGTCTTGACTCCTGGGTGTGCCATCTCTCTCTCTCTCTCTCTCTCCAATTGTGGGCCATAGAAAGCCTATTATTTTTTTAGCTTGATTTGGGTTCCAAAATCTACCTGAAAAAATCACTACATCAATCAGTGGGAGATAAATATTGGCCTCTGGGCTTGTGTGCCACTCCTGACTCCTGTGTGCGTCATCTCTCACTCAGTGGGCCATAGAAAGCCTTTTTTTGTTTTATTTGTTTTCTAAATTCTCCCTGAAAAAATCATTTTATTTTCTTTGGTTTCTAAATTCTTCCTGAAAAAATCATTTTATTCTATTTTTTTTTTTTCCTAAAGTCTCCCTAAAAAAAAAAAAAAAAAAACAAATCAGTGGGAGATTAATATTGCCCTTTCTGCTTGTGTGCCAGTCTTGACTCCTGGGTGTGCCATCTCTCTCTCTCTCTCCAATTGTGGGCCATAGAAAGCCTATTATTTTTTTAGCTTGATTTGGGTTCCAAAATCTACCTGAAAAAATCACTACATCAATCAGTGGGAGATAAATATTGGCCTCTGGGCTTGTGTGCCACTCCTGACTCCTGTGTGCGTCATCTCTCACTCAGTGGGCCATAGAAAGCCTTTTTTTGTTTTATTTGTTTTCTAAATTCTCCCTGAAAAAATCATTTTATTTTCTTTGGTTTCTAAATTCTTCCTGGAAAAATCATTTTATTCTATTTTTTTTTTTTTCCTAAAGTCTCCCTGAAAAAAAAAAAAAAAAAAAACAAATCAGTGGGAGATTAATATTGCCATTTCTGCTTGTGTGCCAGTCTTGACTCCTGGGTGTGCCATCTCTCTCTCTCTCTCCAATTGTGGGCCATAGAAAGCCTATTATTTTTTTAGCTTGATTTGGGTTCCAAAATCTACCTGAAAAAATCACTACATCAATCAGTGGGAGATAAATATTGGCCTCTGGGCTTGTGTGCCACTCCTGACTCCTGTGTGCGTCATCTCTCACTCAGTGGGCCATAGAAAGCCTTTTTTTGTTTTATTTGTTTTCTAAATTCTCCCTGAAAAAATCATTTTATTTTATTTGGTTTCTAAATTCTTGCTGAAAAAATCATTTTATTCTATTTTTTTTTTCCTAAAGTCTCCCTGAAAAAAAAAAAAAAAAAAAAACAAATCAGTGGGAGATTAATATTGCCCTTTCTGCTTGTGTGCCAGTCTTGACTCCTGGGTGTGCCATCTCTCTCTCTCTCTCTCTCTCCAATTGTGGGCCATAGAAAGCCTATTTTTTTTTTTAGCTTGATTTGGGTTCCAAAATCTACCTGAAAAAATCACTACATCAATCAGTGGGAGATAAATATTGGCCTCTGGGCTTGTGTGCCACTCCTGACTCCTGTGTGCGTCATCTCTCACTCAGTGGGCCATAGAAAGCCTTTTTTTGTTTTATTTGTTTTCTAAATTCTCCCTGAAAAAATCATTTTATTTTCTTTGGTTTCTAAATTCTTCCTGAAAAAATCATTTTATTCTATTTTTTTTTTTTCCTAAAGTCTCCCTGAAAAAAAAAAAAAAAATCAAATCAGTGGGAGATTAATATTTACATTTGTGCTTCAGTGACAGTCCTGCGTGTGTGGCATCTCTCTCATTTGTTGCCACCAACAACAGAGTGTGTAACATTGTGCCTGATTTTCGTTGTGGTCTCACTCACCTGTAAAGGGGTAGCTAAATCATACTGAAGTTATAGCTCACCGTGTAATTTGTGTGACAGCAACAAATATCGTTAGTTTGTTTACGTTTTTAAAACAATGAGGAAGTATGGTGGAAGAGGTCGTGGCCGGGGGCGTTCATTGTCAGCTGGTAATGAGGGTAGTGGTAGTGGTGGAGCATCAGCTGGTCGTGGGAAAAAAAATATTGCACCTAAGTCTGGAGCTGTGGAGCCAGGTTCGTCGTCTGGCTACACAAGGCCTCGAACGCTCCCTTTTCTGGGAGTAGGAAAACCGCTTTTAAAGCCGAAGCAGCAAGAGCAAGTTTTGGCTTATCTTGCTGACTCAGCCTCTAGCTCTTTTGCCTCCTCTCGTGAAACTGGTAAATGTCAAAGCAGCGCGTCGTTAGTGGATGTTCACGGTCAGGGACAAGTCGCTTCCTTGTCCTCTTCAGCAAAAACAACAACAGAGAAGAATGCAGCAGGCGACACAACGGGTTACTCCATGGAGCTCTTTACACATACCGTCCCTGGCTTAGAAAGTGAAGCAGTTAACAGTCCATGCCCATTACAAGTTGAATCTGACATGGAGTGCACTGATGCACAGCCACAGCCAGACTACTATGCTGGTCCTTTGACTCAGACCACAACATTGCCCTCGCAGGGTGCTGATCAAGAATCAGACCCTGATGAGACTATGTTGCCCCATCATGAACGCTATACCACCGACCGACACGGTGACACAGACGAAGTTGCACACGAGCTACAAGAAGAGGTAATAGATGACCCAGTTCTTGACCCCGATTGGCAGCCATTGGGGGAACAGGGTGCAGGCGGCAGCAGTTCTGAAGCGGAGGAGGAGGGGCCGCAGCAGGCATCAACATCGCAACAGGTTCCATCTGCCGGGCCCGTATCTTGCCCAAAACGCGTGGCAAAGCTAAAACCTGTTGGAGGACAGCGTGGCCATCCGGTTAAAGCTCAGTCTGCAATGCCTGAAAAGGTATCCGATGCTAGAAAGAGTGCAGTCTGGCATTTTTTTAAACAACATCCAATTGATCAGCGCAAAGTCATCTGTCAAAAATGTTCAACTACCTTAAGCAGAGGACAGAATCTGAAAAGTCTCAATACAAGTTGTATGCATAGACATTTAACCACCATGCATTTGCAAGCCTGGACTAACTACCAAACGTCCCTTAAGGTTGTAGCACTCTCGGCCAATGAAGCTAGTCAGCAACGCAACATCCCTTCCGGCAGTGTAGGGCCACCATTTTCCGCACCACCTGCAGTATCTGTGCAGGTTTCTTTGCCAGGCCAAAGCCGTCAGGGTCAGGGAATCACCAGTTTCGTAGTAGGAAACACTGCATCTAGGGCACCGGTGGCAACAATACCATCTCCCACCGTCTCTCAGTCTGCCATGTCCACCGGCACCCCCGCTAGTGCCACGATCTCCAGCTCTCCAGTCCAGCTCACCCTACATGAGACTATGGTTAGAAAAAGGAAGTACTTAGCCTCGCATCCGCGTACACAGGGTTTGAACGCACACATAGCTAGACTAATCTCGTTAGAGATGATGCCCTACCGGTTAGTTGAAAGCGAAGCTTTCAAAGCCCTGATGGACTACGCTGTACCACGCTACGAGCTACCCAGTCGACACTTTTTTTCCAGAAAAGCCATCCCAGCCCTCCACCAGCATGTTAAAGAGCGCATCGTCCATGCACTCAGGCAATCTGTGAGCACAAAGGTGCACCTGACAACAGATGCATGGACCAGTAGGCATGGCCAGGGACGTTACGTGTCCATCACGGCACACTGGGTAAATGTTGTGGATGCAGGGTCCACAGGGGACAGCAAGTTTGGGACAGTTCTGCCTAGCCCACGGTCTAGGAAACAATTGGCTGTAGCCGTTCGCACCCCCTCCTCCTCCTCTTCGTCCTCCTGCAGAAGCGAGAGCTCGTCCACAGACCGCAGTCGCACAACCACTCCATCCGCAGCTGCCACTGTTGCACACCAGGTCTCCCATTATGGGGCAGCTACTGGCAAACGTCAGCAGGCTGTATTGGCTATGAAGTGTTTGGGCGACAACAGACACACCGCGGAAGTTCTGTCCGAGTTCTTGCAGAAAGAAACGCAGTCGTGGCTGGGCACTGTAGATCTTGAGGCAGGCAAGGTAGTGAGTGATAACGGAAGGAATTTCATGGCTGCCATCTCCCTTTCCCAACTGAAACACATTCCTTGCCTGGCTCACACCTTAAACCTGGTGGTGCAGTGCTTCCTGAAAAGTTATCCGGGGTTATCCGACCTGCTCCTCAAAGTGCGTGGACTTTGCTCACATATCCGCCGTTCGCCCGTACACTCCAGCCGTATGCAGACCTATCAGCGTTCTTTGAACCTTCCCCAGCATCGCCTAATCATAGACGTTGCAACAAGGTGGAACTCAACACTGCACATGCTTCAGAGACTGTGTGAACAGAGGCGGGCTGTTATGTTTTTGTGGGAGGATACACATACACGGGCAGGCAGTAGGATGGCAGACATGGAGTTGTCAGGTGTGCAGTGGTCGAAGATTCAAGACATGTGTCAAGTCCTTCAGTGTTTTGAGGAATGCACACGGCTGGTTAGTGCAGACAACGCCATAATAAGCATGAGCATCCCCCTAATGCGTCTGCTGATGCAAAGTTTGACGCACATAAAGGATCAGGCGTCTGCAGCTGAGGAAGAGGAAAGCCTTGATGACAGTCAGCCATTGTCTGGCCAGGGCAGTGTACAGGACGAGGTAGCGGGCGAAGAGGAGGAGGAGGACGAGGAGGATGATGGGGATGATTATATTTTTAATGAGGAAGCTTTTCCGGGGCCACTGGAAATTGGTGGCGCAGCAAGGCCGGGTTCTGGTTTTTTGAGGGACACAAGTGACGTGGATTTGCCTGAAACTGCCCCTCAACCAAGCACAACCGCAGATTTGAGAACTGGAACTTTGGCCCACATGGCGGATTATGCCTTACGTATCCTCAAAAGGGACACACGCATAACTAAAATGATGAATGATGACGATTACTGGTTGGCCTGCCTCCTTGATCCTCGCTATAAAGGCAAATTGCAAAATATAATGCCACATGAGAACTTGGAACTAATATTAGCAACCAAACAATCAACTCTTGTTGACCGTTTGCTTCTGGCATTCCCTGCACACAGCGCCCGTGATCGTTCTCACACGAGCTGCAGGGGCCAGCAGACCAGAGGAGTTAGAGGGGCAGAAATCAGAAGTGGCGTTGGCCAGAGGGGTTTTCTGACCAGGTTGTGGAGTGATTTTGCTATAATCGCAGACAGGACAGGTACTGCAGCATCAATTCAAAGTGACAGGAGACAACATTTGTCCAGTATGGTTACAAACTATTTTTCATCCCTTATCGATGTTCTCCCTCAACCGTCATTCCCATTTGATTACTGGGCATCAAAATTAGACACCTGGCCAGAATTGGCAGAATATGCATTGCAGGAGCTTGCTTGCCCGGCAGCTAGTGTCCTATCAGAAAGAGTATTCAGTGCTGCAGGTTCAATACTAACAGAAAAAAGGACTCGTCTGGCTACCCAAAATGTAGATGATCTAACCTTCATTAAAATGAACCACAACTGGATTTCGAAATCTTTTGCCCCACCTTGCCCGGCTGACACCTAGCTTTCCTATGAAAAGGTCTTGCCTGTGGACTATTCTGAATGCCTTTTCCAATCTCGTAATTTTCTGCACCTGATTGTCCAGCATACGACATGTTTACACCTCACTAAATGGCCAAACTCCCCACACGGGGCCGTGGTATCGACACTTGGCGACAGCACCCGTGAGAGTGCAGTTTGTCTGAAGAGGTGGGTGAGCCCGCTTTTGGTCGACGGCACTGCCACTGGGTCCCTCCTAGTACAATAAAGTGTCTCTGGCGGTGGTGGTGCGCACCCAAAGTCAGACACACCGTTGTAATATGAGGGGCCCTGGGCCTGTACCGCCGGCCACAAGACAGTTTCCCCCCACCCCAGCTCAAACAGTGCTCTACCACTTGCAAAATTATCTCACAGCTCCACCAATGTTTAGTCTATGCGCTGACATCCTTCAATGCCTGCCACTGACAATACCATTGTATTGACATTTTTGTTATGTTAGGCCTTCGATGCCTGTCTGTGGTCACTCCTTCCACTAGGCCTCCACTGACCACACCACTGCTGCCCGTGTACCCCTGGAACCAATTTAAAATTGCCTACAGCCATGTGTTATTATTTTAGGCCTTCGATGCCTGTCTGCGGTCACTCCTTCCACTAGGCCTCCACTGACCACACCACTGCTGCCCGTGTACCCCTGGAACCAATTTAAAATTGCCTACAGCCATGTGTTATTATTTTAGGCCTTCGATGCCTGTCTGCGGTCACTCCTTCCACTAGGCCTCCACTGACCACACCACTGCTGCCCGTGTACCCCTGTAACCAATTTAAAATTGCCTACAGCCATGTGTTATTATTTTAGGCCTTCGATGCCTGTCTGTGGTCACTCCTTCCACTAGGCCTCCACTGACCACACCACTGCTGCCCGTGTACCCCTGGAACCAATTTAAAATTGCCTACAGCCATGTGTTATTATTTTAGGCCTTCGATGCCTGTCTGCGGTCACTCCTTCCACTAGGCCTCCACTGACCACACCACTGCTGCCCGTGTACCCCTGTAACCAATTTAAAATTGCATACAGCCATGTGTTATTATTTTAGGCCTTCGATGCCTGTCTGCGGTGACTCCTTCCACTAGGCCTCCACTGACCACACCACTGCTGCCCGTGTACCCCTGGAACCAATTTAAAATTGCCTACAGCCATGTGTTATTATTTTAGGCCTTCGATGCCTGTCTGCGGTGACTCCTTCCACTAGGCCTCCACTGACCACACCACTGCTGCCCGTGTACCCCTGTAACCAATTTAAAATTGCCTACAGCCATGTGTTATTATTTTAGGCCTTCGATGCCTGTCTGCGGTGACTCCTTCCACTAGGCCTCCACTGACCACACCACTGCTGCCCGTGTACCCCTGGAACCAATTTAAAATTGCCTACAGCCATGTGTTATTATTTTAGGCCTTCGATGCCTGTCTGCGGTCACTCCTTCCACTAGGCCTCCACTGACCACACCACTGCTGCCCGTGTACCCCTGGAACCAATTTAAAATTGCCTACAGCCATGTGTTATTATTTTAGGCCTTCGATGCCTGTCTGCGGTGACTCCTTCCACTAGGCCTCCACTGACCACACCACTGCTGCCCGTGTACCCCTGGAACCAATTTAAAATTGCCTACAGCCATGTGTTATTATTTTAGGCCTTCGATGCCTGTCTGCGGTCACTCCTTCCACTAGGCCTCCACTGACCACACCACTGCTGCCCGTGTACCCCTGTAACCAATTTAAAATTGCCTACAGCCATGTGTTGTTATTTTAGGCCTTCGATGCCTGTCTGTGGTCACTCCTTCCACTAGGCCTCCACTGACCACACCACTGCTGCCCGTGTACCCCTGGAACCAATTTAAAATTGCCTACAGCCATGTGTTATTATTTTAGGCCTTCGATGCCTGTCTGCGGTCACTCCTTCCACTAGGCCTCCACTGACCACACCACTGCTGCCCGTGTACCCCTGGAACCAATTTAAAATTGCCTACAGCCATGTGTTATTATTTTAGGCCTTCGATGCCTGTCTGTGGTCACTCCTTCCACTAGGCCTCCACTGACCACACCACTGCTGCCCGTGTACCCCTGGAACCAATTTAAAATTGCCTACAGCCATGTGTTATTATTTTAGGCCTTCGATGCCTGTCTGCGGTCACTCCTTCCACTAGGCCTCCACTGACCACACCACTGCTGCCCGTGTACCCCTGGAACCAATTTAAAATTGCCTACAGCCATGTGTTATTATTTTAGGCCTTCGATGCCTGTCTGCGGTGACTCCTTCCACTAGGCCTCCACTGACCACACCACTGCTGCCCGTGTACCCCTGTAACCAATTTAAAATTGCCTACAGCCATGTGTTATTATTTTAGGCCTTCGATGCCTGTCTGCGGTGACTCCTTCCAGTAGGCCTCCACTGACCACACCACTGCTGCCCGTGTACCCCTGGAACCAATTTAAAATTGCCTACAGCCATGTGTTATTATTTTAGGCCTTCGATGCCTGTCTGCGGTCACTCCTTCCACTAGGCCTCCACTGACCACACCACTGCTGCCCGTGTACCCCTGGAACCAATTTAAAATTGCCTACAGCCATGTGTTATTATTTTAGGCCTTCGATGCCTGTCTGCGATGACTCCTTCCACTAGGCCTCCACTGACCACACCACTGCTGCCCGTGTACCCCTGGAACCAATTTAAAATTGCCTACAGCCATGTGTTATTATTTTAGGCCTTCGATGCCTGTCTGCGGTGACTCCTTCCACTAGGCCTCCACTGACCACACCACTGCTGCCCGTGTACCCCTGGAACCAATTTAAAATTGCCTACAGCCATGTGTTATTATTTTAGGCCTTCGATGCCTGTCTGCGGTGACTCTTTCCACTAGGCCTCCACTGACCACACCACTGCTGCCCGTGTACCCCTGTAACCAATTTAAAATTGCCTACAGCCATGTGTTATTATTTTAGGCCTTCGATGCCTGTCTGCGGTGACTCCTTCCACTAGGCCTCCACTGACCACACCACTGCTGCCCGTGTACCCCTGGAACCAATTTAAAATTGCCTACAGCCATGTGTTATTATTTTAGGCCTTCGATGCCTGTCTGCGGTCACTCCTTCCACTAGGCCTCCACTGACCACACCACTGCTGCCCGTGTACCCCTGGAACCAATTTAAAATTGCCTACAGCCATGTGTTATTATTTTAGGCCTTCGATGCCTGTCTGCGGTCACTCCTTCCACTAGGCCTCCACTGACCACACCACTGCTGCCCGTGTACCCCTGTAACCAATTTAAAATTGCCTACAGCCATGTGTTATTATTTTAGGCCTTCGATGCCTGTCTGCGGTCACTCCTTCCACTAGGCCTCCACTGACCACACCACTGCTGCCCGTGTACCCCTGTAACCAATTTAAAATTGCCTACAGCCATGTGTTATTATTTTAGGCCTTCGATGCCTGTCTGCGGTCACTCCTTCCACTAGGCCTCCACTGACCACACCACTGCTGCCCGTGTACCCCTGGAACCAACATCAGAAAATATAAAAATAAGTATTTTGCTTATAAAAAAGAAAATACTGGAGAGATATCAAATGCAGACATTTTAACATTAAAAACAAACACATACAACAAAAATCTGGTACAGTACTAAAAATGGCCACCAGCTACAATAACTTTCTCCTGCAAGTAGTTAACTGAAAGGTTTTTTCAATTTTAAACACAGATATGGCATCCACCGAGTGTTGTCCTGTCGCGTCTTCTTTATATTATTGCCAAGAAGATGCAAAACAATGAAAATAATAAAATCATTATTTACCAAAAAAATAGAGTAAGTCAAAACCACATTGCAAATAAACATTCATTACAAATAAAGAAGCAGGGCGCATCCGAGGGTGAGTATATACCTAATAAGAATATAATCACCCTCGGACGCGCCCTGCTTCTTTCCGACAGCCTTCCTTCCTAAGAATCAGCCCTTCCGTGGTGTAGAGAGAGGGTTTGTTACACTCCAAGGTGTTCCCCAGGTTGCCTTTCCTGAGCTTCGATCTTCCGGCTCTCGTTTAGTAGTTGTTGGAAACTACGCTGCATTGGGCCTACAAATTGGGTATGGGGTGTAGAGAGATGGTGTGTTCCACTCCAAGGTGTTCCCCAGGTTGCCTTTCCTGAGCTTCGATCTTCCGGCTCTCGTTTAGTAGTTGTTGGAAACTACGCTGCATTAGGCATACAAATTGGGTATGGGGTGTAGAGAGATGGTGTGTTCCACTGTAGAGAGATGGTGTGTTCCACTCCAAGGTGTTCCCCAGGTTTCCTCTCCATTGCTTCGATCTTCCGGCTCTCGTTTAGTAGTTGTTGGAAACTACGCTGCATTAGGCCTACAAATTGGGTATGGGGTGTAGAGAGATGGTGTGTTACACTCCAAGGTGTTCCCCAGGTTTCCTCTCCATTGCTTCGATCTTCCGGCTCTCGTTTAGTAGTTGTTGGAAACTACGCTGCATTAGGCCTACAAATTGGGTATGGGGTGTAGTGAGATGGTGTGTTACACTCCAAGGTGTTCCCCAGGTTTCCTCTCCATTGCTTCGATCTTCCGGCTCTCGTTTAGTAGTTGTTGGAAACTACGCTGCATTAGGCCTACAAATTGGGTATGGGGTGTAGAGAGATGGTGTGTTCCACTCCAAGGTGTTCCCCAGGTTTCCTCTCCATTGCTTCGATCTTCCGGCTCTCGTTTAGTAGTTGTTGGAAACTACGCTGCATTAGGCCTACAAATTGGGTATGGGGTGTAGAGAGATGGTGTGTTACACTCCAAGGTGTTCCCCAGGTTTCCTCTCCATTGCTTCGATCTTCCGGCTCTCGTTTAGTAGTTGTTGGAAACTACGCTGCATTAGGCCTACAAATTGGGTATGGGGTGTAGAGAGATGGTGTGTTACACTCCAAGGTGTTCCCCAGGTTTCCTCTCCATTGCTTCGATCTTCCGGCTCTCATTTAGTAGTTGTTGGAAACTACGCTGCACTAGGCCTACAAATTGGGTATGGGGTGTAGAGAGATGGTGTGTTCCACTCCAAGGTGTTCCCCAGGTTTCCTCTCCATTGCTTCGATCTTCCGGCTCTCGTTTAGTAGTTGTTGGAAACTACGCTGCATTGGGCCTACAAATTGGGTATGGGGTGTAGAGAGATGGTGTGTTCCACTCCAAGGTGTTCTCCAGGTTGCCTTTCCTGAGCTTCGATCTTCCGGCTCTCGTTTAGTAGTTGTTGGAAACTACGCTGCATTAGGCCTACAAATTGGGTATGGGGTGTAGAGAGATGGTGTGTTACACTCCAAGGTGTTCCCCAGGTTTCCTCTCCATTGCTTCGATCTTCCGGCTCTCGTTTAGTAGTTGTTGGAAACTACGCTGCATTAGGCCTACAAATTGGGTATGGGGTGTAGAGAGATGGTGTGTTCCACTGTAGAGAGATGGTGTGTTCCACTCCAAGGTGTTCCCCAGGTTTCCTCGCCAATGCTTCGATCATCATGCTCTCGTTTAGTAGTTGTTGGAAACTACGCTGCATTAGGCCTACAAATTGGGTATGGGGTGTAGAGAGATGGTGTGTTCCACTCCAAGGTGTTCTCCAGGTTGCCTTTCCTGAACTTCTATCTTCAGGCTCTCATTAAATTGTGGTTAAACGGAACAACTGCATTTGGCGTACTAGTTGGTTTGGGGCCTACTATCGGTGTCTGCCGCTCCTTGCTGTTCTCCTGGTTTCCTGTCCTGAAATTCCGTTTTCAGGCGCTCGTTAAGTAGTTGTTAATGTTAGACTGCATTTGGCCTACTAGTTGGGTTGGGGCCTACTATCGGTGTCTGCCACTCCTTGCTGTTCTCCTCCACTGAACAAAGCTGTGCCGCCTGTTTACTACTGTTGCCAATTTTGAACTGCATTTCGACTACTTACTGATTTGGGCCTACTCTCTGTGTCAGCCTCTCATTCCAGTTGTCCTCCACTGCAATGCCCCCTGATTAGTCCTGTGTTACCAATTTTGAACTGCATTTAGCCCACTTTATTCTTTGGGCCTATATCTGTGTTTCCTCCTCATCCTGCCCATTGCCCAGCCAGTGATAGATGAGTCTGCTGGTACATTGACCCATAACGCAACATTTCCCGTGCACGCTACACTGCAAGATTGTGACCCTGCTGAAAGTCAGGTCCCCCTTCCCGCATACCATACCACCTTACACAGGGACAAACAGGAAGGTGCAGATGAAAGTGCAGGTTCCTTCATCAGGTGGGGGGAGGAATACTAGTTGGTGACGTCACTGGCACAGGGCCTCTCATGGTACGCAAAAGTGTTGCTGCCGGTGGGAGGCGCCCCCGCCGTGCAAACACACCGCTGTACTTTGAGGGGCCCTGTGCCAGTGCCAATGCCAACGAGTGGGCCCCCCCTGCTTGCTCAGGTTCACAGCACTTGCAAAGTTGAAATACTTACCTCTCCCTGCTCCACTGCCGTGACGTGGTCCAGATTTCCTGGGCCCACTAATTACTTGAACCAGCCCTACCCACCACAACTTTAGCCAAATGACCCCCAATTTCAAATGCCTTCCAATTATTATAAGGTAAATTACGCTTGACAAGCTTCATTAAGAAGAATGGATGGTTTTGACATTAAAATGGGCACTCTAGGTGTTTTCCTGGCCCCCACTCACTGCCGACTATGCTGCCCCATTGACTTGCATTGGGTTTCGTGTTTCGGTCGATCCCGACTTTACGTCATAATCGGCCGATTTCACTCGACCCGACTTTTGAGATAGTCGGGTTTCGCGAAACCCGGCTCGACTCTAAAAAGGTCAAGGTCGCTCAACTCTACTCTAAACGCTTGGAAACATTTGTCATTGAGAGCAGCGGTTTTCTAATTGCAGCTCTTCCATGGAATCCAGATTTGTGCAGCTCCTGACGAACAGTTTTCATGGAAACTGGGTTCTGTAGGTGTTCATTGAGGTCAGCAGTGATTTTCGGAGCTGTGGTCTTGCTATCCTCTCTCACAATTCGCTTTAGAGTCCGACTGTCTCTCTCAGTCAACTTCGACTTTTGGCCGGACCTGTGCTTTGCTGCAGACGTTTTTCCTTCTCTTTTAAACGCAGTCATTATTTTGAACACAGTACCTCTTGACACGCCAAGCATTCGGGCACTTTCTATTACACTAGCGCCTGCCATACGAGCACCAACAATTTGGCCTCTTTGAAAATCCGAGACCTGCTCCCTTTTATATAGGAGCTATGCCTGCTCTCCTACCTGCTCCCTTATATATAGGAGCTATGGCTGCTCTCCTACCTGCTCCCTCATATATAGGAGCTATGCCTGCTCTCCTACCTGATTCCTTATATATAGGAGCTATGGCTGCTCTCCTACCTGCTCCCTCATATATAGGAGCTAAGCTCGTTCTCCTACCTGCTCCCTTTTATATAGAAGCTATGCCCGTTCTCCTACCTGCTCCCTTTTATATAGGAGCTATGGCCGCTCTCATACCTGCTCCCTTTTATATAGGAGCTATGCCCGCTCTCCTACCTGCTCCCTAATGTATAGGAGCTAAGCTCGTTCTCCTACATGCTCCCTTTTATATAGAAGCTATGCCCGTTCTCCTACCTGCTCCCTTATATATAGGAGCTATGGCTGCTCTCCTACCTGCTCCCTCATATACAGTATAAGATCTTTGGCTGCTCTCCTACCTGCTCCCTTTTATATAGAAGCTAGGCCCGCTCTCCTACCTGCTTCCTCATCTGTAGGTGCTATGCCTGCTCTCCTACCTGCTCCCTTATATATAGGAGCTATGGCTGCTCTCCTACCTGCTCCCTCATATATAGGAGCTAAGCTCGTTCTCCTACCTGCTCCCTTTTATATAGAAGCTATGCCCGTTCTCCTACCTGCTCCCTTTTATATAGGAGCTATGGCCGCTCTCCTACCTGCTTCCTCATCAATAGGAGCTGTGGCTGCTCTCCTACCTGCTCCCTTTTATATAGGAGCTATGCCTGCTCTCCTACCTGCTTCCTCATCTATAGGAGCTGTGGCTGCTCTCCTACCTGCTCCCTTTTATATAGGAGCTATGCCTGCTCTCCTACCTGTTGTGAATTCTGTTGTCGGGGTCCCTCCTGTGGTCATGAATGGTACTTCGGCTGGTTCTGTCCATGGACTTCCTCTGGTGGGTGTTTCTGAGTTTCCTTCCACAGGTGATGAGGTTAATTCGTTAGCTGCTGCTCTATTTAACTCCACTTAGATCTTTGCTCCAGGCCACCTGTCAATGTTCCAGTATTGGTTTAGTTCACTCCTGGGTCGTTCTTGTGACCTGTCTTCCCAGCAGAAGCTAAGTTCCAGCTTGTATTTCTTGGGTTTGCTATTTTTCTGTCCAGCTTGCAATTTTTATTGTTGTCTTGCTTGCTGGAAGCTCTGGGACGCAGAGGGAGCGCCTCCGCACCGTCAGTCGGGGCGGAGGGTCTTTTTGCACCCTCTGCGTGGTCTTTTTGTAGGTTTTTGTGCTGATCGCAAAGTAACCTTTCCTATCCTCGGTCTGTTCAGTAAGTTGGGCCTCACTTTGCTAAATCTATTTCATCTCTGTGTTTGTATTTTCATCTTACTCACTGTCATTATATGTGGGGGGCTGCCTTTTCCTTTGGGGAATTTCTCTGAGGCAAGGTAGGCTTTATTTTTCTATCTTCAGGGCTAGCTAGTTTCTTAGGCTGTGCCGAGTTGCATAGGGAGCGTTAGGCGCAATCCACGGCTATTTCTAGTGTGTTTGATAGGATTAGGGATTGCGGTCAGCAGAGTTCCCACGTCCCAGAGCTCGTCCTTATTATCAGTAACTATAAGGTCATTCCGTGTGCTCTTAACCACCAGGTCCATTATTGTCCTGACCACCAGGTCATAACAGTACAGGTGGCCCAAAGTACTATTGCATCTCAATAGAGGGATAAGAGAAGTTCTGAGACCATTTTTTTTTCTTTGCAGTGTGTTTTGTCTCTTTTTTCCCCTTTACCTCTGGGTGGTTCAGGAAACTGGTGTAAACATGGACATTCAAGGTCTGTCCTCTTGGATGGATAATCTCACTACAAGGGTACAAAACATTCAAGATTTTGTGGTTCAGAATCCGATGTCTGAGCCTAGGATTCCAATGCCTGATTTGTTTTTTGGTGATAGATCTAAGTTCTTGAATTTCAAAAATAATTGTAAATTATTTCTTGCCTTGAAACCTCGCTCCTCAGGTGACCCTGTTCAACAAGTAAAGATCATTATTTCTTTGTTACGTGGTGACCCTCAAGACTGGGCATTTTCCCTTGCGCCAGGAGATCCGGCATTGCGTGATGTTGATGCGTTTTTCCTGGCGCTTGGATTGCTTTATGACGAACCTAATTCCGTGGATCAGGCAGAGAAAATCTTGCTGGCTCTGTGTCAGGGTCAGGATGAAGCGGAGATATATTGTCAGAAGTTTAGAAAGTGGTCTGTGCTCACTCAGTGGAATGAATGTGCCTGGCAGCAATCTTCAGAAAGGGTCTCTCTGAAGCCCTTAAGGATGTCATGGTGGGGTTTCCCATGCCTGCTGGTCTGAATGAGTCTATGTCCTTGGCCATTCAGATCGATCGACGCTTGCGTGAGCGTAAAGCTGTGCACCATTTGGCGGTACTATCTGAGCATGGGCCTGAGCCTATGCAATGTGATAGGACTTTGACCAGAGCTGAACGGCAAGAACACAGACGTCGGAATGGGCTATGTTTTTACTGTGGTGATTCCACTCATGCTATCTCCGTTTGTCCTAAGCGCACTAAGCGGTTCGCTAGGTCTGCCACCATTGGTACGGTACAGTCTAAATTTCTATTGTCTGTTACTCTGATTTGCTCTTTGTCATCCTATTCTGTTATGGCATTTGTGGATTCAGGCGCTGCCCTGAATTTGATGGACTTGGAGTTTGCCAGGGGCAGTGGTTTTTTCTTGGAGCCCTTGCAGTATCCTATTCCATTGAGAGGAATTGATGCTACGCCTTTGGCCAAGAATAAGCCTCAGTACTGGACCCAATTGACCATGTGCATGGCTCCTGCACATCAGGAGGATATCCGCTTTCTGGTGTTGCATAATCTGCATGATGTGGTCGTTTTGGGGTTGCCATGGCTACAGGTTCATAATCCAGTATTGGACTGGAAATCTATGTCTGTGTCCAGCTGGGGTTGCCAGGGGGTACATGGTGATGTTCCATTTTTGTCTATTTCGTCATCCACCCCTTCTGAAGTTCCAGAGTTTTTGTCGGATTATCGGGATGTATTTGATGACCCCAAAGCCAGTGCCCTACCTCCTCATAGGGATTGCGATTGTGCAATTAATTTGATTCCTGGTAGTAAGTTTCCTAAGGGCCGATTGTTCAATTTATCTGTGCCAGAACACGCCGCTATGCGGAGTTATATAAAGGAATCCTTGGAGAAAGGCCATATTCGCCCGTCGTCATCACCGTTAGGAGCAGGGTTCTTTTTTGTGGCCAAGAAGGATGGTTCTTTGAGACCTTCTATTGATTACCGCCTTCTTAATAAAATTACAGTCAAATTTCAGTATCCTTTGCCGTTGCTATCTGATTTGTTTGCTCGTATTAAAGGGGCTAGTTGGTTCACCAAGATAGATCTTCGAGGGGCGTATAATCTTGTGCGTATTAAACAAGGCGATGAATGGAAAACAGCATTTAATACACCCGAGGGCCATTTTGAGTACCTGGTTATGCCATTCGGGCTTTCCAATGCTCCATCAGTATTTCAGTCCTTTATGCATGACATCTTCCGAGAGTACCTGGATAAATTCCTGATTGTGTATTTGGATGATATTTTGGTCTTTTCGGATGATTGGGAGTCTCATGTGAAGCAGGTCAGAATGGTGTTCCAGGTCCTTTGTGCGAATTCCTTGTTTGTGAAGGGGTCAAAGTGTCTCTTTGGAGTTCAGAAGGTTTCATTTTTGGGGTTCATTTTTTCCCCTTCTACTATCGAAATGGACCCTGTTAAAGTCCAGGCCATTTACGATTGGACTCAGCCGACATCTGTGAAGAGCCTGCAGAAGTTCCTGGGCTTTGCTAATTTTTATCGGCGCTTCATCGCTAATTTTTCTACTGTTGCTAAACCGTTGACTGATTTGACCAAGAAGGGTGCTGATGTGGTCAATTGGTCTTCTGCAGCTGTAGAGGCTTTTCAGGAATTGAAGCGTTGTTTTTCTTCTGCCCCTGTGTTGTGCCAGCCAGATGTTTCACTCCCGTTTCAGGTTGAGGTTGATGCTTCTGAGATTGGAGCAGGGGCTGTTTTGTCGCAAAAAAGTTCTGATGGCTCGGTGATGAAGCCATGTGCTTTCTTTTCTAGAAAGTTTTCGCCTGCTGAGCGTAACTATGATGTTGGTAATCGTAAGTTGTTGGCCATGAAGTGGGCATTCGAGGAGTGGCGTCATTGGCTGGAAGGAGCCAAGCATCGCGTGGTGGTCTTGACAGATCACAAGAATTTGACTTATCTTGAGTCTGCCAAACGGTTGAATCCGAGACAGGCTCGATGGTCGTTTTGATTTTGTGGTTTCGTACCTTCCGGGCTCTAAGAATGTGAAGGCTGATGCCCTGTCAAGGAGTTTTGTGCCTGACTCTCCGGGTGTTCCTGAGCCGGTGGGTATTCTCAAAGAGGGGGTAATTTTGTCTGCCATCTCCCCTGATTTGCGGCGGGTGCTGCAAAAATTTCAGGCTGATAGACCTGACCGTTGCCCAGCGGAGAAACTGTTTGTCCCTGATAGATGGACTAGTAGAGTTATCTCTGAGGTTCATTGTTCGGTGTTGGCTGGTCATCCTGGAATCTTTGGTACCAGAGATTTGGTGGCTAGATCCTTCTGGTGGCCGTCTTTGTCACGGGATGTGCTGTTGTGAAAGGCAATTCAGAATCACAATGGACATGGAGGTCAGAGCACATACAGTGAACTGACAATAACCCAAAATAATAGAACGAGCTCTGAGACATGGGAACTCTGCAGACCGCAATCCCTAAGCTATCAAACCACACTAAAGGTAGCCGTGGAGCGCTCCTGACCAGAACCTAGGTGCCTCGTCACAGCCTGAGAAACTAGCTAATCCTGAAGATAGAAAAATAAGCCTACCTTGCCTCAGAGAAATTCCCCAAAGGAAAAGGCAGCCCCCCACATATAATGACTGTGAGTAAGATGAAAACACAAACATAGAGATGAAACAGATTTAGCAAAGTGAGGCCCGACTAGCTGAACAGAACGAGGATAGGGAAGATAACTTTGCGGTCAGCACAAAAACCTATAAAAAACCACGCAGAGGGGACAAAAAGACCCTCCGTACCGACTAACGGTACGGAGGTGGTCCCTCTGCGTCTCAGAGCTTCCAGCAGGCGAGAAAAACCAATAAAGCAAGCTGGACAGAAAAATAGCAACAAAATAACATAAGCAAAACTTAGCTTTGCAGAGCAGGAGGCCACAGGAATGATCCAGGGAAAAAACAAGTCCCACACTGAAACATTGACAGGAAGCATAGATCAAAGCATCAGGTGGAGTTAAGTAGAGAAGAAGCTAACGAGCTCACCAGATCACCTGAGGGAGGAAACTCAGAAGCTGCAGTACCACTTTCCTCCACAAACGGAAGATCCCAGAGAGAATCAGCCGAAGTACCACTTGTGACCACAGGAGTGAACTCTGCCACAGAATTCACAACAGTACCCCCCCCTTGAGGAGGGGTCACCGAACCCTCACCAGAGCCCCCAGGCCGACCAGGATGAGCCACATGAAAGGCACGAACAAGATCGGGAGCATGGACATCAGAGGCAAAAACCCAGGAATTATCCTCCTGACCATAACCCTTCCATTTAACCAGATACTGGAGTTTCCATCTTGAAACACGAGAATCCAAAATCTTCTCCACAATATACTCCAATTCCCCCTCCACCAAAACCGGGGCAGGAGGCTCAACAGATGGAACCATAGGTACCACGTATCTCCGCAACAATGACCTATGGAATACGTTATGTATGGAAAAAGAATCTGGAAGGGTCAGACGAAAAGACACAGGATTAAGAACCTCAGAAATCCTATACGGACCAATAAAACGAGGTTTAAACTTAGGAGAGGAAACCTTCATAGGAATATGACGAGAAGATAACCAAACCAGATCCCCAACACGAAGTCGGGGACCCACACGGCATCTGCGATTAGCGAAAAGTTGAGCCTTCTCCTGGGACAAGGTCAAATTGTCCACTACCTGAGTCCAAATCTGCTGC
Organism: Ranitomeya imitator; assembly: GCF_032444005.1. Taxonomy (NCBI): domain Eukaryota; kingdom Metazoa; phylum Chordata; class Amphibia; order Anura; family Dendrobatidae; genus Ranitomeya; species Ranitomeya imitator. Next base: position 65,710,122 of record NC_091287.1, read on the forward strand.
AACCTGTCCACCACAGTATCCACACCAGGACAGTCCGAAGACTCAACCTGTCCAGAAGAGAAACGAGGATGGAACCCAGAATTGCAGAAAAACGGTGAAACCAAGGTAGCCGAGCTGGCCCGATTATTAAGGGCGAACTCAGCCAAAGGCAAAAAGGACACCCAGTCATCCTGATCAGCAGAAACAAAGCACCTCAGATATGTTTCCAAGGTCTGATTGGTTCGCTCGGTCTGGCCATTAGTCTGAGGATGGAAAGCCGAGGAAAAAGACAAGTCAATGCCCATCCTACCACAAAAGGCTCGCCAAAACCTCGAAACAAACTGGGAACCTCTGTCAGAAACAATATTCTCTGGAATGCCATGCAAACGAACCACATGCTGGAAGAACAAAGGCACCAAATCAGAGGAGGAAGGCAATTTAGACAAGGGTACCAGATGGACCATCTTAGAAAAGCGATCACAGACCACCCAAATGACTGACATCTTTTGAGAAACGGGAAGGTCAGAAATAAAATCCATAGAGATATGTGTCCAAGGCCTCTTCGGGACCGGCAAGGGCAAAAGCAACCCACTGGCACGAGAACAGCAGGGCTTAGCCCGAGCACAAATCCCACAGGACTGCACAAAAGCACGCACATCCCGCGACAGAGAGGGCCACCAAAAGGATCTAGCCACTAACTCTCTGGTACCAAAGATTCCAGGATGACCAGCCAACACTGAACAATGAAGTTCAGAGATAACTCTATTCGTCCACCTATCAGGGACAAACAGTTTCTCCGCTGGGCAACGATCAGGTTTATTAGCCTGAAATTTTTGCAGCACCCGCCGCAAATCAGGGGAGATGGCAGACACAATTACTCCTTCCTTGAGGATACCCGCTGGCTCAGATAAACCCGGAGAGTCGGGTACAAAACTCCTAGACAGAGCATCCGCCTTCACATTTTTAAAGCCCAGAAGGTACGAAATCACAAAGTCAAAACGGGCAAAAAACAACGACCAACGAGCTTGTCTAGGATTCAAGTGCTTGGCAGACTCGAGATAAGTCAAGTTCTTATGATCAGTCAATACCACCACGCGATGCTTAGCTCCTTCAAGCCAATGACGCCACTCCTCGAATGCCCACTTCATGGCCAGCAACTCTCGGTTGCCCACATCATAATTACGCTCAGCAGGCGAAAACTTCCTGGAAAAGAAAGCGCATGGTTTCATCACTGAGCAACCAGAACCTCTCTGCGACAAAACAGCCCCTGCTCCAATCTCAGAAGCATCAACCTCGACCTGGAACGGAAGAGAAACATCTGGTTGACACAACACAGGGGCAGAAGAAAAACGATGCTTCAACTCTTGAAAAGCTTCCACAGCAGCAGAAGACCAATTGACCACATCAGCACCCTTCTTGGTCAAATCGGTCAATGGTTTAGCAATACTAGAAAAATTGCAGATGAAGCGACGAAAAAAATTAGCAAAGCCCAGGAACTTTTGCAGACTTTTCAGAGATGTCGGCTGAGTCCAATCATGGATGGCTTGGACCTTAACAGGATCCATCTCGATAGTAGAAGGGGAAAAGATGAACCCCAAAAATGAAACCTTCTGCACACCAAAGAGACACTTTGATCCCTTCACAAACAAAGAATTAGCACGCAGGACCTGAAAAACCGTTCTGACCTGCTTCACATGAGACTCCCAATCATGCGAGAAGATCAAAATGTCATCCAAGTACACAATCAGGAATTTATCCAGGTACTCTCGGAAGATGTCATGCATAAAGGACTGAAACACTGATGGAGCATTGGCAAGTCCGAACGGCATCACAAGATACTCAAAATGACCCTCGGGCGTATTAAATGCAGTTTTCCATTCATCACCTTGCTTAATTCGCACCAGATTATACGCACCACGAAGATCTATCTTTGTGAACCAACTAGCCCCCTTAATCCGAGCAAACAGATCAGATAACAATGGCAAGGGGTACTGAAATTTAACCGTGATCTTATTAAGAAGGCGGTAATCTATACAAGGTCTCAGCGAACCATCCTTCTTGGCTACAAAAAAGAACCCTGCTCCTAATGGCGACGATGACGGGCGAATATGCCCCTTCTCCAGGGATTCCTTCACATAACTGCGCATAGCGGTGTGCTCAGGCACGGACAAATTAAACAATCGACCTTTTGGGAATTTACTACCAGGAATCAAATTGATAGCACAATCACAATCCCTATGCGGAGGTAGGGTATTGGACTTGGGCTCATCAAATACATCCCGGTAATCAGACAAGAACTCTGGGACCTCAGAAGGAGTGGATGACGAAATTGACAGAAATGGAACATCACCATGTACCCCCTGACAACCCCAGCTGGACACCGACATGGATTTCCAATCTAATACTGGATTATGGGCTTGTAGCCATGGCAACCCCAACACGACCACATCATGCAGATTATGCAACACCAGAAAGCGAATAACCTCCTGATGTGCAGGAGCCATGCACATGGTCAGCTGGGTCCAGTATTGAGGCTTATTCTTGGCCAAAGGCGTAGCATCAATTCCTCTCAATGGAATAGGACACTGCAAGGGCTCCAAGAAAAACCCACAACGCTTAGCATATTCCAAGTCCATCAAATTCAGGGCAGCGCCCGAATCCACAAATGCCATGACAGAATATGATGACAAAGAGCAGATCAAGGTAACGGACAGAAGAAATTTTGACTGTACAGTACCAATGGTGGCAGACCTAGCGAACCGCTTAGTGCGCTTAGGACAATCAGAGATAGCATGAGTGGAATCACCACAGTAGAAACACAGACCATTCAGACGTCTATGTTCTTGCCGTTCAACTCTGGTCAAGGTCCTATCACACTGCATAGGCTCAGGTTTAAGCTCAGGTAATACCGCCAAATGGTGCACAGGTTTACGCTCACGCAAGCGTCGACCGATCTGAATGGCCAAAGACATAGACTCATTCAAACCAGCAGGCATGGGAAATCCCACCATGACATCCTTAAGGGCTTCAGAGAGACCCTTTCTGAATATTGCTGCCAGCGCCGATTCATTCCATTGAGTGAGCACTGACCACTTTCTAAATTTCTGACAATATACCTCTATCTCATCCTGAGCCTGACAAAGAGCCAGCAAATTTTTTTCTGCCTGATCCACTGAATTAGGCTCATCGTACAGCAACCCAAGCGCCAGGAAAAACGCATCGATATTACTCAATGCAGGATCTCCTGACGCAAGAGAAAACGCCCAGTCCTGAGGGTCGCCACGCAAAAAAGAAATGACGATCCTAACCTGTTGAATTGGGTCACCAGAAGAGCGAGGTTTCAAAGCCAGAAATAGTTTACAATTATTTTTGACACTCAGAAATTTAGTTCTATCTCCAAAAAACAAATCTGGAATAGGAATTCTCGGTTCAAGCAAAGAATTCTGGACCACAAAATCTTGAATATTTTGAACTCTTGCCGTGAGCTGATCCACACATGAAGACAGACCTTTAATGTCCATTGCTACACCTGTGTCCTGAACCACCCAAATGTCTAGGGGAAAAAAAAGACAAAACACAGTGCAAAGAAAAAAAAATGGTCTCAGAACTTCTTTTTTCCCTCTATTGAGAATCATTAGCACTTTGGGCTTCCTGTACTGTTGTGAAAGGCAATTCAGAATCACAATGGACATGGAGGTCAGAGCACATACAGTGAACTGACAATAACCCAAAATAATAGAACGAGCTCTGAGACGTGGGAACTCTGCAGACCGCAATCCCTAAGCCTATCAAACCACACTAAAGGTAGCCGTGGAGCGCTCCTGACCAGAACCTAGGCGCCTCGTCACAGCCTGAGAAACTAGCTAATCCTGAAGATAGAAAAATAAGCCTACCTTGCCTCAGAGAAATTCCCCAAAGGAAAAGGCAGCCCCCCACATATAATGACTGTGAGTAAGATGAAAACACAAACATAGAGATGAAACAGATTTAGCAAAGTGAGGCCCGACTAGCTGAACAGAACGAGGATAGGGAAGATAACATTGCGGTCAGCACAAAAACCTATAAAAAACCACGCAGAGGGGACAAAAAGACCCTCCGCACCGACTAACGGTACGGAGGTGGTCCCTCTGCGTCTCAGAGCTTCCAGCAGGCGAGAAAAACCAATAAAGCAAGCTGGACAGAAAGAAAACTTAGCTTTGCAGAGCAGGAGGCCACAGGAATGATCCAGGGAAAAAACAAGTCCCACACTGAAACATTGACAGGAAGCATAGATCAAAGCATCAGGTGGAGTTAAGTAGAGAAGAAGCTAACGAGCTCACCAGATCACCTGAGGGAGGAAACTCAGAAGCTGCAGTACCACTTTCCTCCACAAACGGAAGATCCCAGAGAGAATCAGCCGAAGTACCACTTGTGACCACAGGAGTGAACTCTGCCACAGAATTCACAACAATGTGCGTTCTTTTGTGCAGTCCTGTGGGACTTGTGCTCGGGCTAAGCCCTGCTGTTCTCGTGCCAGTGGGTTGCTTTTGCCCTTGCCGGTCCCGAAGAGGCCCTAGAGGCATATTTCTATGGATTTTATTTCGGATCTCCCCGTCTCTCAAAAGATGTCGGTCATTTGGGTGGTTTGTGATCGCTTTTCTAAGATGGTCCATTTGGTACCTTTGTCTAAATTGCCTTCCTCCTCTGATTTGGTGCCATTATTTTTCCAGCATGTGGTTCGTTTACATGGTATCCCGGAGAACATCGTTTCTGACAAAGGTTCCCAGTTTGTTTCGAGGTTTTGGCGATCCTTTTGTGCTAGGATGGGCATTGATTTGTCTTTTTCCTCGGCTTTCCATCCTCAGACAAATGGCCAAACCGAACGAACTAATCAAACTTTGGAAACATATCTGAGATGCTTTGTTTCTGCTGATCAGGATGATTGGGTGTCCTTTTTGCCGTTGGCTGAGTTCGCCCTTAATAATCGGGCCGGCTCAGCTACTTTGGTTTCGCCTTTTTTCTGCAATTCTGGTTTCCATCCTTGTTTCTCTTCAGGGCAGGTTGAGTCTTCGGACTGTCCTGGTGTGGATACTGTGGTGGATAGGTTGCAGCAGATTTGGAATCATGTGGTGGACAATTTGACATTGTCCCAGGAGAAGGCTCAACGTTTCGCTAACCGCCGGCGCTGTGTGGGTCCCCGACTTCGTGTTGGGGATTTGGTTTGGTTGTCGTCTCGTTATGTTCCTATGAAGGTTTCCTCTCCTAAGTTTAAGCCTCGTTTCATTGGTCCGTATAAGATTTCTGAGGTTAGCAATCCTGTGTCATTTCGTTTGGCCCTTCGTGCTTCTTTTGCCATCCATAATGTATTCCATAGGTCGTTGTTGCGGAGATACGTGACGCCTGTGGTTCCATCCGTTGATCCTCCTGCCCCGGTGTTGGTTGAGGGGGAGTTGGAGTATGTGGTGGAGAAGATTTTGGATTCTCGTGTTTCGAGACGGAAACTCCAGTAACTGGTCAAGTGGAAGGGTTATGGTCAGGAAGATAATTCCTGGGGTTTTGCCTCTGATGTTCATGCTGCCGATCTGGTTCGTGCCTTTCATTTGGCTCATCCTGGTCGGCCTGGGGGCTCTGTTGAGGGTTCGGTGACCCCTCCTCAAGGGGGGGGGGTACTGTTGTGAATTCTGTTGTCGGGCTCCCTCCTGTGGTCATGAATGGTACTTCGGCTGGTTCTGTCCATGGACTTCCTCTGGTGGGTGTTTCTGAGTTTCCTTCCACAGGTGACGAGGTTAATTCGTTAGCTGCTGCTCTATTTAACTCCACTTAGATCTTTGCTCCAGGCCACCTGTCAATGTTCCAGTATTGGTTTAGTTCACTCCTGGATCGTTCTTGTGTCCTGTCTTCCCAGCAGAAGCTAAGTTCCAGCTTGCATTTCTTGGGTTTGCTATTTTTCTGTCCAGCTTGCAATTTTTATTTTTGTCTTGCTTGCTGGAAGCTCTGGGACGCAGAAGGAGCGCCTCCGCACCGTGAGTCGGTGCGGAGGGTCTTTTTGCGTCCTCTGCTTGGTCTTTTTGTAGGTTTTTGTGCTGATCGCAAAGTAACCTTTCCTATCCTCGGTCTGTTCAGTAAGTCGGGCCTCACTTTGCTAAATCTATTTCATCTCTGTGTTTGTATTTTCATCTTACTCACTGTCATTATATGTGGGGGGCTGCCTTTTCCTTTGGGGAATTTCTCTGAGGCAAGGTAGGCTTTATTTTTCTATCTTCAGGGCTAGCTAGTTTCTTAGGCTGTGCCGAGTTGCATAGGGAGCGTTAGGCGCAATCCACGGCTATTTCTAGTGTGTTTGATAGGATTAGGGATTGCGGTCAGCAGAGTTCCCATGTCCCAGAGCTCGTCCTTATTATCAGTAACTATCAGGTCATTCCGTGTGCTCTTAACCACCTGGTCCATTATTGTCCTGACCACCAGGTCATAACACCTACCTGCTTCCTCATCTATAGGAGCTGTGGCTGCTCTCCTACCTGATTCCTCATATATAGGAGCTAAGCTCGTTCTCCTACCTGCTCCCGTTTATATAGGAGCTATGCCCGCTCTCCTACCTGCTTCCTCATCTATAGGAGCTATGCCTGCTCTCCTACCTGCTCCCTTATATATAGGAGCTATGGCTGCTCTCCTACCTGCTCCCTCATATATAGGAGCTAAGCTCGTTCTCCTACCTGCTTCCTTTTATATAGAAGCTATGCCCGTTCTCCTACCTGCTCCCTTTTATATAGAAGCTAGGCCCGCTCTCCTACCTGCTTCCTCATCTGTAGGTGCTATGCCTGCTCTCCTACCTGCTCCCTTATATATAGGAGCTATGGCTGCTCTCCTACCTGCTCCCTCATATATAGGAGCTAAGCTCGTTCTCCTACCTGCTCCCTTTTACATAGAAGCTATGCCCGTTCTCCTACCTGCTCCCTTTTATATAGGAGCTATGGCCGCTCTCCTATCTGCTTCCTCATCTATAGGAGCTGTGGCTGCTCTCCTACCTGCTCCCTTTTATATAGGAGCTATGCCTGCTCTCCTACCTGCTTCCTCATCTATAGGAGCTGTGGCTGCTCTCCTACCTGCTCCCTTTTATATAGGAGCTATGCCTGCTCTCCTACCTGCTTCCTCATCTATAGGAGCTGTGGCTGCTCTCCTACCTGCTCCCTTTTATATAGGAGCTATGCCCGCTCTCCTACCTGCTCCCTCATCTATAGGAGCTATGTCTGCTCTCCTACTTGCTCCCTTATATATAGGAGCTATGCCCGCTCTCCTACCTGCTTCCTCATCTATAGGAGCTATGCCTGCTCTCCTACCTGCTCCCTTATATATAGGAGCTATGGCTGCTCTCCTACCTGCTCCCTTTTATATAGGAGCTATGCCCGCTCTCCTACCTGCTTCCTCATCTATAGGAGCTATGCCTGCTCTCCTACCTGCTCCCTTATATATAGGAGCTATGGCTGCTCTCCTACCTGCTCCCTCATATATAGGAGCTAAGCTCATTCTCCTACCTGCTCCCTTTTATATAGAAGCTATGCCCGTTCTCCTACCTGCTCCCTTTTATATAGGAGCTATGGCTGCTCTCCTACCTGCTCCCTTATATATAGGAACTATGGCCGCTCTCCTACCTGCTCCCTCATATATAAGATCTTTGGCTGCTCTCCTACCTGCTTCCTTTTATATAGAAGCTATGCCCGCTCTCCTACCTGCTTCCTCATCTATAGGTGCTATGCCTGCTCTCCTACCTGCTCCCTTTTATATAGGAGCTATGCCTGCTCTCCTATCTGCTTCCTCATCTATAGGAGCTGTGGCTGCTCTCCTACCTGTTTCCTCTTCTCCAGGACGACTCTTTGTATAAAATGTCTCCTTCTTCCCCGCTAGGCCCAAAACCAGGTCATGTGGTCTAAGCATGTGACCTTATGTCCATATATGCAATGCAGAGCTGCTTCATTAACGCTTAACAACCTCCTAATGGCAGAACCTGATAAGTGGTTGAAAACATTCTAATCTTATCCACACTGTTTTATTTTCATACCAGAAATTGTTATAGGTTTTTTTAGAACGGAAAAAAATCTTGTTTGTAGACCTTTTGTTCAATTTTGTTCAACCTCATACCCAAGACACTCAGACCGTTACTGTGATTATAATGTCATGATGAATAAATATATATGATAGATATGGCATAAATAGATTAGCGGGACTCGGTTGAGTGGCAATCTCTTATCTTGCAGTGATGTCCCTGAGAACTGCCTGCTACTGGATGCGAGCCGTGGATTGATCTGAACCAGGCATATATAGCTCTTCTTCTGATTTGCCAGCCTAGCATGATGTCATTGTTTTGGGTGATGCACATGTGATGTCCCGCCAAGCGTTTTGATCAAAAGAGGATCCATGATGCGGTCAGGTAGAAGGCGGTTGGCAGACATCCCATTCGGCAGCAACAGATTACTGACGTGGCTGCTGAATTGGGTCCTGCAAATTAACGTGCGCCCTCTCTGTTATATTCAGTCTAGACACTACAAAATGGTATGTATGGGGTATTCATTTTTATCTTTCACTCCACAACCACCTGAACCTGAATAGTATCCATGATCATAAGACATTTCTTACATCCCATTCACAAAAAAGCAGAAAAGCAAGCACACAATAATATTCTAAACTTTGGTTTACGCCATTATTACCCCCTAGTAATGAACCATAGGGGGCCAGTGCTACTAATGATACGCGATAGTATGGGAGCCGGGTTGCACATGGGTCTAGTGGCTTCATGTTACCTCTCCTCTGGAACTGTATAATCATATTCTGAATAAAGAAAGCTGTGTGCTATAGACATTCGGAAGGGGAAACCGGTAAAATCTTAAATGAAAATCTAAGTATCATTGTGTCTTGCGTTTACTTATTAACCAGAAAATCATTCAGTACATCGAGTTATCCTCACATGACCCTCCAGGCTCCCTTACTTTACATTATCCTGCTGCGTTGGAGACATTCAAAGTCATACAGTATCTGGAAACATGCCATCTCTGCACAGTGTTTGTAGAAATGACCGTCATTGGTTATGGCTGACAGTGCCAGCACTGGGATGTTTTTTAACAGTCGGCAGTCTGAATAAGGTTCTCAAAACCAGGACATACTGATAAATAATTATTTTAACATTTTTTCCTTTATTTTTATTCTGTTAAAAATTAACAAAATCAGCCTTACTAACATCCTGCTGCTCCAGTGCTTACTATCTTTGTTGACATGGCCATAATGGTGAACTCACAATGGCAGCATGAGACCACTGCAGCCAATCACCAGGCCAAATAAGTAAGTAAGGCTGATTTCTTATTTTCCGTCAAAGTGTGCCAGAACACTAGAAAAATTAAAACCGGTTAAATCATTAAAGGTATACTTGCTTGTAATAAGCACTTAATATCCTTTCAATCAAATGATTATTACACTATGATTTATGGGAGCAGTAGTAGTAACATTACCTATGGGATAATTTACACTTAAAGGGGTATTCCATCTCCAAGATCTTATCCAAATATATAGTAGGTGTAATAATAATAATAATAATATTAGCATATACTTCCAATTAGAAATGTAATATAATTTTTCTGATCTGTAATGCCTCTTTCCTCATGCACAGGCATTGCAGGACTTTAGGTATCCATGGTTACAACCACAAGCAACTCGATAACTGTCACTATATCAGTGGTCGTAACCATGGATACCTAAGGTCCTGCAATGCCTGCACATGAGGAAAGCGACATAGTGAATTAGAAAAACTATACTACATTTCTAATTGGCGGCATTTGCTAATACTATTATTACATATTAGGATAGGATCTTGGAGACTGGAGTAGACCGTTAGTGTAAATTCTAGAATATTAGAACTCACTTTGTGACCATACTAAAGGATAAGAACAAAGGCCACTGGTAACTCCCATTATTTCCTCTAATTTATGGTAGGGAGTGAACTATTCCCTATAATTAGGAAACAAGGAGGTGTGAGTAAATACATGTCGCTAAACCTCACGCACGCCCTCTGTAGCCAGTGCAACTTTTGGCCAGCGTGGGTGAATGTTTGGCAGCAAGTAATCAGCCACTGCTTTCCATTCCCATTGATGGAATGGCTCCACCTCTTTGAGCTCTTTGAGCTAGGCATTTCATCTATATAGTTTCCCATGGGCAGGTGTCCAAACAGTAGGGCTTGGGTTCTGCTCTGCCCCATCTATTTTCAGGTTGACCGACAAAAGTTGAGGTCTTAATTCCAGAAGATAGGACCGTCTCTTTGGGTACACCTTGTCGCAGTGGTTTTTATGCTTTTTTGTTTAAAAAGTGCCCTATGTTATTTACATGTACTATACAGTAACTATTTACTAATTTAATTACTACAGGGTATATGCTCATTTTGTTAGTCTTTAGGTTATGCATAGCATTTTATATTTTTTTACAGCTGCTGAGGAGCCTCATTTTGGCATTATTATTATTTATTATTATAGCGCCATTTATTCCATAGTGCTTTACATGTGAGGAGGGGTATACATAATAATCGCTCATTAATCAACCTGTGCTTTGACTGTAGTGTGGGACTCATTGTGAACAAACTTTTTTACTAAACCTGGCTATGCACTTCTGGAAAACTACCTTAAAATGATGGAATAAAGGAAATAATTATGTGACAATACATGTAAAGATCTGGACCTTGTCTATTCTGAGATTCATGATAGCAATGTCATTAAAGAGTTATTTTTATCATGAAAAATGGTTAAATTTGCAAAGTGCTCATAATAACAAGCAACTTTGCAATTTACTTGTCATTAAAACTGCTCTCAGCTGTCAAGAACAAAGGGATTTTAATTCCGTTATTTAAGGTTCTTTGCTTAGTTATCAGTCACCTTTGCAGCGTATCAGCAGTAGCTGGTCTCCTGGTTTTCCAATAGAGCTTGTAAGTCGACTCTGAAACTGGCTAGATAGTTGGATCCAACCATGTTACAGAAAGCGCACCATTTGGGCCAGCAGCACAACCATGCCATCGATCTAGACTGTCAATCGATCCGGAGCATATCCCAAACAAGAAATGAGGAGGCAAAGAAGCAGCGTGGTTCTGAAGAGTGATGTTGAGAATAACCCATTAATACAACAAGTACAATACCCTATAATTCCATATTCTTGTCATTATAATTTATTATCCATTTGACTAAAACCTGATTCTGAAGTCATGAAATAAAAAATTGGCTGCAAAAATTCCAAGGAAATGTTCTCTAGATATCAGTAAGGTGCGTTTTATCTTTCACTTTATTTGCAAGCCAACTCCTTTAAATCACAATCTCACACAATAAACTAAGATACTTCAGTAATGAATGGCCTGGCTGACCTCTGTCTATCTGCTGCAGGATATTTTGTACTTAATAACATAGACGCACACCCCATGATGCTGGCCATTTTTCCTTTGTTGTGTCTTCATACATTCTAAAGTACACTGCATATCTTCAAGAAATCTGTCACCAGTAGCTCTCTCTATCTATCATCTATCTATCTATACCTGCATCTTAAAAACATCTCCAGAATCTGATCTGTTCTCACTTTTGAATCTGCAAAAATGCTTACTGTTTCTCTTATTCATTCTCATCGGGAGTACTGATCCGTCTCCCTCTTACCAAACTTTCTCCTCTCCAGAATTTCTTTCCAGCCACTTTCCTGATGCCTCCATCTTATGCCAGTCATTGCACATTGCCCAGTCAGCTGCTACAAAATACAATATAAACTTACATCTCTCACCCACAGTTCTGTACCACCCTACATCTCCTCCTCATCTCTATCACCCTGCACATGCTCTCTGCTCTGTAACTGATCTAAAACCAATATCCTCCATAATCCGCACCTCCCACTTTCATCTCCAAGAATTTTTTTGTGCTGCGTCAGTTTTCTGGAATGCACTACCCCGGCCGATCCAATTAATTCCTAGCCACGACATTTTTAAGCGTGCTTTAAAAACCAACCTCTTTAAACAGGCCTATCGCCTCACTTCACTGATCTAACTCTGCCCTGTTTCCTCTTTCTAAATTTTCCTCAGAATCTGGTCCCTCCCATTCATTTGTCTGTTGCATGCATGTCACTCAGTATAAAGAAGTATAACACAGAATAAGCGGCACACACATTAAGTATAGGGTGCACAAATAGGAATCCATTACGTAAATTCTAGAAAAAGAATTTGGCAATTCAAGAGTCAAATGCAATTAATTTATTTCAAAATAGATCTGTAATAATACAAAAAATGGTGTTGCAGTATTCAAAATGTTAACTTTTTGGCCTAAAAAGCCTACCTCAGGACAAGGTGCTGTTTACCAAAATGTACAACTGGCGATAAAGCACAAAGAAAATTGGCAAAGAAAAGTCCCTGTGATCGTAATGGGGAGAAAAGCACAACCGTGCAGTAAGAGAAGCGTTTCTCCCCAGCATGCAATGATTAACAACTGCAAGAATTGAAATCCTTATGCTACTATATGCATCCCCATAGGGGGCTTGTGACATTTATGCCGATAGTATTAAAGACACTTATTTACTGAATTATGGATAAAACATTTATTTATGGATATCATGTGTTAGGCGCCAGGATTCTCCCACTGCACAGGGTAGATCCCAAGCCTTGTCTGCCTCTGCGGTCTCCCATTCTTCTCCAGCCGCAGTAGGAGCTGCTCAGCAAAGATGTCAGTCTCAGCATCTCTCTCAGACTTGTGCTGTTTGCTTGGTTACTGCTAGCCTTCCAGCCAAAGCTATTGTAATCAGCAATAAGCAGAGTCAAACTGACGCTCCAGAGGTTAAGTCCAGAAATCACTCTAGTGAGCATGCTCGTGGGGTGGCGACTTCTCATTATGGTCAATCGTCAGCTGCTCGGGTGATGTGGCAGTTCCGGACTGGTCCTTGAGCAAGGTCCTGTCTGACTGGACTTAAGCGGAACATATAAAAGGTTCTCTGGAGCGTACGATGGTGTGCTAAGATCACTTATGTGATACGTGTGTGTGGAACATAACGGTAGTGTGGACTTGTCTGTGAGTCCTCAGGGCAGACATATAGCCATTAGAATTCCGGCACCTCCGGACAGGAGTTTGAGTGTAATCAGGGAAGGCGTCTAGCCTTTAGAATTCTGGCACCTCCGGAGAGGAGTTCATGTTCATGCATATGCTGTGACTGTGTCCACTACCTGCCCGCTCACCCCTCAGAGGGTTGTGTTCTCCTGTGAAGTAACAGGGGACTTCACGTAGCGCCATTTTCATTAGCGTGGCATCTAGCTGTGCCATACTGTCTAGGGACAGCTGTATTTCCGTCTATACCCCTCTGTGAAGCTAACAGAGTTGGGTAATTACGGTAGTTTCAATTCACACAGGGTGACATTAAACCCCATGTGTTTTCTAGATCGCTTGCCGCTAGGTTTGAGCGATACCTTCCGATATCGGAAAGTATCGGTATCGGTTGGGATCGGCCGATATTCAAAAAATATCGGATATCGCCGATACCGATACCCGATCCCAATGCAAGTCAATGGGACCAAAATATCGGAATTAAAATAAACCCTTTCTTTCCTTGTAGGTTCATTCTACATCAAGGAAAACAACTAAGAATAATGTAGGATGTATTGTGGGAGGTGGCGGAGACATTAAAGGCAATGAGGTTTAGCCCAATCAAATAGAATAGCATGTTTTTTTTTTTTTAAAGACGTTCGGAGTGAAAAAGATATTGAGTATGTAAATTTTTTTTTATTTTGTCAGATATTGATGTTTCACTATTCCACGCCCTTCCCCTTCTTTTTTTTTTTTACTTTTCCCACACTTTCATCTTCATCATCATCAGCATCTTTGACATCAACTTCTTCTTCACCTTATTCATCTTCTTCTTCATCTTCTACCTATTTTTTTTTTTATTACATTCTTCATATTCATTTTATTCAACTATTATTATTATTCCTATTCTACATATTCTTTTTATTCCACTGTTATTATTCTTCCTATTCTACTTCTTCATCATATTCTCATTTGTGACAGGCATTCCCGTAGTTGTTATCTATAAAAGTTGGAAGATTACACCTTCCGTTCTGCCAGTCACAAAAGTTACATTTGTCCGCGTTCAGTTTGGCCTGCAGCATCAGGCTTTATCCAGGGGCACCACGAGGAGGAACGGACTCACCCCCATACACTGCTTAGTCTTCTTCTGCATATAATTTAGATAATATCTTTTGCTCTGATATTAAGTCTTATGCTTAATGTTCTTCTGCTCTTTGTTCTGCAGCCTCTTGTTCTTCTGCTTCTCGGTCTTCCATGTCGTCGTCTCCAGGGTCGTCGTCTCCAGTGTCGTCGTCTCAGCCGTCGTCGTCTCCGCCGTCGTCGTCTCCGCCGTCGTCATCGGGGTGGTCTTCCGGGTCGTCGTCGTCGTCATCGGGGTGGTCTTCCGGGTCGTCGTCATCGGGGTGGTCTTCCGGGTCGTCGACTTTAGGGTCTTAAACTTGGAAATGTAGCAGAAGGTACAAGAAGGCTGAGAAAATGCCAAGAACCAGCTGATGGAACTGGAACTCGGATGGCTACCCGAAGGTTCAAGAGCCTATGGAACTACCGAGGACCAGCTGACGTTACTGGAACCCGGTTACTAAGCAGGAGGTACCCGTGCTAAAAAGCACTACCAAGGACCGCCTGGCGTTGGCGGAACTCGGATACCCAGAAGGAGGCACCTAAGCCAAAGGCTCTGCCCGGAACCAGCTGACGTTACTGGAACCAGGATGGGGAGCAGAAGGTACAAGAGCAAAAGACACTGCCGAGAACCAGCTGACGGTACTGGAACCCGGATGGGTAGCCGAAGGTCCAAGAGCCAATGGAACTACCGAGGACCAGCTGACGTTACTGGAACCCGGTTACTAAGCAGGAGGTACCCGTGCCTGAAAGCACTACCAAGGACCACCTGATGTTGGTGGAACTTGGATACCCAGAAGGAGGCACCTAAGCCAAAGGCTCTGCCCGGAACCAGCTGACGGTACTGGAACCAGGATGGGGAGCAGAAGGTACAAGAGCAAAAGACACTGCCGAGAACCAGCTGACGGTGCTGGAACCAGGTGGTGGACCCGAAGGCCCACAGGAGAGGAGAGAACAGCTAGGCCGCGAGGCAGCCGCAGTTACCGAACCCCAACAGTCCTACAGGGGGAGCTGGGCCTACTGGCACTACAGAACCAGCCTTGACTACCAGTTCACGCAGCCCACATAGGAAGCTCCTAAACTGGAGGCACCCTGGAGTTGGCTAACCCGACTGCAACACGACGGGGCAAACATAGGCGTCTCAGCGAGTTTGACACACCCCGGAAACAGCTGACGGTGCTGAAACCAGGTTTGGCACGAGGGAGTACCTGTGACAAAAACACTGCCGAGAACCAGCTGGCGGTGCTGGAACCCAGATGCGTTGCCCCAGTGTGCAAGAGCCAATGGCACGACCGAGGACCAGCTGACGGTGCTGGAACCCGGTTACTAAGCTGTAGGTGCCCGCGCTTAAAAGCACTACCAAGGACCGCCTGACGTTGGCGGAACTCGGATACCCAGGAGGAGGCACCTAAGCCAAAGGCTCGGCCCGGAACCAGCTGACGGTGCTGGAACCAGGTGGTGGACCCCAAGGCCCACAGGAGAGGAGAGAACAGCTAGGCTGCGAGGCAGCCGCAGTTACCGAACCCCAACAGTCCTACAGGGGGAGCTGGGCCTACTGGCACTACAGAACCAGCCTTGACTACCAGTTCACGCAGCCCACATAGGAAGCTCCTAAACTGGAGGCACCCTGGAGTTGGCTAACCCGACCGCACCACGACGGGGCAAGCATAGGCGTCTCAGTGAGCTTGACACAACCCGGAAACAGCTGACGGTGCTGAAACCAGGCTTGGCACGAGGGAGTACCTGTGTCAAAAACACTGCCGAGAACCAGCTGGCGTTGCTGGAACCCAGATGCGTTGCCCCAGTGTGCAAGAGCCAATGGCACGACCGAGGACCAGCTGGCGGTGCTGGAACCCGGTTACTAAGCTGTAGGTGCCCGCGCTTAAAAGCACTACCAAGGACCGCCTGACGTTGGCGGAACTCGGATACCCAGGAGGAGGCACCTAAGCCAAAGGCTCGGCCCGGAACCAGCTGACGGTGCTGGAACCAGGTGGTGGACCCCAAGGCCCACAGGAGAGGAGAGAACAGCTAGGCCGCGAGGCAGCCGCAGTTACCGAACCCCAACAGTCCTACAGGGGGAGCTGGGCCTACTGGCACTACAGAACCAGCCTTGACTACCAGTTCACGCAGCCCACATAGGAAGCTCCTAAACTGGAGGCACCCTGGAGTTGGCTAACCCGACCGCACCACGACGGGGCAAGCATAGGCGTCTCAGTGAGCTTGACACAACCCGGAAACAGCTGACGGTGCTGAAACCAGGCTTGGCACGAGGGAGTACCTGTGACAAGAACACTGCCGAGAACCAGCTGGCGGTGCTGGAACCCAGATGCGTTGCCTATTAAAGATTGTCTTCCTAGAGCCCCAACTAGCGGTGTTGGAGCTAAGGGTAAGCAGGGGGAGCAGAGTGTAGGCCGAAGCCTGCACTGGAGGCAGCTTTGTGTCTGCGTTGCGTTTGCAGGACACTTTGCCGGCTACACAGTGGGGGAACAGCTGGCGTTGCTGAACCCCACTAACACAATGGCGTGTGTTTTTCTCTGTGCAGCTAGCACTTGCGGTCAAAAACTAGCGATGTTAGAGCCCGTGTTGAAGCAGGAGGAGGAGGAGAGGAGCAGAGTGTAGGCCAAAGCCTATTTGAACCAATTTCAAAGGAAACCTTTAACCCCCCCTCAGGTGTTACAAAGTACAAGAGACACACCTTGTGCAGTATTAATGCTGCACAAGTGAAAGGTTGCTCTATTAATTTGTCTACTTGCACACGCTGAATGAAAGACGTACACAATTTAGCCCATTCTACAGTCAAACTGTAGTGGATGCGTGACTTGGCTTTTTAAGGAGACGCAGCACAGGTGTCCCAAATAACGCCTTGGTGCTTGGCGCAGCTTCCTGAGCGTTGTTATTTGCTGTACAGGAGTCTGCGCTCTTGTGTTATCCCTTGGCAATGCCCTGTTAGAGCTGCCCGTCTTATGACCTCATTTCATGTTGGCCGGTGCGGTTAACGATGGCCATAAATCCCAGACCCACAGTGCCTTTTCATAAAGTCACACTGCGGTGCTGTGATTTGTGGCCTTGAGCAGTAAATATTTTGGCCGCTCACACACGTCCTTACACCTGCTTCAGACTGGGCGGCCTCTGCTGATCCCTTCTCGCATGCCGCGGCCATGAGGCTGCACAGTCTGAAGAAGGCGGAAGGAGATGAGTTAAGACAGGTGAAGATATGCACTGCTCGTGCCCATCAATCACACCCTCGCAGTCAAAATAAGACAACGAGGAGCATTGTTTCAGGCAGGGCGGACGCACAGGCGCAACAAGCCAACCAATGATGTCAGAAGACGGGAAGCGCTACCAAGGGGGGTGCTGCGTATCATTAGAAAGGAAAGTCACACCTCAGGGACAGTGGAATGGTCTCAATGAGACACATTTTGTACGTGTTGAGTTCCACGTGGGCAAGGACAAAAAGTCAGCCACCTTGTACAAATGCAGCAGTACTGCTGTACAAGGTGGCTGTTATACATAGAAACACCTGGGGGGGTGGGGGGCAGGCTCCCTTCAATTTCAGTTCATGTACCTGCGTGGCGTTTGCAGGACACGTTGCCAGCTACACAGCAGGGGAACAGCTGGCGGTGCTGAACCACACTAACACATTGGCTGGTGTTTTTCTCTGTGCAGCTAGCATGTCCGGGCAGAAACTGGCGTTGTTTGAGCCCAGGGTCAGCAGGAGGAGGAGAGGAGCAAAATGTAGGCCGAAGCCTGCACTGGTGGCAGCTTTTGGTCAGTTGTGCCAGCGTGGTTTGTGCTGGACATGATGCCGACTACACAGCAGGGGAACAGCTGGCGGTGCTGAACCCCACTAACACATTGGCTGGTGTTTTTCTCTGTGCAGCTAGCATGTCCGGGCAGAAACTGGCGTTGTTTGAGCCCAGGGTCAGCAGGAGGAGGAGAGGAGCAAAGTGTAGGCCGAAGCCTGCACTGGTGGCAGCTTTTGTTCTGTTGTGCCAGCGTGGCTTGTGCTGGACACGTTGCCGACTACACAGCAGGGGAACAGCTGGCGTTGCTGAACCCCACTAACACATTGACTGGTGTTTTTCTCTGTGCAGCTAGCAGTTCCGGGCAAAAACTAGCGGTGTTTGAGCCCAGGGTCAGCAGGAGGAGGAGAGGAGCAGAGTGTAGGCCGAAGCCTAGTTGAACCAATTTCAAAGGTTACCTTTAAACCCCCCCTCAGGTGTTGCAAGGTACAAGAGCCACACCTTGAACAGCATTAATGATGCACAAGTCAAAGGTTGCTCTATTTAATTTTGCTCCTTGCACACGCTGAATTAAACACGTACACTATTTAGCCCATTATACTGTCAAACAGTAGTGGAGGCGTGACTACTAGTCTTTTTAAGGAGACGCAGCACAGGTGTACAAATTTACACCTAGGTGCTGTGCGCAGATTCCTTACCGTTGTTATTTGCAGTACAGGAAACTGCGCTCTTGTGTTATCCCTTGGCAATACCCTGTTAGTGCAGGCCGTCTCATGACCTCATTTCATGTTGGCCGCTGCGGTTAACGATGGCCATAAATCCCAGACCCACAGTGGCTTTTCCTAAAGTCACACTGCGGTGCTGGGATTCGTGGCCTTGTGCAGTAAATATGTTCGCCGCTCACACATGTCCTTACACATGCTTCAGACTGGGCGGCCTCAGCTGATCCCTTATCGCATGCCGCGGCCATGAGGCCGCACAGTCAGAAGAAGGCGGAAGGAGGGGAGTGAAGACAGGGGAACATATGCACTGCTCGTGCCCATCAATCACACCCTCGCAGTCAAAATATATGAGACAACGGGGGGCGTTGTGTCGGGCAGGGGGGACGCACAGGCACAGCCAGCCAACCAATGATGTCAGGAGATGGGCAGCGCTAACAATGGGGGTGCTGCGTGTCATTAAAAAGGAAAGTCACACCTCAGGGACATTGTAATGGTCTGTAATGAGACACATTTTGTACTTGTTGAGTTCCACGTGTGCAAGGAGAAAAAGTCAGCCACCTTGTACAAATGCAGCAGTACTGCTGTACAAGGTGGCTGTTATACATAGAAACACCTGGGGGGGTGGGGGGCAGGCTCCCTTCAATTTCAGTTCATGTGCCTGCGTGGCGTTTGCAGGACACGTTGCCAGCTACACAGCAGGGGAACAGCTGGCGGTGCTGAACCCCACTAACACATTGGCTGGTGTTTTTCTCTGTGCAGCTAGCATGTCCGGGCAGAAACTGGCGGTGTTTGAGCCCGGGGTCAGCAGGAGGAGGAGAGGAGCAGAGTGTAGGCCGAAGCCTGCACTGGTGGCAGCTTTTGGTCAGTTGTGCCAGCGTGGCTTGTGCTGGACACGATGCCGACTACACAGCAGGGGAACAGCTGGCGGTGCTGAACCCCACTAACACATTGGCTGGTGTTTTTCTCTGTGCAGCTAGCATGTCCGGGCAGAAACTGGCGGTGTTTGAGCCCGGGGTCAGCAGGAGGAGGAGAGGAGCAGAGTGTAGGCCGAAGCCTGCACTGGTGGCAGCTTTTGGTCGGTTGTGCCAGCGTGGCTTGTGCTGGACACGATGCCAACTACACAGCAGGGGAACAGCTGGCGGTGCTGAACCCCACGAACACATTGACTGGTGTTTTTCTCTGTGCAGCTAGCAGTTCCGGGCAGAAACTAGCGGTGTTTGAGCCCAGGGTCAGCAGGAGGAGTAGAGGAGCAGAGTGTAGGCCGAAGCCTAGTTGAACCAATTTCAAAGGTTACCTTTAACCCCCCCCTCAGGTGTTGCAAGGTACAAGAGCCACACCTTGAACAGCATTAATGATGCACAAGTCAAAGGTTGCTCTATTTAATTTTGCTCCTTGCACACGCTGAATAAAACACGTACACTATTTAGCCCATTATACTGTCAAACAGTAGTGGAGGCGTGACTTGTCTTTTTAAGGAGATGCAGCACAGGTGTCCAAATTTACACCTAGCTGCTGTGCGCAGATTCCTGAGCGTTGTTATTTGCTGTACAGGAGTCTGCGCTATTGTGATCCCTTGGCCATGCGCTGTGAGCGCTTCCTGTCTTCTGACCTCATTTAATGTCGGCCGTTACGGTTAGCGATGGACATGAATCCCAGACCCACAGTGTGTTTTCAAAAAAATCACACTGCGTGGCTGGGATTCGTGGCCTTGTTCAGTAAATATGTTTGACGCTCACACATGTCCTTACACCTGCTTCAGACTGGGCGGCCTCATCTGATCCCTTATCGCCTGCCGCGGCCATGAGGACACCCAGTCTGAAGAAGGCGGAAGGAGATGAGTGAACACAGGCAAACATATGCACTGCACATGCCCATCAATCACACCCTCGCTGTTCAAAAAAATAAGACACCGAGGGGCGTTGTTTCGAGCAGGGCAAACGCACAGGCGCAGCCAGCTAACCAATGATGTCAAAAGACGGGCAGCGCTAACAAGGGTGGTGCTGCGTATCATTAGAAAGGAAAGTCACACCTCAGGGACAGTGGAATGGTCTCAATGAGACACATTTTGTACGTGTTGAGTTCCACGTGGGCAAGGAGAAAAAGTCAGCCACCTTGTACAAATGCAGCAGTACTGCTGTACAAGGTGGCTGTTTTACATAGAAACACCTGGGGGTGGGGGGCAGGCTCCCTTCAATTTCAGTTCATGTGCCTGCGTGGCGTTTGCAGGTCACGTTGCAAGCTACACAGCAGGGGAACAGCTGGCGTTGCTGAACCCCACTGACACATTGACTGGTGTTTTTCTCTGTGCAGCTCGCATGTCCGGGCAAAAACTGGCGGTGTTAGAGCCCAGGGTCAGCAGGAGGAGGAGAGGAGCAATGTGTAGGCCAAAGCCTGCACTGGTGGCAGCTTTTGGTCAGTTGTGCCAGCGTGGCTTGTGCTGGACACGATGCCGGCTACACAGCGGGGGAACAGCTGGCGGTGCTGAACCCCACTAACACATTGGCTGGTGTTTTTCTCTGTGCAGCTAGCACTTCCGGGCAGAAACTGGCGGTGTTTGAGCCCAGGGTCAGCAGGAGGAGGAGAGGAGCAGAGTGTAGGCCGAAGCCTGCACTGGTGGCAGCTTTTGGTCAGTTGTGCCAGCGTGGCTTGTGCTGGACACGATGCCGACTACACAGCAGGGGAACAGCTGGCGCTGCTGAACCCCACTAACACATTGACTGGTGTTTTTCTCTGTGCAGCTAGCAGTTCCGGGCAAAAACTAGCGGTGTTTGAGCCCAGGGTCAGCAGGAGTGGAGCAGAGTGTAGGCCGAAGCCTAGTTGAACCAATTTCAAAGGTTACCTTTAACCCCCCTCAGGTGTTGCAAGGTACAAGAGCCACACCTTGTGCAGCATTAATGCTGCACAAGTAAAAGGTTGCTCTATTTGGTTTGCTCCTTGCACACGCTGAATAAAACACGTACACTATTTAGTCCATTATACTGTCAAACAGTTGTGGAGGCGTGACTTGTCTTTTTAAGGAGACGCAGCACAGGTGTCAAAATTTGCACCTAGGTACTGGGCGCAGATTCCTGAGCGTTGTTATTTGCTGTACAGGAGTCTGCGCTATTGTGATCCCTTGGCCATGCGCTGTGAGCGCTTCCTGTCTTCTGACCTCATTTCATGTCGGCCGTTGCGGTTAGCGATGGACATGAATCCCAGACCCACAGTGTGTTTTCAAAAAATCACACTGCGTGGCTGGGATTCGTGGCCTTGTGCAGTAAATAGGTTTGCCGCTCACACATGTCCTTACACCTGCTCCAGACTGGGCGGCCTCAGCTGATCCCTTATCGCCTACCACGGCCAGGAGGCCGCACAGTCTGAAGAAGGCGTAAGGAGATGAGTTAAGACAGGCGAACATATGCACTGCTCGTGCCCATAAACCACACCCTCGCTTACAAAATAAATATGACAACGAGGGGCGTTGTTTCTAGCAGGGCGGATGCACAGGCGCAGCCAGCTAACCATGATGACAAAAGACGGGAAACGCTACCAAGGGGGGTGCTGCGTATCATTAGAAAGGAAAGTCACACCTCAGGGACAGTGGAATGGTCTCAATGAGACACATTTTGTACGTGTTGAGTTCCAC
The DNA here is from genome assembly GCF_032444005.1 of Ranitomeya imitator. Lineage (NCBI taxonomy): Eukaryota > Metazoa > Chordata > Amphibia > Anura > Dendrobatidae > Ranitomeya > Ranitomeya imitator. Next base: position 65,732,359 of record NC_091287.1, read on the forward strand.
GTGGGCAAGGACAAAAAGTCAGCCACCTTGTACAAATGCAGCAGTACTGCTGTACTAGGTGGCTGTTATACATAGAAACACCTGGGGGGGTGGGGCCAGGTTCCCTTTAATTTCAGTTCATGTGCCTGCGTGGCGTTTGCAGGTCACGTTGCCGGCTACACAGCAGGGGAACAGCTGGCGTTGCTGAACCCCACTAACACATTGGCTGGTGTTTTTCTCTGTGCAGCTAGCACTTCCGGGCAAAAACTAGCGGTGTTTGAGCCCAGGGTCAGCAGGAGGAGGAGAGGAGCAGAGTGTAGGCCGAAGCCTGCACTGGTGGCAGCTTTTGTTCTGTTGTGCCAGCGTGGCTTGTGCTGGACACGTTGCCGACTACACAGCAGGGGAACAGCTGGCGGTGCTGAACCCCACTGACACATCACCTAGTGTTTTTTCTGTGTAGACAACACTTCCAGGTGGCAACTGACAGTGTTGAAACCCAGGGAATCAAAGAGGAGCAGAGTGTAGGCCGAAGCCTGCAGTGGAGCAAGTTGAAAGGGAACCTTTAACCCCCCCCCCCCCCCAGGCATTTGTTGCTGAAAGAGCCATCTTGTACAGCAGTAATACTGCACATGGAAAATGGTGGCTCCGAAAATTATGCTCCTTGCAAACGCTGAAGTACACACTCATATAATGTGTCCCCTCACACCGTCAAACCATCCCGGAAGTGGGACTTTCCTTTGTAATGTGACACAGCACAGCCGTCATTCCAACCCCCTTGGTGCCGGGCGCCACCTCCTCAACGTTGTTTGGTTCTGTCACGGAGCCCGCGCTGTAATGTTATCCCTTGGCCATGCACAGTTAGCGGTGCCCGTCTTCTGACATCATGTAGGTGTCAGGCTGGCAGTGCCTGTGCGTCCAAGCTGCCCGAGATCCAACCTTGCAGTGTCATCTAATGTAGTCCCACTGCGGGCCAGGGATCCATGGGCATGCGCAGTGCATATCATCGCCTCTCACTCACCTCCTTCCTGCTTCTTCAGACTGTGCGGCGTCACGGCCGTGGCATGCTATTAGGGATCAGCTGACGCCGCCTAGTCTGAAGAAGCGTGAAGAAGGGGAGTGAGAGGCTAGTATATGCACTGCGCATGGCCATGGATACCAGGCCCACTGTGGGATCACATTAGACGACACTGCGAGGTGTGATTTCGGGCAGCGTGGACGCACAGGCGCAGCCAGGACGACAACAAATGATGTCAGAGGACGGGCAGCGCAAACTGTGCATGGCCAAGGGATAACATAACAGCGCAGGGTCCATGACGGAATCAAACAACGCTAAGGAGGCAGCGCACGGTGCCAAGGGGGTAGCAATGACGGCTGTGCTGCGTCACATTACAAAGGAAAGTCCCACCTCCGGGACGGTTGGACGGTGTGAGGGGACACATTACATGAGTGTGTAGTTCAGCATTTGCAAGGAGCATAATTTCAAGAGCGACCTTTCCCTTGTGCAGTATTAGTGCTGCACATGGTGGCTCTTTCAGTAACAAACGCCTAGGGGGGGGGGACAGGTCCCCTTACATTTTAGTTGTGCCAGCGTGGCGGTCGCATGACACGTTGCCGGATACACAGCTGGGGATCAGCTGACGTTACTGAACCCCAATAACAGAGGAGCGACTGTTGACTGTGCACACAGCACTTCCAGGCACCAACTGGCGGTGTTAGAGCCCAGGGACAGCAGGAGGAGCAGATTGGAGGTATTGCCGCACACACAGCTGGGGATCAGCTGACGTTACTGAACCCCAATAACAGAGGAGCGACTGTTGACTGTACACACAGCACTTCCAGGCACCAACTGGCGGTGTTAGAGCCCAGGGACAGCAGGAGGAGCAGATTGGAGGTATTGCCGCACACACAGCTGGGGATCAGCTGACGTTACTGAACCCCAATAACAGAGGAGCGACTGTTGACTGTGCACACAGCACTTCCAGGCACCAACTGGTGGTGTTAGAGCCCAGGGACAGCAGGAGGAGCAGAGGAACAGAGTGTAGGCCGAAGCCTGATTGGAGCAAGTTGAAAGGGAACCTTTAACCCCCCCCCCAAGACGTTTGTAGCTGAAAGAGCCATCTTGTGCAGCACTAAGGATGCAAAAGGAAAAGGTTGCTCTTTTAATTATGCTCCTTGAAAACACCGAAGTAAACACTAAAAATGTGTCCCTTTATACCGTTAAACCGTTCCGGAGGTGCGAATTTCCTTCGTAATGGGACACAGCACAGCTGTCATTCCTATCCCCTTGATGCCGTGCGCTGCCTCCTCAGCGTTGTTTTAAGCTGTCACGGAGCCTGCGCTGTTCTGTTAGCCCTTGGCCATGCCCAATTAGCGCTGCCTGTCTTCTGACATAATTTGGTGTCAGGCTGTCAGTGCCTGTGCGTCCACGCTGCTCCAGATCCCACCTCGCAGTCTCGTCTAACGTAATCCCACTGCGGGCCTTGGAACCATGGGCATGCACAGTGCATAACCTCGACTCTCACTCCCCTCCTTCCCTCTTCTTCAGACTGTGCGGTGTCACGACCGTGGCATGCTAGGGATCAGCTGACGGCGCACAGTCTAAAGAAGGCGGAGGGAAATGAGCGAGAGCCCGAGGGGAAGATATGCACTGCGCATGCCCATGGATCCCAGGCCCGCAGTGTGACTCAATCAGAAGACACTGCGAGGCGGGATCTCGGGCAGCGCGGCCGCACAGGCGCAGCCAGCCTGACACCAAATTATGTCAGAAGACAGGCAGCGCAAATGGTATGCCCAAGGGATAACAGAACAGCGCAGGCTCCGTGACAGCTTAAAACAACGCTGAGGAGGCAGCGCATGGCACCAAGGGGGTAGGAATGACGGCTGTGCTGCGTCACATTACGAAGGAAAGTCCCAGCTCCGGGACGGTATAACGGTATCAGTGAACACATTTTATAAGTGTTAAGTTCTGCGTGTGCAAAGAGCTAAAAAAAAAGAGCTACCTTTTCCTTGTGCAGCATTACTGCTGCACAAGATGGCTCTTTCAGTAACAACTGACGGGGGGGGAGGGACAGGTTCCCTTACATTTAGGTTGTTGTGCCAGCGTGGCGGTCGCAGGACACATTGCCGGCTACACAGCTGGGGATCAGCTGACGTTACTGAAACCCAATAACACTGGGTCGTATGTTTTTACTGTGCAGCCTGCACTTCTGAGCCGCAACTGGCGGTGTTGGAGCACAGGAATAGCAGTTCAGGTGGTAGAAAGATGAACACAGCAGGAGACCTGGATGACACCCAATTACTTAATCAGGCAGAGGAGTGGCAAATTCCTGCGAGATCCAGGCCTGGTTCATTTTCAGGAAAGTAAGCCGGTCAACGTTATCGGAGGATAGTCGCATGCGACGGTCTGTTAGTACACCACCTGCGGCACTAAAGACACGTTCCGATAAGACACTAGCCGCAGGGCAAGCCAGCACCTCCAATGCATACTGGCTTAGCTCTGGCCATGTATCCAGCTTAGAGACCCAAAACTTGAACGGGGAAGAGCCGTCTGGGAGTACAGTAAGAGGGCAAGCCATGTAGTCTGTCACCATCTGACGGAACCGTTGCCTCCTGCTGACTGGAGCCGCCGGTGATGGTGTAGACATTTGGGGCGGGCACACAAAAGTGTGCCAGAGTTGTGCCATACTGGGCTTGCCTTGGGCAGAGGCACTGCTTCTGCTCCCTCTTTGGGCAGAGCCTCCCCCACTGCCTCGACGCACTGAGCTGCTTTGTAAAGCACTAGCAGCACTCCTCTCAGTTGGACAGGAGAAGATGATGGAATTCACCAGTGTGTCGTGGTACTCCCGCAATTTACGCTCCCGGGTCAACGCAGGGATGAGGTTTTGGACGTTGTCCCGGTAGCGAGGATCGAGGAGGGTGAACACACAATAATCAGGCATGTTGAGAATGTGGTCGATGCGGCGGTCGTTTCTCAGGCACTGCAGCATGAAATCCACCATGTGCTGCAGAGTGCCAACTGGCCCAGAAACGCTGTCCCCTGCTTGAGACATGATCTCTGCCCGCTCGTCATCACCCCACCCTCGCTGTACACACTGACCACTGGACAATTGTGTCGCTCCCTCCTCTGGACGGAGCTCTTCCTCCTCCATTGACTCCTCCTCATCCTCCTCACGAATTGGCCCCTGCGTACCCCTTTGTGAGGAACCACGTGGCGCTGACTCTCCAGAAGCTGATGGAAAAGGTGACTCCTCATCCTCCACCTCTTCCACCACATCATCCCTTAACCCTTGCAAAGTTTGCTGAAGCAGGCAGATAAGGGGGACAGTCATGCTGACTAGTGCATCATCTGCACTTGCCATCCGCGTGGAATAATCAAAAGGACGCAAAACCTGGCAGACGTCCTTCATAGTGGCCCACTCTGTGGTTGTGAAGTCTGATCGGCGCTGACTGCGACTTCTTTGCGCCTGATGCAGCTGGTACTCCATAACTGCTTGCTGCTGCTCACACAACCGCTCCAACATATGTAACGTGGAATTCCACCGGGTAGGTAGGTCACATATGATGCGGTGTTCCGGAAGGTGGAATCGGCGGTGCAGAGCAGCAATGCGGGATCTGGCCAAGCTGGAACGCCGCAAGTGAGCACACTCTAGGCGGACCTTGTGCAGCAGGGCATCAAGATCCGGATAGTCCCTCAGAAAACTCTGCACAACCAAATTGAGCACATGTGCCAGACATGGGATGTGAGTGAGGTTGCCAAGGGCCAAAGCTGCCACCAGATTTCGGCCATTGTCACACACTACCATGCCTGGCTGGAGATTCGCTGGCAGTAACCACACATCGCTCTCCTGCTTGATGGCATTCCAGAGCTCCTGCGCTGTGTGGCTTCGATGCCCCAATGAAACTAGTTTCAAGATGGCCTGCTGACGTTTGGCCACGGCTGTGCTCATGTCGGTCATAGGTAAACGTTCACGGGTCCATGTGGAGGTGGACTGTGACGGATCCTGCAGAGAGGAATCAGAGGAACTGGTGTAAGAGGAGGAGTCGATGCGTACAGACTGGATTCCTGCAATCCTTGGAGTGGGCAGGACACGTCCTGCGCCACTCGCACGATCTGTACCTGGCTCAACAACATTAACCCAATGGGCAGTGAGGGAAACATATCGCCCCTGTCCATGCTGACTGGTCCACGCATCGGTGGTGAGGTGGACCTTGCTACTGACGGCGTTCAGTAGCGCATGTTTTATGTTTGCCTCAACATGCCTGTGCAGGGCAGGGACAGCCTGCCTGCTGAAGTAAAAGCGGCTGGGCACCTTGTACTGTGGGACTGCGAATGCCATCAAGTCACGGAAGCTGTCAGTCTCCACCAGCCTGAACGAGAGCATTTCCAGGGACAACAGTTTGGCAATGCCTGCATTCAGAGCCTGTGCTCGGGGGTGGTTGGCCGAGAATGCCCGCCTTTTCTCCCATGCCTGGACTACCGATGGCTGTAGAGTAGACTGGGAGTGTGAGGATGACTGGGAAGGTGGTGCTGTGGGTGGAATTACACTAGGTCTCTGGACAACAGTGGAGGAAGAGGCAACACGAGATGAAGAGGTGGTAGCTGCCGCTGTTGGTTGGCCTACGTCTTCACTGTGTTTCTGTAACTCCACCGCGTGCCTGTTCCGCACATGTTTCCACATATTTGTGGTATTGAGGTTGCTGACACTTTTACCTCTTTTTACTTTCTGATGACACAGCTTGCATTTGACAAAACAAATGTCATCTGCAACTGTGTCAAAAAAGGACCAGGCACTGCAAGTCTTGGGAGCGCCCTTTTTGGCTTTGGAAAGAGACAGGCTCCTAACGGGTGCCAAAGTGGAGGCTACAGGCTCCGCAGTCTTTCCCCTCCCTCTCCCTCTTTGGCCCGTAAGGGGAAGCTCTTCCTCAGAGCTGCTCCCACCACCTTCCTGTTCCTCACGCCACGATGGGTCAAGGACCTCATCATCTCCACTACCCTCTGCCACCAACTGCTCCTCCTGGGTAGTCTCGGCAGCACAGTACGCATCAGAAAGCGGCACCTGAGTTTCATCATCAGATGCGTACTGCGCTGTGGTCACCGGAGGCACTGGCCCACCTGCCTCTTCAGAGTCAGAGAGATAAAGCTTTTGGGCATCACTGCACACTGCCTCTTCTTCCATTTCTCCAATGCTGCTTGGCTGGCCCCCTGTTTCCAAGCCAAGAGATTCAGAGAACAGAAGTAGAGACGGCTCCTGTCCTGGGCTCTCAGACTGCCTGGCCAATTTGGCAGGTGGTGAAGAGACAGATGGCTGCTCTCCAGTGCTCTGTGCCTGAGAGGATGTGGCACTAACTGAAGTCGATGCCGAGGCGTTAGCTGCCATCCACCCGACAACGGCTTCAATTTGGTCTTCACGTAGCAGCGGTGCACGGCGCTCTCCGACAAAGCTGCGCATGAAGGACTGTTCCCTGCTGAAACTGAGTGATGACGAGTCACCGGCGCCCGCAGCAGGCACAGAATCACCACGTCCTCTCCCTGCTCCTCTCCCTGCTCCGCGCCCACGCCCACGTGCCTTACTCCCTGCCCTCTTCATCTTGGTTGACAGATAAAGATAAGCAGAAAAGTACTAAGGCCTTAGTGTGCTTATTCCTGAAATGCTCCTCCTAACAGGTGTAAGAAACACTAATGTTGTAAATTGTGGACTAAACTTTATTATTTTTCAAATGTGGCCTACACAAGTGTTAAGACACAAAAGAGAATGGTAAAACCAAAAACACTCAGTTTGAAAAAATGTTTGCAGTAATCCGCAAGTGATAGTAAAAGATGTAAATAACAGGGTATTTGGTTGATACGTTTTTTGCAAAAAATGTATACTAAGCTGCTCTACCAATCTTCACGGTATACCCATATCAGAGCAGTCCTTACTGATGTATGCAATCCCTATCTGATGTATTTAAAAACCTGATCATCTGTATATTACCTGTGTGAACAGGGTTCAGAGAGGAAAAATCCATGTGTGCATACAGGGTAGAACAGCTTTTGTGCAGCTAGCCCAAGAGGAGTGGTGGAACTCCCCAGTCTTGTAGACACAAGAGAACAATTATGGAAACAGGAACACATGGGCTACTTGCACAGTGAACAAGTCTGTAAGAACATGTTCACACACCACCAAGAAACCTGAAGACACAAAAGAGAATGGTAAAACCAAAAACACTCAGTTTGAAAAAATGTTTGCAGTAATCCGCAAGTGCTAGTAAAAGATGTAAATAACAGGGTATTTGGTTGATACGTTTTTTGCAAAAAATGTATACTAAGCTGCTCTACCAATCTTCACGGTATACCCATATCACAGCAGTCCTAACTAATGTATGCAATCCCTATCTGATGTATTTAAAAACCTGATCATCTGTATATTACCTGTGTGAACAGGGTTCAGAGAGGAAAAATCCATGTGTGCATACAGGGTAGAACAGCTTTTGTGCAGCTAGCCCAAGAGGAGTGGTGGAACTCCCCAGTCTTGTAGACACAAGAGAACAATTATGGAAACAGGAGCACATGGGCTACTTGCACAGTGAACAAGTCTGTAAGAATATGTTCACACACCACCAAGAAACCTGAAGACACAAAAGAGAATGGTAAAACCAAAAACACTCAGTTTGAAAAAATGTTTGCAGTAATCCGCAAGTGCTAGTAAAAGATGTAAATAACAGGGTATTTGGTTGATACGTTTTTTGCAAAAAATGTATACTAAGCTGCTCTACCAATCTTCACGGTATACCCATATCAGAGCAGTCCTAACTAATGTATGCAATCCCTATCTGATGTATTTAAAAACCTGATCATCTGTATATTACCTGTGTGAACAGGGTTCAGAGAGGAAAAATCCATGTGTGCATACAGGGTAGAACAGCTTTTGTGCAGCTAGCCCAAGAGGAGTGGTGGAACTCCCCAGTCTTGTAGACACAAGAGAACAATTATGGAAACAGGAACACATGGGCTACTTGCACAGTGAACAAGTCTGTAAGAACATGTTCACACACCACCAAGAAACCTGAAGACACAAAAGAGAATGGTAAAACCAAAAACACTCAGTTTGAAAAAATGTTTGCAGTAATCCGCAAGTGCTAGTAAAAGATGTAAATAACAGGGTATTTGGTTGATACGTTTTTTGCAAAAAATGTATACTAAGCTGCTCTACCAATCTTCACGGTATACCCATATCAGAGCAGTCCTAACTAATGTATGCAATCCCTATCTGATGTATTTAAAAACCTGATCATCTGTATATTACCTGTGTGAACAGGGTTCAGAGAGGAAAAATCCATGTGTGCATACAGGGTAGAACAGCTTTTGTGCAGCTAGCCCAAGAGGAGTGGTGGAACTCCCCAGTCTTGTAGACACAAGAGAACAATTATGGAAACAGGAACACATGGGCTACTTGCACAGTGAACAAGTCTGTAAGAACATGTTCACACACCACCAAGAAACCTGAAGACACAAAAGAGAATGGTAAAACCAAAAACACTCAGTTTGAAAAAATGTTTGCAGTAATCCGCAAGTGCTAGTAAAAGATGTAAATAACAGGGTATTTGGTTGATACGTTTTTTGCAAAAAATGTATACTAAGCTGCTCTACCAATCTTCACGGTATACCCATATCAGAGCAGTCCTAACTAATGTATGCAATCCCTATCTGATGTATTTAAAAACCTGATCATCTGTATATTACCTGTGTGAACAGGGTTCAGAGAGGAAAAATCCATGTGTGCATACAGGGTAGAACAGCTTTTGTGCAGCTAGCCCAAGAGGAGTGGTGGAACTCCCCAGTCTTGTAGACACAAGAGAACAATTATGGAAACAGGAACACATGGGCTACTTGCACAGTGAACAAGTCTGTAAGAACATGTTCACACACCACCAAGAAACCTGAAGACACAAAAGAGAATGGTAAAACCAAAAACACTCAGTTTGAAAAAATGTTTGCAGTAATCCGCAAGTGCTAGTAAAAGATGTAAATAACAGGGTATTTGGTTGATACGTTTTTTGCAAAAAATGTATACTAAGCTGCTCTACCAATCTTCACGGTATACCCATATCAGAGCAGTCCTAACTAATGTATGCAATCCCTATCTGATGTATTTAAAAACCTGATCATCTGTATATTACCTGTGTGAACAGGGTTCAGAGAGGAAAAATCCATGTGTGCATACAGGGTAGAACAGCTTTTGTGCAGCTAGCCCAAGAGGAGTGGTGGAACTCCCCAGTCTTGTAGACACAAGAGAACAATTATGGAAACAGGAACACATGGGCTACTTGCACAGTGAACAAGTCTGTAAGAACATGTTCACACACCACCAAGAAACCTGAAGACACAAAAGAGAATGGTAAAACCAAAAACACTCAGTTTGAAAAAATGTTTGCAGTAATCCGCAAGTGCTAGTAAAAGATGTAAATAACAGGGTATTTGGTTGATACGTTTTTTGCAAAAAATGTATACTAAGCTGCTCTACCAATCTTCACGGTATACCCATATCAGAGCAGTCCTAACTAATGTATGCAATCCCTATCTGATGTATTTAAAAACCTGATCATCTGTATATTACCTGTGTGAACAGGGTTCAGAGAGGAAAAATCCATGTGTGCATACAGGGTAGAACAGCTTTTGTGCAGCTAGCCCAAGAGGAGTGGTGGAACTCCCCAGTCTTGTAGACACAAGAGAACAATTATGGAAACAGGAACACATGGGCTACTTGCACAGTGAACAAGTCTGTAAGAACATGTTCACACACCACCAAGAAACCTGAAGACACAAAAGAGAATGGTAAAACCAAAAACACTCAGTTTGAAAAAATGTTTGCAGTAATCCGCAAGTGCTAGTAAAAGATGTAAATAACAGGGTATTTGGTTGATACGTTTTTTGCAAAAAATGTATACTAAGCTGCTCTACCAATCTTCACGGTATACCCATATCAGAGCAGTCCTAACTAATGTATGCAATCCCTATCTGATGTATTTAAAAACCTGATCATCTGTATATTACCTGTGTGAACAGGGTTCAGAGAGGAAAAATCCATGTGTGCATACAGGGTAGAACAGCTTTTGTGCAGCTAGCCCAAGAGGAGTGGTGGAACTCCCCAGTCTTGTAGACACAAGAGAACAATTATGGAAACAGGAACACATGGGCTACTTGCACAGTGAACAAGTCTGTAAGAACATGTTCACACACCACCAAGAAACCTGAAGACACAAAAGAGAATGGTAAAACCAAAGACACTCAGTTTGAAAAAATGTTTGCAGTAATCCGCAAGTGCTAGTAAAAGATGTAAATAACAGGGTATTTGGTTGATACGTTTTTTGCAAAAAATGTATACTAAGCTGCTCTACCAATCTTCACGGTATACCCATATCAGAGCAGTCCTAACTAATGTATGCAATCCCTATCTGATGTATTTAAAAACCTGATCATCTGTATATTACCTGTGTGAACAGGGTTCAGAGAGGAAAAATCCATGTGTGCATACAGGGTAGAACAGCTTTTGTGCAGCTAGCCCAAGAGGAGTGGTGGAACTCCCCAGTCTTGTAGACACAAGAGAACAATTATGGAAACAGGAACACATGGGCTACTTGCACAGTGAACAAGTCTGTAAGAACATGTTCACACACCACCAAGAAACCTGAAGACACAAAAGAGAATGGTAAAACCAAAAACACTCAGTTTGAAAAAATGTTTGCAGTAATCCGCAAGTGCTAGTAAAAGATGTAAATAACAGGGTATTTGGTTGATACGTTTTTTGCAAAAAATGTATACTAAGCTGCTCTACCAATCTTCACGGTATACCCATATCAGAGCAGTCCTAACTAATGTATGCAATCCCTATCTGATGTATTTAAAAACCTGATCATCTGTATATTACCTGTGTGAACAGGGTTCAGAGAGGAAAAATCCATGTGTGCATACAGGGTAGAACAGCTTTTGTGCAGCTAGCCCAAGAGGAGTGGTGGAACTCCCCAGTCTTGTAGACACAAGAGAACAATTATGGAAACAGGAACACATGGGCTACTTGCACAGTGAACAAGTCTGTAAGAACATGTTCACACACCACCAAGAAACCTGAAGACACAAAAGAGAATGGTAAAACCAAAAACACTCAGTTTGAAAAAATGTTTGCAGTAATCCGCAAGTGCTAGTAAAAGATGTAAATAACAGGGTATTTGGTTGATACGTTTTTTGCAAAAAATGTATACTAAGCTGCTCTACCAATCTTCACGGTATACCCATATCAGAGCAGTCCTAACTAATGTATGCAATCCCTATCTGATGTTACATGTTACATCAGATAGGGATTGCATACATTAGTTAGGACTGCTCTGATATGGGTATACCGTGAAGATTGGTAGAGCAGCTTAGTATACATTTTTTGCAAAAAACGTATCAACCAAATACCCTGTTATTTACATCTTTTACTAGCACTTGCGGATTACTGCAAACATTTTTTCAAACTGAGTGTTTTTGGTTTTACCATTCTCTTTTGTGTCTTCAGGTTTCTTGGTGGTGTGTGAACATGTTCTTACAGACTTGTTCACTGTGCAAGTAGCCCATGTGTTTCTGTTTCCATAATTGTTCTCTTGTGTCTACAAGACTGGGGAGTTCCACCACTCCTCTTGGGCTAGCTGCACAAAAGCTGTTCTACCCTGTATGCACACATGGATTTTTCCTCTCTGAACCCTGTTCACACAGGTAATATACAGATGATCAGGTTTTTAAATACATCAGATAGGGATTGCATACATTAGTTAGGACTGCTCTGATATGGGTATACCGTGAAGATTGGTAGAGCAGCTTAGTATACATTTTTTGCAAAAAACGTATCAACCAAATACCCTGTTATTTACATCTTTTACTAGCACTTGCGGATTACTGCAAACATTTTTTCAAACTGAGTGTTTTTGGTTTTACCATTCTCTTTTGTGTCTTCAGGTTTCTTGGTGGTGTGTGAACATGTTCTTACAGACTTGTTCACTGTGCAAGTAGCCCATGTGTTCCTGTCTACACAAGTGTTAAGTTGTGTTTGGTGAACTTAACTTTTTTTTTGGTGCAGATCGGGCTACAGAGCTAGTTTAAATCACACGGAGACCGTGCAGACAGCCGTAAACGGCGCTGCAAGGCCAAAAAACCCTCCTCTCGGTTATCCTATATAGTGTTTTTCCACTATTTAGCTGGATACGAGTGGAAAGACACTAATAGGAATTTTTTTTTTCAAATTTTAAACTGGCTGCACTATTTGAAAAAAAGGAAATTGTTTTTCAAGGTATGAGGCAGTAACGCACCCTGAGCTGAATCCAACCGGCTATGGCTGCACACAGACTACAGGGCGAGCTGCGCTCACACAGAGACCATGCAGACAGCCGTAAACGGCGCTGCAAGGCCAAAAAACCCTCCTCTAGGTTATCCTATATAGTGTTTTTCCACTATTTAGCTGGATACGAGTGGAAAGTCACTAATAGGAATTTTTTTTTTCAAATTTTAAACAGGCTGCACTATTTGAAAAAAAGTAAAATTTTTCTCAAGGTATGAGCCAGTAACGAACCCTGAGCTGAATCCAACCAGCTATGGCTGCACACAGACTACAGGGCGAGCTGGGCTCACACGGAGACCGTGCAGACAGTCGTAAACGGCGCTGCAAGGCCAAAAAAACCTCCTCTAGGTTATCCTATATAGTGTTTTTCCACTATTTAGCTGGATACGAGTGGAAAGACACTAATAGGAATTTTTTTTTTCAAATTTTAAACTGGCTGCACTATTTGAAAAAAAGGAAATTGTTTTTCAAGGTATGAGGCAGTAACGCACCCTGAGCTGAATCCAACCGGCTATGGCTGCACACAGACTACAGGGCGAGCTGGGCTCACACGGAGACCGTGCAGACAGCCGTAAACGGCGCTGCAAGGCCCAAAAACCCCCCTCTAGGTTATCCTATGTAGTGTTTTTCCACAATAGAGCTGGAGACTGGTGGAAAAACACTAATAGGAAATTTGAGAAAAAATGTGCAGCAGGCTGCACTAAGAGCAAAAAAGCACAACTGTGTGAGGCAGTGTGAACCCCCCCTGAGCTGAATACAACCGGGTATATGGCTGCACACAGACTACAGAGTGAGCTGCACACACACACACACACAGAGACCTTGCAGAACGCTGTTAAAACAGCGCTGCAAGGCAAGAGCAAGGTGAACAGTGAAGAACACACAGCGTTTTGCTAAATTAGCCTTTGGAAAGGAAAATAAAGCAATTAGCTAGCTCGACTGGCCCTCAGTTAGAACACAGCGTCCTGTCCCTAACTGAAATCACAGCAGAGTGAGCGCAAAATGGCGGCAGCGTTTTTTATAGTGCAGAGTGACATCATTTCAGCAGCCAATCCAAGCCTTGCCAGTACTTACATGCCCACCGTGCTAAACAGGATGTGCCCACACTTCCAATCATTCCTCATTGGCTGCTGCGTTCAGTTTGAATTCTGGGAACTTCCGATTCCGGTATCCGATACGCGGGAAGTATCGGAATTCGGTATCGGAATTCCGATACCGCAAATATCGGCCGATACCCGATACTTGCGGTATCGGAATGCTCAACACTACTTGCCGCACATTTTTGCCATTGTTTACTAGCTGCGCTTTTCCATCTCTGAACGGTGGACCCCAGGTTGCGATCACACTTCATCATAATTTATATTTAGTGTGATCCGCCAACCCTAACATTATGGAACTGGACCTTCCTTCGTGATCGATTGGTTTTCCTGCTCCACCACTGTCTTCCGTACTCCAGATTCCTGTCTACATGTGGCTGAGCTGACAAAACAACTTTTTTTTACACTACTGCTCTAAAGAAGTCTGACCACTGTGCTGCCTTGCGACTATATTATGCTTCTGTGCTCTGAAGTAAGACTTTTCATACCTTTCTTTCTTTGTGCCTTGGACTTGATTGTATAGTACATTTTATGGTGAGTTTAGAGGACATCAACCCCATCCAAGTGCCCTATTTCTTGCTGTGATGCATACTGGGAATATGTAATTGGAAAATGACTTATAGCTTAAATCAAGTGTTTGTGTCAAAATAATTTTTAAAAGATGTTGGCAATATTTTTTCTCATATCACAATCTGTTTTAAAAAAAATTAGAAATCTTATAATTTTCAATCTGGCTACGGAGGCTTTTTTCAGACTGTAACTTCCTATTGTTTCTGGAAATACACATATACATGTGTAGCCATAGACTGACTCGGACTTTAACCTTTGCATCGGAGCATCTAATGAGCATGTGCAAAGGTCATTGTGAAGGGAGGGTGAGCAGGTCAGCTGTGACATCTCCTATTGTCATTGGTGGATCCTGTGTTATCAGCTGTGTATAGAGATGCTCTATTCATTGGGGCCACTGATTAGGAAATAGTTTAGATTAAAATGAATGACCAGAATGTACGGTATTTTTTTTTCCTTTTTCTTCTGTTTAGTTATTTTTTTATTTTGCTGAAGCTTCCTGTAAAATTTACGTTTTTCATGCTACATGCTTAGTCCAGTACAGAACACAGATTCATCGTGAAATTTCCTTCATTGTATTTTCTACATTGTGCTGAAATGTTAATGTAACACATACAATTTATTTAACATATGGCCATTTAATTCTAGGTATCTGAGCTATTCTAAAGAAAATCCCAACAGACCACAATGATTTATTAAATCACCGGGCCATCCCAGTCATTTATTAGCCATGGCACTGCCAGAGCCACTTAACTGATTCAATTAAGAATCCCACTTCTCCTATTATGATAGTAATGGATTGACTGATATGCCGTTTTTTTTTCTGTGTAAGAGACAAAAATAGATTTTAGCCATGGCCATTTATTTGACTCATAAAACTGCTACTAGTAATACTCTGGAATAGGCTGATTTATACTGACAAATAAAGTAATAGTAAAATACCTGCTAAAGTACTTTGTTTTAATGGAGAGGAATGGGCAGTGGTGTCTACTGTAGACACTTTTAACTTTACATTTTTGGTCCATTTTTGTAGAAATTACGAACATAGCAGCAACTATAAAGGGCAGAATCTTGTAAGGTAATTAATAATGATGAGCGAGTGTGCTCGTTACTCGAGTTTTCCGAGCATGATCGGGTGGTCTCCGAGTATCTTGGGCGTGCTCGTATATTATGTTTGTGTCCCGGCAGCTGCATGATTTGCGGATGTTAGACAACCTGAACACATGAAGGGATTGCATGTTTGTTAGGGAATCCCCACATGTATTCAGGCTGTCTAGAAGCCACAAATCATGCAGCTGTGGGGACTCAAACATAATTTCCGAGCCTGCTCAAAATACTCGGAGAACACCCGAGCATGCTCGGAAAACCTAAGTAACGAGCACACTTGCTCATCACTAGTGATTAATAATATTTAGTTAAGCAGTTCTGCTTAGTGTTGGGCTGAAACAAGGGTAGTAACCCAATAAAGTCCCAGTTGACACATGTCGGGTATGCAGATTTAACACAGTAAAAAATTGTTGTGGACTTAAGGCAATGCTGGAGAATATCTTTTATGTAGCAATTTCGATCCTGCAGTGGATTTGCCCATGGAGTTTTTTATATTTCAAGCATTGTATGAAAATGGCTGAAATAAGAGTCAAAATCCAGAAGCATGATCTAAAACACCTGAGCACCAATGTAAAATCTATGCACATCATGACACCCAGAAATTAGGCTTGAGGGCAGCATACTCCCACTGACCTTCTGCAATACCCAGTAGATTTCCAGCATCTTCAGTATTAGCCATGTCTAACAATCACTAGCCATTATCCATAACATTCAGGCACAGGAACCCCAAAACATTGTCGGTCACAGGACCACCATACCATTGTTGCCAAAGGACCTCTGTTACATTGCATCCACAGAATCCACATAACACTGTCAGATACAGGACCTTCCATAACACTCATAGCTGCAATGTTCGTCTCCATGACATTTTCAGCCACAGGATCTTCAATAAAATTATCAGCAAGAAATTCTCAGAAAACACTCTAAACCAGGAACCCCCTAATATTGCAGCGATATGACTTCTTATAACCCTGTCAGTCACAGGAGACTTCATAACATTACAGCCACAGGACCCCCATAATATTGCAGCCACAGGACCCCTGCAACTTTACAGCCAAGGGACCCTCATTACATTGTCAGCCACAGGTCTCCCAAGAACTGTCTTTCACATCAACCCAATAACCCTGTCATCAGATGACCTTCCATAACCCTGTTAACCATAGGACCAGCCACAATACCAATAGCCACCAGACTCTATAATAATATCAGCAACAGGTCTCCATAACACTGTCAGCCACAGAAGCCCAAAGAAGACATTGTCAGCCGCTTGATTCCCCAATAACACTGTTAGTCTCAGGACTCGTCACAAAACAGTGGAAGTCATAGGACCATTGTCAGCCACTAAACATCCATAATACTGTCACAGCACCATCCATAACACTGCTAACCAGAGTGCCCCAATTACAATGTCAAATTCTTGACCCTCATAATTCTGTTATTTACATAGCCTCCATAACATTGTCAACCACAGGACTCCACAAAAGACACTTGACACAGGAATCCATAGCCCTATTAGACACAGGACCCTCCATAACATCAATAATCAGACTCTCCCTCATAACACTGTCAGCCACGGGATCCCCTATAACACCATAAGCCAAAGAATGCCCATAACACTGAGCCACAGGATCCCCCATAACACCGTCAGCCACCGAATCCCCATAACACTGTCAGCCACAGAATCCCCCAAACACCGTCAGCCACAGAATCCCCATAGCATTGTCAGCCACAGGATCCCCCATAACACTGTCAGTAACATGGCCCTTGTAACACAGTAAGGATATAACCCCCATAACATTGTCAGCCACAGGCCCTAAGAAAAGACATTGTGAACAAAAAAAACCCCATTGCCATGTCAGCCAAAGACCCCCCCACACACACACACATTACACGGGCAGCCATAGGGCTCCCATGACACTACCAGTCAGTCATCAAGTCCAATCACAGCATTGAAAGTCAATTTTAGGTCAACTCTGGGAGTTTCCAATCTCCCAGGGTCAGGGTCAGTGTGAAGTGATAGGGACCAGCTAAATAAAAGAATGAAATACCGATGATGCGCTACCACCAGCTGGACCTCAGGGGAATAACAGCCAGCCCCCTATGGAAAAGGCTGAGATCAGAAATAAATCAGCTTTTTATCCCTTTACATGCTGCTTTTAATAGTTACAATATGAACTTTAGGTGACCAAAACAAAGAGAGAAGGCACCCTTTGTCTTCCCAATAGTTGTACTCGCCAGCCACAGATCCCCCATAACAATAAACCTTACCCCTTAAATGTTAAAAAAGGCAAGTTTTTAGTCCTTACCCCCCAAACAAATATGCCTCCAAAAATGGGTGTAATAGCTAATACAGCTAATACAACTCGGCATGTTAACACAAGCCCTCATATTGTATGTAAATTATTAACACCACTATTTTAATGGGTTTGATTGACTTAGAACAATGTGAGAATGTACATCTCACACCAATAAAGGCTGCACTCCCCTTTTTTCTGTTTGGTTCTTTGTCATTTTAATGACCTAGTGTACTGTCGATCCAAATAATTAAATACAGTACAACAATTATGTTTTACCTTGTATGACTGTGTTATAGACGTCCAGTTAGTCATTGTGCAGCGCTATAGGCCCTCTATTGTAGACAATACTGATGTAATATGGCATATCAAGTATGGAAAGTTTTCGTAAGCTTCGGATTTTATTTACATAGACTCCCTTTTTTATTTTCTCTTTCATGTTTTGTCATTAGCCCCCATGAATTGATTGCTTGTATGTTCTAGTAAGTAATTGAAATGAAAAAATGTTGAATTTATGCATTATTGTATTGTATAACATTTAGGAAAAAAAGTAAAATGAAAATACTTAAAGAGGAGAT
This sequence comes from Ranitomeya imitator, assembly GCF_032444005.1. Lineage (NCBI taxonomy): Eukaryota > Metazoa > Chordata > Amphibia > Anura > Dendrobatidae > Ranitomeya > Ranitomeya imitator. The sequence goes on from NC_091287.1 coordinate 65,750,331, forward strand.
CCAAAATTCATTTTCATCCTAAATACCTATCTATTTAGTACCATAATCCCACGCTGACAGCACTGACCGTGGGAGAAAAGGTCTGTGAACGGGACTTAGGCAAGCATCGATACGACACAGCGAACCGGGCTGCCCGTTGTAAACTGTGTTTGGGCAGTGCTGCAGGTCTCCGTAGTGTTGGGACACTCACCGCTGAGAATAAGGACGTTTCCCTCTTCATCGCCTCATCTGCTGGACCCAAGATCAGCGTCAGGATCCCGAGGAGTATCCACCATCGTCAGGACCACGAGAGGACATCACTAACGTCAGGAGATACTACCCCATCTTCCTCAGGACTCTGACAGACTCCCACTGCGACGCAATCTAAGCGGCCCCAGTCACAGACAGGAGTTCGACAGTGACTGGCATCTGAATAATAAGTTATATTTAATTGAATTGTCTGCTTTACTTGTCCTTGTTCCTTAAGTTATCCCCATTAGCCATTTTCTGTATTAGGGAATATTATCCCTTTGTTTTCTCCCTGCGTGGAGTCTCTGCTGTATAATAAACCCCTGTCACCCTTGTTCTGTGTACAGTCTGTTACTGCATCCTACGTGCCTGCAGTCTCCTCACACAGGGATCAGCCCAGCCCCTGAAAGGAGCATCACTTTGTTCCAAGGATGGGGCAGAGGCTGCGGCAGTGACTACGGCATATGCCCCCCTGATGAAGCTAAGTTTGAATATCCCAGCACTGGCATTTTCAAATGAAGCGTCATCAAAAAGGAAGTGGGACAAAAAGAAAAGCAGTTAGATAGGGTAGTTAATGAAGGATAGGGAACATTTAATTAACCCCTTTCCAATGGTGGGCGTAATAATAAGCCCACGTCGGAGTCCCCCTGTTTAGTGCGGGCTCTGGCGCTGAGCCCGCACGCTTCCAGGCACATGTCAGCTGATCTATACAGCTGACATGTGCTCACAAAAGCCATGAGCGGAAATGCAATCCACCTGCGGCTGTTAACTATTTAAATGCTACAGTCAGTCTCTAAAAGCGGCATTTAACTCCATCGGTGACCCCGTAACATGATAGTCGGTCACTGATGGGTCGGCATGACAACCAGAGGTCTGAAGCAGTTGCTATGCAGTTGCTATGAGCAACACCCCGTGGTCGGTGCTCATAGTGAGCATTTCTGCTACACACAGGCGATCTGATCATCGCCTATGTGTAGCAGAGGCAATCAAACTATTGCAGCTTCTAGTCTCCCATGGAGACCATTGAAGCATGCAATAAGTAATAAAAAATATAAAAGTTCAAATCACCCCCATTTTGCCCCATTCAAAATAAAACAATAAAAAAATCAAACGTACATATATTTGGTATCATTGCATTCAGAATCACCTGATGTATTAATATAATAAAGTTTACCTGATCGCTAAACGGCGTAATGAGAAAAAAATTCAAAATGCCAGAATTACTTTTTTTTGGTCGCCGTGACATTGCAATAAAATGCATTCATGGGAGATCAAAAGATCGTATCAACACCAAAATGGTATGAATAAAAACGTCATCTCAGCATGCAAAAAATAAGCTCTCACCTAGCCCCAAATAACGAAAAATCGAGATGCTACAGGTCTTGGAAAATGGCGCCATTTTTTAAACAAATTTTGGCTTTTTTTCACCAATTAAAAAAGAACCTAGACATGTTTAGTGTCTATCAACTCGTAATGACCTGGAGAATCATAATGGCAGGTCAGTTTTAGCATTTAGTGAACTTGGTAAAAAAAAAAAATAGAAAAAAAACAACTGTGGAATTGCACCTTTTTTGCAATTTCACCACACTTGGAATTTTTTCCCATTTTCTAGTACACGACATGGTAAGACCAATGGCGTAGTTCAAAAGTACGACTTGTCCCCCAAACAACAAGCCCTCACATGGCCATATTGACCAAAAAAATAAAAAAGTTATTGCTCTGGGAAGAAGGGGAGCAAAAAACAGAAATTCAAAAACTGAAATACCCCTGGTATTCAGTTTCAAGGGGTTAAAGTATATTAGAAAATAGTTTAGATTATGGCATGAAATAGGTAGGAATTTAGGATGAAAATCAATTTCTGTTTCAGATCACCTATTTAACTTTTTCAGTTTTTGTTTCCAACAATTACACTGGTCAACGCAATTTTTCTGGCAAAAGGTTTTAAAACATACTTTAAGGCAATTTTGGCTGCTGATTACGAATATGAACTCCGTTTTTGGCTATCACATCAGGATTTCAAGATATTTTCAATTTTTGATGAAAATTACTCCTAATGTATTATGATAAAAACACATGATTTTCGGTACTACATTTTGTATATTTTTAATCAAGGAATAACAAAGATTACAAAGTCTATGTACAGCAAATCAAATATACTTACAGAATTAAACTACATACAGTCATGGCCAAAAGTATTGACACCCCTGCAATTCTGTCAGATAATACTCATTTTCTTCCTGAAAATGATTGCAAACACAAATTGTTTGGTATTATTATCTTCATTTAATTTGTCTTAAATAAAAAAAACACAAAAAGAATTGTCCTAAAGCCAAATTGGATATAATTCCACACCAAACATAAAAAAGGGGGTGGAAAAAAGTATTGACACTGTTCGAAAAATCATGTGATGCTTCTCTAATTTGTAAAATATTTAGAATTGAGAGTCCTCAGTGGTTGATACCTTTTAATGGCTAACTGAAAAGATGGTAACAAATTGCAAGCTTTCGAGACTACATACGTCTCTTCATCAGGCAAAGACTAAAACAAATTCTGAAGAATCACATATTTATGCACAACATAGTATAGAGAAAAAAAAGAGGGGAAAAAACCATTGATAAGACAGGTGACATGAAGCAGAATTACCATAGGTGATAAACAGTTACGTCCATAAATATTGGGCCAATTCTTAGATAAGGATTGTTTTATTGTCCTGTGATTAGGGTCTCTGTTGTGATGACCCCACATGGTCTGAGGGGCAAGTTCCTTAGTTGATGTAAAAAGACATAAATCCGTGTAACACATTCATTCCTGCAGTCAAAGGTCGTCATCAGTTTATATTCCCAGACTCTCCTGTCTTTCTGCGATTTGAAGTTACCTTTTAGTACAAGTAATTTCATGTCCATAATGTTATGATTTGGGAGACAGAAATGTATTGCCAAAGGTAGATCCATTCTTTTTTCTCTTATTCTATGGCGGTGAGAGTTCATCCTTGTTCTCAGTTTCTGCCCTGTCTCCCCCACATACAGACCCCCAGTTGGACATTTAGTACAAATAATTAGGTACACCACATTAGAAGTGACGCAGCTGAAAGTACCTGGTATCTTGTAGTCCTGATGTGAGTTGGGAATCTTTATCTTGTCCGTGGTCGTTATAAATGGACAGGTTTTACATTTTTTCTGGTTGCAAGGAAAGGTACCTGCAGCTGTTGGAGAGGACAGGGAGCTCTTTACAATGATGCTTCTTAGATTTGGGGGCTGCCTAAAACACAGTAGTGGGGGGTCTGGCAAAATGGATTGTAAGCGGGCATCTTTTTGCAGTAAAGGTTGTAATTTCCGTGCAGCTCCCCTTAGCACCTCCAGATTTGGATTGTAGGTAGCTACAAGAGGTACCCGGTTATTTTCTTCTTTAGCTTTGTAATGTAGCAGGTGATTCCTTGATATTCTGGTGGCTCGTGTGATCTGATTTTCAATTGTTCTTGGATGGTAGCCCTGATTCAAAAAGGTCTTTCTGAGGTGACCCAGTGTTCATCCCTATCCATTGGGTTGGAACATATACGATTGTATCTGATGGCTTGGCTGTAGTCAATAGAGTTTTTTATGTGTTTTGGATGGAAACTGTCCCATTTAAGGTATGTTGGACGGTCAATTGGCTTCTGATACAGGGATGTCTCTATTTTATTGTTCTGCAGCTTAATGATGGTGTCCAAAAAGTTAATTTCAGTGCAGGAGTAGTTGAGTGTCAAATTGATGGTAGGATTAAATTGATTAAACTGTTCATGGAACGTCTTTAGCTGCGGCTCAGACTCCGTCCAGATGATTAAAATGTCATCAATGTAGCGGTAGTACGCCAGAGGCCTGATGGGACATGAGGACAAAAACTCACTTTCAAGCTTGGCCATGAAAAGATTTGCATACTGTGGGGCCATTTTACTTCCCATTGCTGTGCCAGTCTCCTGTAGATAGATCTTCTTGTCAAACTCAAAGTAATTGTGGGTGAGGATGAATTTTATAAGTTTCACCACAGAATTTGCATCAGTCCCTGCATTTTCCAGGAAGAATTTGCAGGCATTTAATCCATCCTGGTGTGGGATATTGGAGTACAGAGATTCCACATCCATGGTGGCCAGGATGGTTCCTTCTGGTAGAGGACCTATTGCTGATAGTTTATTCAATAGGTCAGTTGTGTCCTGAATGAAGCTGGGTGTATCCTTTACCAGTGGTTTAAGAATACCCTCTACCCATCCAGATACCTGCTCAGTAACGGTGCCCACACATGAGATAATTGGTCTTCCTGGGTTTCCAGATTTGTGGATTTTGGGAAGCATGTAGAATGTCCCTGTTCTTGGACTTTCTGGTATCAGGTCATTGGCTCTTATGGATACGTCGGGCAGACAAGATACCAACTTGTTTAGTTCCTTGCAATCATTGCAATCATTTTAAAGAAGAAACTGAGTATTATCTGAAAGAATTGCAGGGGTGTCAATACTTTTGGCCATGACTAATATAAAAACACATATATATATGGCACACAGATGAATGACAAATGGCAGTTATTTGAGCTTTCTTTTCTTGGCTGATCTGTGATGTACAGCTTCTGTGTTGTCTCTCATCAAGCTCCAGCAATAGTCAGCCATCATATGTGAGTCCCACCGGCCTTGATACCGTTCTTCCATTGTTTTAATGTCCTGATAAAAACGCTCCCCTTGTTCCTCGCTCACATCCCCAAGGTTCTCTGGAAAAAAGTCCAAATGGCTGTGTAAATAGTGAATCTTGACACTCATTCTACATCCAAGATTTCGCAGACTCATTAGTAGCTCTTCCACAATCTCTTCATAGTTGTTTGCTTTCTTATTCCCTAGAAAATTCTGCACCACATTACAAAATGCATTCCAAGCTCTTTCTTATGTCTCATTCATTGATGTGATAAAATTTGGGTCTCTCATAAGTGTTCTTATTTGAGGTCCATCAAATATTCCAGTCTTTTTCTTCTCTTCACTAAGACCATGAAAAGTTGAACATATATAGTTAAAGCATTCTCCACTGTGATTGAGAGCTTTGACGAACTGCTTCATCAATCCAAGTTTTATGTGTAAAGGAGGAAAGACAATGTTCTTCCTATCCACTAGAGGATCATGGATGACATTCTTATCGCAAGATGCCAAACTCTGTTACTGAGGCCATTCAGTTTTCACCCAATGCTCTGCTGTAGCTCTACTGTCCCAGTAGCACAGAAAACAAGGGTGTTATCATAACAAATGGGAATTATGCATGTTCAAAGAAAACAAAGATATTCTCACATTCATTGGGAGACTAAATGAAAACTAAATTTACCTTAGTGAACCGTATAAACCAGCACTTTTCATACACTACTTATATTTATCATGGAATTCATGAAAATGGGCTATATACCTGTAGCGCAAAAACGTGATGTGATAGAGAAATTATAAGATCAGATTTGAATTCAGCACCCTCAAAACTGTTCTTAATGTCCATGCCAGAATTTTTTTTTTTGTAGACCAGTGTTATTGGTATCTGTTAAGTTTTTTTTTTTTTTTTTTTTACAGGGATAAGCTTACGATATGGGGAATCTTCTTTTAGTGGCTTTAACTACATTACATCGTTTGACCTTTATTTGATCCTGGGAATATAATTTTCTATACAATGACTTAGTGTCCCCTGATGCTTTAGTTAACCCTGTTGTTAATGGTGACATGTACAGCACATGAAGAAATGGATATGACTCTAGCTACATATATAATAGAATAGCACAAATACAGTATATTACTCACTTAGTGTCTATTTTATTACTGAGCGCCTGGGAAATTTAAAGCCATTATGGATTATGTGGTGACTAAATCAACCACAATCAATTCACCCATGTACAGACATTTTCTTATTTACTATATTATGTTGTATCAATTACATGGTGTGAACTCATTCACAAATTGTAAGTACTATATACACATCTGGAGCAGCTCTGTAGTTATTTATGAACATTTTGCATTATTTTTGAGCCATACATAGTAATGACACTATAGCATTGTTATGTGTTTACTACATTGGACTACTTACAGTACGGACATGAGAACACCATGTGATGGTATTACATGACCAATATTGAAGGAGTATTATAGTACTATTCTGTTTTTCTCTCCTTCCATAAAAAAGGTTGGCAGCACTTACAAGTTTGCCCAGAAGCCCCCTCTTTCAAGGAAATCTGTCAGTAGGAGCATCCTCCTAAGCCATCTCTATGGGAATGTAGGTCATAGAAAGTTGAATAAAATGATACCTTGATATCTGTGATCTGATGTCTTATTCCCGAGAAATACACAATTTTCTTAATATGTAAACTAGCTGTTAAGATCTATGGGCCAGACATAGATCTCCCGTAGAATCTGCCTCCAGTGCTTATTTTAAATGAAAGGGGGTGTTACCAGTGTGAGACATGTAGCTCAGGAGAGCAGACATGTCACTCATTAGCTCAGAGATATTTCTTTCTGGCCCAAAGATCTTAACGGCTAATTTACATATTAGGAAAGATTCCACGTGCGGCTGTTTAGGGCACTTGACAGCTGATCAGATCAGCTGTCATGTACCAGAAATGGTGCAGGCTCATCGCCGGAGCCTGCACCAAAGAGGAGGAGGCGGCCAATGAAGGACATAGCCATTAAGCGGGTAAAGGAAAATTCATAAAAATTAAGCTATCCTATGAATAGGAGATAACTTCCTTAACCCCTTTCTGCCAGCTGACGGAATAGTACGTCAGCTGGCAGATCCCCTGCTTTGAGGTGGGCTCCGGTGGTGAGCCCACCTCAAAGCCGCGACATGTCAGCTGTTTTGTACAGCTGACATGTGCGTGCAATGAGCGCGAGCGGAATCGCGATCCGCCCGCGCCCATTAACTAGTTAAATGCCGCCATCAAGCGCTGACAGCGGCATTTAACTAGCGCTCCCGGCCGCGCGGCCGGTGATGCTCGCACTGCTGACCCCCGTCACATGATCGGGGGTCAGCAGTGCATTGAGACCCCTATGGTTGTTGATGGCCGATTGCTTTGAGCGCCACCTTGTGGTCGGCGTTCAAAGCATCCCTGCATTTCTGCCAAATAGAGGTGATCTGTGCATTACCTCTATGTAGCAGAGGCAATCGAGTTGTGCATTCTTCTAGCCTCCTATGGAGGCTATTGAAGCATGCCAAAATTAAAAAAAATTGATTAAAAATATTAAAAAAATAAAAAATATATAAAAGTTCAAATCACCCCCCTTTCGCCCCAATCAACATAAAACATTTAAAAAAAAAATCAAACATACACATATTTGGTATCGCCGCGTTCAGAATCGCCCGATCTATCAATAAAAATAAAGGATTAACCTGACCGCTAAATGGAGTAGCGAGAGAAAAAAATAAAACGCCAAAATTACGTTTTTTTGGTCGCCGCGACATTGCATTAAAATGCAATAACGGGCGATCAAAAAAACGTATCTGCACCAAAATGGTATCATTAAAAACGCCAGCTCGGAACGCAAAAATAAGCCCTCACCTGACCCCAGATCACGAAAATTGGAGACGCTACGGGTATCGGAAAATCGCACAATTTTTATTTTTTTTAAGCAAACTTTGGAATTTTTTTTCACCACTTAGATAAAAAATAACCTGGACATTTTAGGTGTTTATGAACTCATAATGACCTGGAGAATCATAATGGCAGGTTAGTTTTAGCATTTGGTGAACCTTGCAAAAAAGCCAAGCAAAAAACAAGTGTGAGATTGCACTTTTTTTGCAATTTCATCACACTTGGAATTTTTTTCCTGTTTTCTGTTACATGGCATGGTAAAACCAATGGTATCGTCCAAAAGTACATCTTGTCCCGCAAAAAATAAGCCCCACATGGCCATATTGACGGAAAAATAAAAAAGTTATGGCTCTGGGAAGGAGGGGAGCAAAAAACGAAAATGAAAAAGCGGAAAAAGCTCCGGGGGTGAAGGGGTTAATCTTGTTGATCCAACCACTAAGCCTCCAAAGCAATCCAAAGATTGGGGCTATGGAACATGTGCTACACATGTGCGGCCTCGGCTCCATTTATTGCCTACAGGACTGCCAAATGCTGTAATCAGCTAGTTCTGGCAGTCCTATAAACTATGAAGTGGAGATGGAGTATTCAGGATGGGCTGCATAGACCCTTTCTCAGGATTTCACGGCCCCGATCTCAGGATCGCTCAGAGTCCCAGAAGTCAGATATCCAGTGACCATCTATCTGTGATATCTATCTACAAAAGGAAAATACAGCATCACTCTGTAAGGGCCAAGATGTATGAAAACACTGGAAACATAAAATCTATGCTGTATTGTTACTCAAAAAATATGTACTTACAATAAAAGGTTGCCCATCAAGCATGACGATGTAACCTCCCTTGGATGGATTCTATCCTACGGAACATGTCTGTTTGTCTATCTATCTATCTATCTATCTATCTATGTATCTATCTATCTATTTATCTATCTATTTATCTGTCTATTATCTATCTATTCTATCTATCTATCTATCTGTTTATCTATCTGTCTATTATCTATCCAGGGCTGGCCCGAACGTGTAGGCGAACTAGGCGGCCGCCTAGGGCGCCGACCCAAAGGGGGCGCCAGAGATAAAATAGAAAAAATTATAAAAAATCTTTTCAAAAGGCAAAAAGTTTTAGGGATGGAAAGAAAAGTGTACATAAATTTAAAAGAAAAACCGTTGAGCTTCAATTTACGTACGGAAAGGAGGCGCTAAACTACGGACGTGAGTTGTTTGCATCGTCTGCTGACAGGTGTTTGATCCCGCGCGTTTATTTTGCTCCTAAGTTTTCAAATGTAGGCAAAGCAAACAACCAAAAATGCACACTTAGCACACACTACACTAGGGGGCGCCCGAAAGAAAAAAATACGTATACTTAAAAGGTAGGTGTACCATATGGCCTATTTATACTTAGTTTGGACTTTAGGTACTAGGTACTAGTTGGCGATTATATTGATAGATGTCATCAGCAGTCGATGCGGCTAGTGGGAGGAGTTTGTTTTGACACATTGGCGTAGACTGCCTGGCTGGACAGCCAGTCAGGCCCGCTAAGGCAAGGGAGATAGATAGTATCTACGTTTTTTTGCATATCGGCGCACGTGATTATAATATTTTCGAGGTATGTCTCTACTGTTTGCATGCTTTATCATGTGAGCCATTGCTGTTATTTTGTATATTCATTAGATTCATTGTTCTAGGAGGTTTCATGAATGCAAATAGAAAATATGAGGTTTTTAGTAAATTTTGGCCTAGGTTCTAAAGTGTTAGGCGCTGCGAGGTACTGTAGGTATATTGTTTTGATTTTCAAAAATATTGGAAACATTGGAAATTGTTAGAGAAATTTGTGGTTTTTGTCTTAAAAGTAAAGTCTTATTATATAATGTTCAGATAACAATTTTAATTGGCGCGTTAACTTTTAGGTAAATGCTGTGTGTTGTAATGATTCATGGCTGATAAGAAGAAAAAACTTTCGGGGTTTCAGAACCGTAAAAGAAAAGCTGAGGAGGAGAAATCACTTTCAAAAATCAAAGGGTCATTTTTAAATTATTTAAGCAGTAGAAATGAAGACGCGGAATTCCAAACGTTGGAACAACAGGCTTCTGTTGCCTCTGAAATATCGCATGTGGAAATAGAATTTGTTTCTCATGCTGAAAATAGTGAACAACAACCATCAATATCTGGTGGTAGATCTGATCAAAGTACCAATACTGACAAGGAGGCTGGTACATCTATAGAAATACTACGCAAAGACTATTCGGACGATCCCGCTACATGGACTGTAATTAATGATGACTTACGCCTACATGTAGTAAAACTCGGTCCCACACAAGTTAAAGATTTTGATTTTCCTTTGGATACTAATCGTAGAAAATTTTCTTGTGTTCACTATAAACGTCGTCTTGTCAATGGTGAAAGTCTTGAACGCAATTGGCTAACGTATTCTATTCAGAAAAATTCAGTTTTTTGTTTTTGCTGCACGTTGTTTCCAGACTCATCACTTCAACTAGGATTCATCAAATGCTCAGCCTTAGGTACTGATGGTGTAAATGACTGGGAAAACATATCTGCTATTTTAGCCAGCCACGAAAAAAGCAAAGATCAGATGATTAGCTTTCAAAAATGGAAGGAACTCGAAAATAGACTTAAGATGAACAAGACCATTGACGAAGAACACTTACGCAAAATTGAAGAGCAAGAAAAATACTGGCATCAAATTTTAGAAAGGTTGATAGCTTTAGTGAGGGTACTAGGTACGCAAAACTTAGCGTTCTGTGGATCAAATGATGCATTGTTTGCATCTAATAATGGGAACTTTTTGAAATTTGTGGAGTATTTGGCTATCTTCGATCCCGTCATGTGTGAGCACATTCGGAAAATCCGGGACAAAGAGATTCATGCACATTATTTGGGAAAAACAATACAGAATGAGATGATTCAACTGCTAAGTAATGGTATTCAGGAAAAGATTCTTGACGATGTCAAAACTGCAAAATACTTTTCTGTAGTGCTGGATTGTACTTCAGACATGTCTCATGTTGAACAAATGACTATCATTGTTCGGTTTGTTTCCACATCAGAAGACAAAAAGTTAGAAATTAAAGAGCACTTCTTGGGATTCATTCCTGTTTCTGATACAACTGAAGGTGGTTTGACAGCCGCTGTCTTGAACAAATTTGAAGAACTGTCGCTCTCTGTGGACAACTTATGAGGGCAAGGCTACATCAATAGGAGCAACATGAAGGGAAAAAAACATTGGACTACAAAGATGAATTTTGGACTTAAACTCATGTGTATTCTTTGTGCCTTGCAGCTCCCATTCTCTAAACTTAGTCGTCAACGATGCCGCTAAATGTTGTTTTGGAGCGACAACTTTTTTCCTGTTAGTTCAAAATTTCAACGTATTTTCCTCTTCCTCAACTCAGCGTTGGGAAGTACTCGTGCGTCATTTGCCATCTTTTACTCTAAAACCTCTAAGCAAAACAAGGTGGGAAAGTAGAATTGATGCTCTGGCCCCCCTCCGTTACCAATTGAGCAAAGTCCATAATGCCCTAATGGACATAGCTGAAAATATTAGTCTCACAGGAAGCCCTGGAAATGTCTCCCGGCTAGAAGCTCAAGGTCTTGCTAAACAAGTTGGAACCTTTTCTTTTGTTACATCTGTTCTAGTATGGTTCAACATTTTGTACAAAATCAATTTGACAAGTAAGTTACTTCAGTCACAAGAATTCGATTTAGCTGCTGCTTCTTAACACCTTGACAAAACAAAGAAATATCTGCAATCATTAAGAAGCGATGAAAAGTTTGAGAAGCTGTTAGTTGATGCGAGGGAAATCGCAGAAGAGCTTGGCATACCAGCTAATTTTGAGTCGTGTTCTGCGCCAAAACGTTTAAAGAAAAAAAACAGACAGTTCTCTTATGAAGGGACAGATGAGCCCATAAGAGATGAGAAACAGAGTTTCAAAATTAACTTTTACGTTGCGATCTTAGATACTGCTATAAATTCAGTTGATTAAATTTGGATTTTTGTACCACATCCGTTCACTTGAGGGAAAACCAAGCAAATTTGTTCTGGATAAGTGTAAAGCTCTGGAAAAGTCTCTTACACACAACAAAGTAAAAGACATCGATGCCATAGAGCTACGTGGTGAACTGCAGGCAATGTCAAGACGTGTTCCAGAAGATTCATCACCAAAAGACGTTCTTGAACTTTTGCTTAAATCTGACTTGAAAGAAAGTGTCCCCAACCTGGTGGTGGCTCTATGAATTCTTTTGACTCTGCCTGTGTACGTGGCCTCAGGAGAGAGAAGCTTCTCAAAACTAAAGCTAATTAAAACATATTTAAGGGCAAATATGACGCAAGAGAGGTTGGGTGGGTTGGCAATAATTTCGATAGAATCTGAAGTTGCTAAACAAATTAATCTTGGTGACTTAGTGTCATCCTTTTAAAAAAAAAGGCAAGGAAACAAAAATTTTAATTACGTATGGTCGTTTTTGTTTTGTTATTGATTACTTTGTATTTATTTGTCCTATACAACTTCTCAGAAGATTAAAGAGTTAGGAGAGAGTTAATTAATCATTGTTGTTGTGGTTTATTTTGCTCCTAAATTTATATCCCAAGTTTTCATCTACTGCCAAGAATAGTAGGGGCGCAACAAAATAGTTTCGCCTAGGGCGCCATAATCTCTCGGGCCGGCCCTGTATCTATCTATTCTATCTATCTATCTATTCTACTAACTATTTATCTATCTATTATCTATCTATCCTATATCTAGCTATCTATTTATCTACCGAAAGCATTTATTGCAAAATTAAAATAAATAGATTTTTTTTGTGATTTTATATTAATTGGATGTGTATAGGGCCCAATTCATCAAAGCTTTTTATGCCAGAAATCTTGTGTAAAAAAAAAATTGAGAGTTTGCTAAATTTTGGTGCAGCCTGCACTAAAATTTTGTGACTTTTGGGGGGTTTCACAGCATTTTTTACCAATTCCAACAAAGTGGGTGGAGCTGGGGTGTAGCAGGAGCTTAGCAACCTCCGCTCCTCAAATTGATTCCTTATCCTTACCATACAAATCTTACTCCAGGTGTACATCACTTTTCAAACACACCGGATTCATTAAAAGGCATAAGCCTCTTAATGAATCAGGAGCATCTGGCTCCAATACATGCCTCCTTATCAAGATTGGAGTTAAAATCGCCTGTCTTGGTGAATCTGGCCACTGTGCCCAACAACTACATGACCTCAATATAATGAATATAAAATATAAAATGCAGATTCATGGAATGTTCAATTTATTACCTATAGAAGGGCCTGTCTTATAAAGAACCCTCACTATTCCCAACATGTCTGTTTCAGTCTATATTGATATTACCCCCCAAATTGTGGAGTATTCTTTCTTAGAAGTCTGCATTGTGCCATTCATTTGTTATTCCTCCTAGAAACATATGAGTAAATACTGAACTGGGAGTGAACAATCCTCTTGTTAGCAGAGTATGTCACTACTCTCTGTGTGGGTACTGAAGGAAACTGATTGAACGGTGAAGGGACCCGCCCACTCATGTGTCAAATTATTCATTTCTACGAAAAACAGCAGAGAAACGTCACATTTCTCCAGAATTATTATTTCATGGAGTATTTCAGTCAGGATTACTGACAGGTCAAACCTAAAGGATTGTCTTGTTTAGAAAACCTATGATCATAGACATTATTTGGGCATTCTGAGTTAATACAAGAAGGTTCTTTATTTAGAATCATGTGTTTCCTGGCTATGGGTCTACTGACCTCAACTTATCAGCCTCAGGGCAGGTGCAGACAACCAAATTTTCAGTCAACATGCAATATGACAATACATCAGATCGCATTTGGACTATTGTAATTTTATGGAATTTCATCCGATATTAGATCGCACTCGGCCATGCAAGTCAATGAGTCTTTGGAAACCATTGGACTGCATTCAGATGACAAATGAATGCGGTCCAATTTCCACAACCTGACAGAATGGAGAAGATGGATATTTTTTTTTTCTCCATTTTCTCCTCATCCAAGACAATCTGATCACACTCTGATAACACTCTTATCAAACTCTGATCAAAGTGTAATTTGCATAATCGACCCCATTCTCTCACGTGAAGTTTTCTGGATGTCTGTACCTGCCAAAATAGTCATATATGAGGCTATTACAGTCACATCATTAGACCCACGGCCGAGTCAAACTTTGCATTCCACAAGTATAGTGACAGGTGTTATTTAAAAGGAAAGGGGGTTGTTTTTACTTTTTCTTGGAAAAGGATTTAACAAAACTTCATATAAAATCACGTGTATCGCACAAACTTATTGAAAAAAAATGTAGAAACTTTTTAGAGAATAGCACGTGGTTTTCATATATTTTTTTTTGCGCTTTAAGTGTACCATGTGAAAATACCCACAGGTTAATTTGGAAAATATTAGTAGTACTCATAATATTCTATCTACACTTAAACTTTGATTTTCAGCTAAAGTGGAATGTGAGGCATAACCAATCATATTAAAAGGATTGCCCTTTGTGGCAAATATATGTAACACCCCAGGTAACCGGTTGTTACAGTGATGTTGCCTTCCTTTCGGGGAGGGTGATATCTTGCTTGGAGTCAAGGAGGATTCCCTTTACCAGGTAATGCACCTACATGCAACAGATTCTGAATCCAGGCCAGAAGGGGGAGCTCTGAAACCGGATTCAGGGGAGATTCCCCAGATATATGTATTCTGGTCTTGAGGAGGAGTCAGTTAGTTGGTCCAGGGAGACCAAGGCAGATCAGTGTGGAGAGACAGTGGAAGGGGGAGGACGAAGAGCAGAGAGTGGAGCCGTGCAGCCAGGAGTGTGCTGCAGCTCCAGGAACGGAAGATAACCTGAAGGGTTGGAATGTTTGTGAGCATCGGAGGAATGAAGCACAGGAGAAGGAAGCAGCTTAGAGGGGAACTGTGACTGGGCACTCCCCCTGAGCTGGAACGCAGGAACTGGGCACCGGGAGCCCGAGGTTGTGTTGAACTCTAGGTCGCACAGCAGAACTAGAGGACAAAAAAACTTTAAGTAATTTGTCCACACCCACACCTAGAAAGGGAAGCAGTACATGAAGAGCCCGGTCATGATAGACATCCTATAAAAAGGCTCGCACTGCCCACCATATGGGTAACTGTCCCAGGACAGGAGAGAGACGACTTTGCCAGAAAGCCACAGGCAGCAATGGCTTCGCATTCGAGCGCGAGTAGGAAGGCTTATGGACCTCACCTGCGAGAGGGATCCAGCTTTGTCTCCAGGTTGGCCGGACCAGATCACCACCTGTTACTGGTACCCTAAACTGTGACCGGCTACCACCAGTAAGCCAGGTAAGGACGTTACAAACATGTGTCCTCCGTTTATTTGCCGGCATTCACCACTCTTGCTATACACGTTGGGAGCTCTGGAGCCCTGGGGACCCCGCTTCACCTGTTGGAAGTGTCACCATATTTGCTGCAGTAACATCACTTCAGAGGACCCCTTTAAGCAGCGTCAGTCCCCTCTGACCGAGAACCACAGGTGGCGTCATGAACTTTCATTACTTTACCAATCCTATTAAAGACTTTTACTTGGGTGCTCAGGTCCATGGACTGGGTTGCAGCCACCGTGACCTCCCCTTTAATAATGACCAGACCCGGTACCGAGAACCCCTAGGCCCTGGCGGGCGTCTTACACAGATCATGATTTTTTTTAATGTAAAATGGAAATAAATTATTAATGTGATTTTAGTTTCAAAGGAGGATTTGTAAGAAGGGTTAGGCTATATGGCAAATTTAATCTCAGCCTAAGCAATAAGGAAAACAAAGATCGGCCTTCTTATATAGGACAATTCATGCGGTTTGAAAAATTAAAAAACATTTTTTAATTAGTTTTATGTTTGAATATTATCATGAGGTTTTACTGGTGTTGGGCGACCCTTCTCAGTAAGATAAAACCTCCAAAATGGACATTTATCTAAGTCACAAAGCATTAAAAGAGAACTTATCAGGAAATTCATGCTGCCACAACAGCAGGCAGCATTAATCCCAGCCAGGTTTCACTATTGCAGTCAGGTAAATTATTTTCTGAAGCACTCTTGTGTTTCAGAAAAAATATACATTGAAGATCCAGCTGTATCCCCGACCGTCTCTGCCCAGCACCGCTGCAGGTAACGCACACAATTTACAGGTCTTTCCCTGGTGTGTATATAGAGGGAGACCTATAAATTACCTGCAGCAGTGCTAGGAAGAGCCAGCCGGGAACCATAGGGAGAGACTTCAAATTTAGATCCGCCCCCTGACGGCTATTCCCAGCACTGCAGCAGGATCTTCAAAGTATATTATCTGTGAAACTTAGCATTTAAGAAAAAAACCATATCTGGCTGCAAAAAAGGACCCATGCTACGATTCGTGCTGCCTGCAGTATGAGCAGCATGAATCGCATGACAGGCTCCCTTTAAAATTAGTATATAATAAAACCATCCCACAATGGACAACAGAGTACTTGGTCTTTTACACATCCTAATAGTACTGTGTTAAAGCAACAAGACCAAGATAGGCATACAGTATAGGACACTCCAATAGTATATAGAAACACCAGAGAACATACGGAGTCTAAGTCCCATTTATCCAAAATATAAGTACAAATCTTTATTGGTAAGACCATAAATTACACAACAAATACAGAAAATCATTTGTGAATTGTAACAGACATATAATATTCAAACAAGGAACCAGAAGGCAGCACTGAAAAAAGTCACTGCGAGACGGCAACCCCTATAAATCCCTGTCAGTTATAAGCTCATAAAGTGCCAGTAGTGCATCAAGTCAGGGTAAAAGACACCGAATAAACCAAATGACTAATTCTCTATCCGTTTGCCTCCCATAGTGGGATACTACGTGCCAAGTGCGGCTATTACCATCTTAAGTCGGGCTCAATGTCTCTTACCCATAGGACATGAGTACAAGGGTCACCGCCGCGGCCCCAACGCGCGTTTCGCGTCGGCTTCGCCCTATGGGTAAGAGACATTGAGCCCGACTTAAGATGGTAATAGCCGCACTTGGCACGTAGTATCCCACTATGGGAGGCAAACGGATAGAAAATTAGTCATTTGGTTTATTCGGTGTCTTTTACCCTGACTTGATGCACTACTGGCACTTTATGAGCTTATAACTGACAGGGATTTATAGGGGTTGCCGTCTCGCAGTGACTTTTTTCAGTGCTGCCTTATGGTTCCTTGTTTGAATATTATATGTCTGTTACAATTCACAAATGATTTTCTGTATTTGTTGTGTAATTTATGGTCTTACCAATAAAGATTTGTACTTATATTTTGGATAAATGGGACTTAGACTCCATATGTTCTCTGGTGTTCCCTTTAAAATTAGATAGCATTATGAGCCCTACCATTTCTATACAACTATATGTCCCATTTAAAGGTTTTCAAAAACTGTTTTATTATCCATCAGACATCAACATGTAATGCGAGGGGATGTCTAAATCACAGGACTGCCACTATTCAGTCGTAAAAAGTTATAGAATCAAATACGAGAACACAGTAGACATGTCATGAGGATATGCCATCAACGTTTTTCTCAGAAACCCCTTTTTAAACCTATGCAAACATACTGTACAATGCAGAAGATAACGCATAAAAATATACAGCAACCATCGGTCTCAATAAATTTTCACCAAATGCGATGATAAAATAACAAGAATTCTGGGGACAAAGTTTAAATCTTGTTAAATGATATGAAATAAAGATATAAAGTGGATTTAAATAATAGATCAAATATAAAAGCTTCAAACACAGACAGAAAATCATTACTAAGAATTATAACTTGTGAAGATGGATCCAAAGAAAATAGTAAAAAATAAATTATATAAGTTATGTTAAAATCTATTCAGCATTTAAGATTAGTAGATAATTTAAAACATTGATTGAAATTTTTTTAAGTAGAGATGAGCGAGCACTAAAATGCTTGGATGCTCGTTACTCGAACCAAGCAATTGCTCATGTTCGGATGCTCGTTTCGAGCAACGAGTATAATGGAAGTCAATGGGAAATACAAGCATTTTTCTGGCAGACCCTACAAGGAGGTCTGGGAGGCACTGAAAATGTTGAAATAGTTGGTAAAAGTGCTTAATGGAAGGAGAACAGCTTACAGAAGCCCTCTGCTAGCATGTCTGACTCCCAGATCACTACTGAGAACAATGGTATCACACCTCTACTCCACTTTAACGACTGACAATAAAACATTCAAAATCGATGAGAAATTGGAGTTTACAGAAAAAAAATGTTAAGAAACATTTTTTCCTGTATAATTACCTGCATATAAGACAAAAGTTAAAAAGGATTTTAAAAAAATAATTTAAGTGAAACAAAAATTGAATGTTTTATTAAAAAATTTGAAATTTCATTATAATTTATGAAGGAAGCAAGAACTGCCACCCTGTATGAGACATAAGAGAGGGCCTCATACATATTCTGTTCAAATTATAATGTAGTGGTACTCCTAGACTCATAAAGGCTATGCACTAAGTGCAAATCCTGCCAAAAATTACAAGCAGAGTCATCAATACTCCCTTGAAGGTAATAAAATATTGTGAACAAAGTGTAGTTGTGTTACTCCAGCACTCAAAAAAAGCTCTGCACACAGTACAAAGCTTGACAATAATTACAAACAGGTTCATCCATACACTCTAGAAGGTACCAACTGGAGTGCCTCATAAAAAAAATTAAGAGAGTGTAGTTGCGGCACTTCTACACTCCTAAAATTTCACAGTGAGTGCAAGACACTGTGGCTTGTACACCTCTCCAGGTCTCCATCTAACCATTAGATGACCAGGTGTTGATCTGGGGATGCTTCAGCAAGGCTGGAATTGGGCAGGTTAATCTTTGCTAAGGACATATGAATCAAGCCGCATACTGGGAAAACGGTTGATTCCTTCTGCTCAGGCAATGTTCCCCAACTCTGAGGACTGTTTTTTCCAGCAGGACAATGCGCCATGCCACACAGCAAGGTCAATCAAGATGTGGACCACCACATCAAATTCCTGTCATGGGCAGCCTAATCTCCAGACCTGAACCCCATTGAAAACCTATGGAATGTAATCAAGAGGAAGATGGATAGTTACAAGCCATCAAACAAAGAAGAACTGCTTAAATTTTTGTACCAAGAGTGGCATAAGGTCACCCAAAAGCAGCGTGAAAGACTGGTGGAAAACATGCCAAGATGCATGAAAGCTGTGATTAGAAATCATGTTTATTCCACAAAATATTGATTTCTGAACTCTTCCTAAGTTAAAACATTAGTATTGTTGTTTCTAAATGATTATGAACTTGCTTTTTTGCATTATTTGAGGTCTGCAAGCAATGCATTTTTTTGTTATTTTGACCATTTCTCATTTTGAGAAAATCAATACAAAATTTATTGTTTGGAACTTCGGAGACATGTTTTCAGTAGTTTAGAGAATAAAAGAACAATTTACATTTTACTCAAAAATATACCTATAAAGAGAAAAACTAGACAAACTGAAAATTTTGCAGTGGTCTCTTACTTTTTGCCAGAGCTGTATACATATATACAGTGTCAAAACTACTGGAACAGCACGTCCATCTTGAACTGTCCTAACATCTCTCTTCCTGCTCCCTCTTTGACCGCTCACAATCTGGCTTCTGGTCACACCACTCCACTGAAACTGCCCTAAGTAAGTTCACCAATTACCTATTAACTGCCAAGAGCAAGCGACACTACTCTGTCCTCCTCCTCCTGGACCTGTCCTCTGCCTTTAACACAGAGGACCATTCCCTATTACTACAGACCCTCTCATCCCTTGGCATCACAGACTTGGCCCTATCCTGGATCTCGTCATACTTAACAGACCGGACATTCAGCTTCTCCCACTCACATACCACCTCCTCACCTCGCCCCCTATTAGTCGAAGTCCCGCAAGGTTCAGTCCTAGGGCCACTGCTCTTCTCCATTTACACTTTTGGCCTGGGACAGCTCATAGAATCTCACAGTGTTCAGTATCACCTCTATGCTGATAACACAGAGATCTACATCTCTGGACCAGATATCTCCAGCCTACTAACCAGAATCCCTCAATGTCTGTCCACTATTTCATCCTTCTTCTTCGCTAGATTTCTAAAACTTAACATGGACAAAACACAATACATCATGTTTCCCCCATCTCACGCGACCCTCCGATTGAACCTATCCATTACAGTAAAAGGCTGCCCACTCTCACCAGTCCCATAAGCTCGCTGCCTTGGGGTAATCCTTGACACTGATCTCTCCTTCAAACCACATATCCAAGCCCTTTCCACTTCCTGCCGACTTCAACTCAAAAGTATTTCACGGATCCGTACATTCCTAAACCAAGAATCTGCAAAAACCCTAGTCCATGCCCTCATCATCTTCCACTTCAACGACTGCAACCTACTGCTCTGTGGCCTCCCCTCGAACACTCTCACACCCCTCCAGTCTATTCTAAACTCTGCTGCCCGACTAATCCACCTGTCCCCCTGCTATTCCCCCGGCCTCTCCCCTATGTTAATCCCTTCACTGGCTTCCCATTGCCCAGAGACTCCAGTACAAAACCCTAACCATGACGTGCAAAGCCATCCACAACCTGTCTCCTCCATACATCTGTGACCTCGTCTCCCGGTACTTACCTGCACGCAACCTCCGATCCTCACAAGATCTCCTTCTCTACTCCCCTCTTGTCTCCTCTTCCTACAATCACATACAAGATTTCTCTCGTGCATCACCCCTACTCTTAAACTCTCTAACACAACATATCAGACTCTCGCCTACCATCGAAACCTTCAAAAAGAACCTGAAGACCTACCTTTTCTGACAAGCCTACAACCTGCATTAACCACCGATCGACCAAACCGCTGCACGACCAGCTCTACCCTCACCTATTTTATCCTCACCCATTTCTTGTAGATTGTGAGCCCTCGCGGGCAGGGTCCTCTTTTCTACTGTACCAGTCATGACTTGTATTGTTTAAGATTATTGTACTTGTTCTTATTATGCATACCCCTCCTCACATGTAAAGCACCATGGAATAAATGGTGCTATAATAATATATATATATATATATATATATATATATACAGTGGGGCAAAAAAGTATTTAGTCAGTCAGCAATAGTGCAAGTTCCACCACTTAAAAAGATGAGAGGCGTCTGTAATTTACATCATAGGTAGACCTCAACTATGGGAGACAAACTGAGAAAAAAAAATCCAGAAAATCACATTGTCTGTTTTTTTAACATTTTATTTGCATATTATGGTGGAAAATAAGTATTTGGTCAGAAACAAAATTTCATCTTAATACTTTGTAATATATCCTTTGTTGGCAATGACAGGTCAAACGTTTTCTGTAAGTCTTCAAAAGGTTGCCACACACTGTTGTTGGTATGTTGGCCCATTCCTCCATGCAGATCTCCTCTAGAGCAGTGATGTTTTTGGCTTTTCGCTTGGCAACACGGACTTTCAACTCCCTCCAAAGGTTTTCTATAGGGTTGAGATCTGGAGACTGGCTAGGCCACTCCAGGACCTTGAAATGCTTCTTACGAAGCCACTCCTTCGTTGCCCTGGCGGTGTGCTTTGGATCATTGTCATGTTGAAAGACCCAGCCACGTTTCATCTTCAATGCCCTTGCTGATGGAAGGAGGTTTGCACTCAAAATCTCACCATACATGGCCCATTGATTCCTTCATGTACCCGGATCAGTCGTCCTGTCCCCTTTGCAGAGAAACAGCCCCAAAGCATGATGTTTCCACCACCATGCTTTACAGTAGGTATGGTGTTTGATGGATGCAACTCAGTATTCTTTTTCCTCCAAACACGACAAGTTGTGTTTCTACCAAACAGTTCCAGTTTGGTTTCATCAGACCATAGGACATTCTCCCAAAACTCCTCTGGATCATCCAAATGCTCTCTAGCAAACTTCAGACGGGCCCGGACATGTACTGGCTTAAGCAGTGGGACACGTCTGGCACTGCAGGATCTGAGTCCATGGTGGCGTAGTGTGTTACTTATGGTAGGCCTTGTTACATTGGTCCCAGCTCTCTGCAGTTCATTCACTAGGTCCCCCCGCGTGGTTCTAGGATTTTTGCTCACCGTTCTTGTGATCATTCTGACCCCACGGGGTGGGATTTTGCGTGGAGCCCCAGATCGAGGGAGATTATCAGTGGTCTTGTATGTCTTCCATTTTCTAATTATTGCTCCCACTTTTGATTTCTTCACTCCAAGCTGGTTGGCTATTGCAGATTCAGTCTTCCCAGCCTGGCCTACAATTTTGTTTCTGGTGTCCTTTGACAGCTCTTTGGTCTTCACCATAGTGGATTTTGGAGTCAGACTGTTTGAGGGTGTGCACAGGTGTCTTTTTATACTGATAACAAGTTTAAACAGGTACCATTACTACAGGTAATGAGTGGAGGAAAGAGGAGACTCTTAAAGAAGAAGTTACAGGTCTGTGAGAGCCAGAAATCTTGATTGTTTGTTTCTGACCAAATACTTATTTTCCACCATAATATGCAAAAAAAATTATAAAAAAACAGACAATGTGATTTTCTGGATTTTTTTTTCTCAGTTTGTCTCCTATAGTTGAGGTCTACCTATGATGTAAATTACAGACGCCTCTCATCTTTTTAAGTGGTGGAACTTGCACTATTGCTGACTGACTAAATACTTTTTTGCCCCACTGTGTATATATATATATATATATATATATATATACTAGATTGTGGCCCGATTCTAACGCATCGGGTATTCTAGAATATGCATGTCCCCGTAGTATATGGACAATGATGATTCGAGAATTCGCGGCAGACTGCCCGTCGCTGATTGGTCGAGGCAACCTTTATGACATCATCCTCGGCATGGCAACCATTATGACATCTACGTCGATACTGTGCCCATCGCTGATTGGTCGAGGCAAATTCGCGGCAGACTGTGCCCGTCGCTGATTGGTCGAGGCAACCTTTATGACATCATCGTCGCCATGCTGTGCCCGTCGCTGATAGGTGAGACGTGGGATTTCCAGGACAGACAGACAGAAAAACCCTTAGACAATTATATATATAGATATACATATATATATCTATATATATAATTGTCTAAGGGTTTTTCCGTCTGTCTGTCTGTCTGTCTGTCTGTCTGTCCTGGAAATCCCGGCTCTCTGGTTGGTTGAGGCCGCCAGGCCTCGACCAATCAGCAACGGGCACAGCGACGATGATGTCATAATGGTTGCCATGGCGACGATGATGTCATAAAGGTTGCCTCGACCAATCAGCGACGGGCACAGTCTGCCGCGAATTCTGGAATCATCATTGTCCATATATTACAGGGACATGCATATTCTAGAATACCCGATGCGTTAGAATCGGGCCACAATCTAGTATATATATATATATATATATATATACACTGCTCAAAAAATAAAGGGTACACTCCACGGCTATTTCTAGTTGCGGTGTTAAGTTCAGGATTGCGGCCAGTACAGTGGCCACTTTCTCCAGTGAAAGTTCTCATGCAGCTCCTAGGTCACCGGATCATAACACTGGGTAAGTGGGATTGGTCAAGGCCGGCTGGATTGTGGCCCAATTCTAACGCATCGGTTATTCTAGAATATGCATGTCCCCATAGTATATGGACAATGATGATTCCAGAATTCGTGGCAGACTGTGCCCGTCACTGATTGGTCGAGGCAACCTTTATGACATCATCGTTGCCATGGCAACCATTATGACATCTACATCGATACTGTGCCCGTCGCTGATTGGTCGAGGCGAATTTGCGGCAGACTGTGCCCGTCGCTGATTGGTCGAGGCAACCTTTATGATATCTTCGTTGCCATGCTGTGCCCGTCGCTGATTGGTCGAGGCTCCTTCAGGTCATCAGTCACCACTCCTCCTTACTACTGAAAACAAGCAAACAAAAGACAGATGGGACCTGTACAAGAGGACTTTGCTTAGATTAGTCTCAGTAATGGTGGGAGTATAACTCCCTGCTCCCCACTGATCAGCAGAAAGAAGCTGCCATGACACTCCTAGCATCCCTTTTATTGCTTCCCCAGGTATAGCGCCATATATGTGGTTGTGGAAAATGGGACTGATTTTCAGAACCAAGCACAGTCACAAGTGAATTCGGAAAGAAGTTGCAGTTCAGAAGATTGTGGGGGCTCCGGATCCCCCAAGAAATAAATACCGATCATTAAGGTTAATCCTCTAACATCCTTTTAGACAGAGACTCATGACTCTGTGATTAGCACAAATAACATAGAACATTGTCCAAAAATTCTGAGAAGGATAATTCCTGCAAATCTCACACACAAATGGGTGGTCCTGAGTGTGATTTGGGGGTAGTCTACAGCAGGACCATGGAGGGGTATCCTAAAATTGCCAATGTCTTTACTTAGGGTAATGATTTCTATCTCGGACCACGATTATTCCCCTCCATGTTAGCCGTGCCATCTCTTAACCAAAGCAAGAAGTCAAACTCCGCCGTCCTCTCCACTCGAGGTTGAGTCTAGCATGCAGAAATTGGGGTGAGTGCAAGGGATTAGTTTTCATGACCTACTTTATACATCGCTGGAAGGGAAGAATTAAGGCTAAGTGGATGTACACTCATCAATAAGTGTGGCGCTTTGATACATTGTGGCACGAGAGATTGTGGCCAGATTCTAACGCATCGGGTATTCTAGAATATGCATGTCCCCGTAGTATATGGACAATGATGATTCCAGAATTCGCGGCAGATTGTGCCCGTCGCTGATTGGTCGAGGCAACCTTTATGACATCATCGTCGCCATGGCAACCATTATGACATCTACGTCGATACTGTGCCCGTCGCTGAATCAGAAATGTGGGATTTCTACGTCCTTTATGACATCATCGTTGCTGTGCCCGTTGCTGATTGGTCGAGGTCTGGCGGCCTCGACCAATCAGAGACGCGGGATGTCTACGTCCTTTATGACATCATCGTCGCTGTGCCCGTCGCTGATGGGTCGAGGCCTGGCGGCCTCGACCAATCAGAGACGCGGGATTTCTACGTCGATACTGTGCCCGTCGCTGATTGGTCGAGGCCTGGCGGCCTCGACCATTCAGCGACGCGGGATTTCCAGGACAGACAGACGGAAAAACCCTTAGACAATTATATATATAGATATATATATATATATCTATATATATATATACACTGCTCAAAAAATAAAGGGAACACTTAGCTAACAGAATATAACTCCAAGTGGATCAAACTTCTGCGAAATCAAACTGTCCACTTAGGAAACAACACTGTTTGACAATCAATTTCACATGCTGTTATGCAAATGGATTAGACAACAGATGGAAATTATTGGCAATTATCAAGACACACTCAGTAAAGGAGTGGTTTTGCAGGTGGGGACCACAGTCCACATCTCAGTACCAATGCTTTCTGGCTGATGTTTTGGTCACTTTTGAATGTTGGTTGTGCTTTCACACTCGTGGTAGCATAAGACGGACTCTACAACCCACACAAGTGGCTCAGGTAGTGCAGCTCATCCAGGATGGCACATCATTGCAAGAAGGATTGCTGTGTTTGTCAGCATAGTGTCCAGAGGCTGGAGGCGCTACTAGGAGACAGGCCAGTACACCAGGAGATGTGGAGAGGGCCGTAGGAGGGCAACAACCCAGCAGCAAGACTGCTACTTCAGCCATTGTGCAAGGAGGAACAGGAGGAACACTGCCAGAGTCCTGCAAAATGACCTACAGCAGGCCACAAATGTGCATGTGTCTGCACAAGCGGTTTGAAACCGACTCCATGAGGATGGTCTGAGTGCCCGACGTCCACAGATGGGGTTGTGCTCACAGCCCAACACCGTGCAGGACGCTTGGCATTTTCCACAGAACACCAGGATTGGCAAATTCGCCACTGGCGCCCTGTGCTCTTCACAGATGAAAGCAGGCTGACACTGAGCACATGTGACAGAGTCTGGAGACGCCGTGGAGAATGATCATCTGCCTGCAACATCCTTCAGCATGACTGGTTTGGCAGTGGGTCAGTAATGGTGTGGGGTGGCATTTCTTTGGAGGGCCGCACAGCCATCCATGTGCTAACCAAAGGTATCCTGACTGCCATTAGGTACCGGGATGAGATCCACAGACCCATTGTGAGGGTTCCTTCTCATGCATGACAATGCTAGAACTTATGTTGCTGAAGTGTGTCAGCAGTTCCTGTATGATGAAGGTATTGATGCTATGGACTGGCCTGCCTGTTCCCCAAACCTGAATCCAATCGAGCACATCTGGGAGACCATATCTCATTCCTTCCACCAATGCCACTTTGCACCACAGATTGGCCAAAAAGTTCACTGATGTTTTAAACCAGGTCTTGAAGGAGATCCCTCAGAAGATATCCGCCGTCTCTTCAGGAGCATGCTCAGGTGTTGTAGGGAGGTCATACAGGCACGTGGAGGCCACATACACACACAACTGAGCATCATTTCCTTGTCTTGAGGCATTTTTACTGAAGTTGTGTCAGCTTGTAATTTGATTTTCCACTTTGATTTTCAGTATCAGTCCAAATCCAGACCTCCATGGGATATTAATTTTGATATACATTGATCCTTTTTATGTTTTATTATTCTCAACGCATTACACTATGCAATGAATAAAGAATTGCAACTGGAATATTTCATTCAGTGACATCTAGGATGTTGTATTTTAGTGTTCCCTTTATTTGAGCAGTATATATATGTACAGTAGCCTCTACACAGCCTGGAGGTGTGCTTGGGGTCATTGTCCTGTTGAAAAATAAATGATGATCCAACTAAACGCAAACCGGATGGAATAGCATGCCGCTGCAAGATGCTGTGGTAGCCATGCTGGTTCAGTATGCCTTCAATTTTGAATAAATCCCCAACAGTGTCACCAGCAAAGCACCCCCACTCCATCACACCTCCTCCTCCATGCTTCACGGTGGGAACCAGGCATGTAGAGTCCATCCGTTCACCTTTTCTGCGTCACACAAAGACACGGTGGTTGGAACCAAATATCTCAAATTTGGACTCATCAGACCAAAGCACAGATTTCCTCTGGTCTAATGTCCATTCCTTGTGTTCTTTTGCCCAAACAAGTCTCTTCTGCTTGTTGCCTGTACTTAGCAGTGGTTTCCTAGCAGCTATTTTACCATGAAGGTCTGCTGCACAATCTCCTCTTAACAGTTGTTGTAGAGATGTGTCTGCTGCAAGAAATCTGTGTGGCATTGACCTGGTCTCTAATCTGAGCTGCTGTTAACCTGCGATTTCTGAGGCTGGTGACTCGGATAAACATCCTCAGAAGCAGAGGTGACTCTTGGTCTTCCTTTCCTAGGGACGTCCTCATGTGAGTCAGTTTCTTTGTAGTGCTTGATGGTTTTTTCCACTGCACTTGGGGACACTTTCAAAGTTTTCCCAATTTTTGGGACTGACTGACCTTCATTTCTTAAAGTAATGATGGCCACTCATTTTTCTTTACTTAGCTGCTTTTTTCTTGCCATAATACAAATTCTAACAGTCTATTCAGTAGGACTTTCAGCTGTGTATCCACCAGACATCTGCTCAACACAACTGATGGTCCCAACTCCATTTATAAGGCAAGAAATCCCACTTATTAAACCTGAAAGGGCACACCTGTGAAGTTAAAACCATTCCCGGTGACTACCTCTTGAAGCTCATCAAGAGAACGCCAAGAGTGTGCAAAGCAGTCATCAAAGCAAAAGGTGGCTACTTTGAAGAACCTAGAATATAAGACATATTTTCAGTTGTTCACACTTTTTTGTTAAGTATATAATTCCACATGTGTTAATTCATAGTTTTGATGCCTTCAGTGTGAATTTACAATTTTCATAGTCCTAAAAATACAGAAAAATCTTTAAATGAGAAGGTGTGTCCAAACTTTTGATCCATACTGTGTGTATATATATATATATATATATATATATATATTTCTATAGCTAGAGGTATTCGAAATTAGAATCATGTATATATTAAGTGCATAGTGTAAATAAGTTCATACAGTATTTGCATTGAATAAATTGTTATTTTTTGTTTATTTATGCTTCTGTACTTTTCTTTTCCTCTTGGTGCATTGAACTGCACAAGATGGGATCTGTTTATATACGGACAAGGATATGTTGGAGGCAGATGTTCAACTTTCACCATATTTTCGAATTTTAAGAATTAAACTACAATTTGAACGTATATTTATATTATAGTTCAAGACATTGAAATCATTGAAAGAAGTGCAGCGGTATTGTGTTTAATATTAGCCTCATAATTACTTCTGACATGATTACATTTTATTCAATTGTGTGACAGCTGCCAAAAAGCTCATTTATCATAGATCCAAGATAATTGAAGTCCTCCATCTGCTGTAGGGCGCTATCAACTGCCATACTTGCCTTAAGGATTACAGTACCTAAACAGCAATGCTACTAATTGTCACACAACCTTCTATGCAACATGAGTATAGATCAGTGACTTTTGCTGGTAAACTGTGCTTTTGCTGCTATGTTCAGTTAGCACTTGGCATTGGATGCTACTATTTTTTATAAAGAGCTTAAGGCCATGTTCACACGTTCAGTATTTGGTCAGTATTTTACCTCCGTATTTGTAAGCCAAAACCAGGAGTACTACAATCAGAGAGAGCGTAGAATAGAAACACGTCACCACTTCTGCTTTTACCACCTTCTCCTGGTTTTGGCTTACAAATAATGATGTGACTTACTGACCAAATACTGATAGTGTGACCGTAGCTTAAAAGTATAAATTTCAATCAGATTTCTCAGTTTGGGGGAGTTGTAGAACCAGATTTTCCGTGTTCAAAATTTCTTCATGAACTATATTGATACAAAAAGCATGAGTTCTGAACAACTACTGTCTTACCCATTTTTGGTATAAATTTGGAATTTAAAATATTGTAATCATGCTTTCTTCCAGGCTTAGGCCCACATTGAAATTAACAGAGCTAACTTAGAGATGAGCAAATCAGTTCAAGGAAAATTGAATTTGTCTTGAATTTTACAATTCCGCGAGCGGAGCTGGTGATAGAAGAAACATTGGAACCACAAGTTCTGGATGGCACAGACTCTGGCAAGCCATTTAGATTATGGTGGCAAAGACCTGCAGTGCTGTCCAATCTGACAATGTGGGTGTGTGTGCTGTCCATCTGGACTTATCAGCTCCCTGCTCCAGCCAATTAGAGAGCACCACACTTAAGCTCCCAGCTTACTACTGGAAGCTGCCAGATATTCACTTGTGCTTCTCTGGTTCAGGCCTGCTTGTTTAGCGCCTTGCTATATCATTGTTCCTTGTTTTGGCATAGGCTTATTTTTTTACTATTCTTACGGATTCCGATTTTGTACTTTTTCTGCCCTCTTGGTTCTGACCCGGCTACCTCACCACTCCTGCCAACCTGCACCACCGGACAGCAGCTTATTCCATGGCCACAGCCCAGGGGACCATGTTTAAGTCCAGATGTCTATACAGGAGTTTAAAGGTGAACGCCAAGGCAACACCTGCGATCTGGTAAGTGGAGCGGCTTGCCCAAAGCCTGTCTATAGTAGCCATTTTATATCTGACAGGTGACCACTGACAGAGAATCCCTACAGCCACTCGCCTGTCCCTCCACCACACCACCCCATCTGAACCTCCACAAAGCTACATCTAGCATATTTCTTCTTTTGTTGTAGCACAGTATCTTCTTTGGGAATCTGCACTCTACACCAGGACTTACATCTCCTGATGAGGGTCCAAATGAGATCTACAGAAGTGGGGAGACAGGTCATTGGCGTTAAGTAGCAATTTCTTTATATCTTTTAAAATCTAAATTTATTAAGATCTGATCTCAAGAGATCCCAAAGCATAATAATTAACATCAGTTTTGCATCTAGTATTTTGACGCAAATCGAATTTCCTGACCAAATTTGAGAAGAGCTAAATTCAAAGTTCGGCAGGTTCACTTATCACTTATAGAAATGGAAGAAGAATAGCTTGGGTTACTGATCTAAGAGACACCAAATTTTCCATGTCTTCATCAGCATAGAGCTTACAAGAATTACCCGTTCTCCGCCATTGTTAAATGCTATTCACTTGTTAATGCAGCTCTCCTCTCAGACTGCACAGCTCTCCTGTCGTCAAAGTGATATCTGAGTAAAGAGTATATGACCAGATCTTCCATCAGCCTCCTCAAATAGAAAAACAGCTTTCCCATGAGCAGTGTTTTTCTATTGGAGAAGGCAATGATCAGATCTAGATACATACTCTTCCACTATGAGTCATGAGAACAGGAGAGCTGCGCAGTCTATGAGCGAGACTCTACTAACAAGTGCAGGAGGAGAGCCTGTCATACTTGTATTATTAAGTGCCAGAAAGTCGTGTTCTGCATGCTAAAATAAACATATAGTGGACAACACCATTAGGTAAGCACAACAGACATTTTTGAAAATTCTTCAAAGACTTCAGGATGGCAGAATATGCTTTTAATACATTATCTATAATTAAAGAAGAGTAAGGAGCACCAGAGCACAAACTGCTCTTTTTTTATCCTTTTATGATTTTATTGCTATAGTAATCTTGAAATAAATTGTGAAAGACTTCCTTGTCAAGCACAATGACTTGAATCATGCATTTTAGACATATATAGTGGGTGGATGGCGGAGAAGGGCAGAAGGGAAATGTACACACTTGTACTGGGTTCTAGGGGATGTCAACAAGGCACTTTGCCTTGTCCAAGTTATTTCGATACAAAGATAATGCTGCTAAGACTTGTTGGCCTACATATTGCACACAAGAAATCTTCAAGCCATTAACACCCAGACCGGATGTGGGGGATGTGGGGGTCCCTCTTCCACATCCGGTCTTTAGGTTGGTTTCGCTTTCACTTGTTGAGCACATTGCCCTTCGTTTCTTACCCACATTACATGTGTTTGCCTCTCTTGTAAAGGTGGTGCTTTATAGCAATGGATCTACTATAGGCATTGGGCAATTTGGCTGTGGCTCTTTATATCGTTTGATTGTGCCGACTGGTTCTGCACCCATCTGTTTACAATACTGTTTATTGCACTTGCACTTTTCAGAGCCTATATTCAGCTTCATCTTTGCCATTCCTTTACCATTTCATTTATTGCTTGGTCACCTTTCTATCAACATCCTCAATATCTGGAAAATTTTATTTGGGATTTAATTACAGATTTACTGGGACGACTCATGACATTGTTTTTTGCACTGTATACCAATATCATCGGATGTGGCACTTAGGTGTCACTATCCCTGTTATCTGTACTTATTTTAATGATTATCCTCTGTATATTATTTATAGTAAAGCAATTATATATTAATTCTTAATTGC
The DNA here is from genome assembly GCF_032444005.1 of Ranitomeya imitator. Classification (NCBI taxonomy): domain Eukaryota; kingdom Metazoa; phylum Chordata; class Amphibia; order Anura; family Dendrobatidae; genus Ranitomeya; species Ranitomeya imitator. The sequence goes on from NC_091287.1 coordinate 65,781,511, forward strand.
TCTAAGGCCCATCTCCTTTTTTTGGTTACATTGTATATTTTTTGTGGTAGAGCTGAAAAAATTTGGCCCTTTTTTGGTAATATAACATCAAAAGCAGTGGGGCCAGGCTCTGCTCATTTGATGCCAATGGTGTTGTCACTCTCTTCCAACAAAAGCTCAAAACAACTATTGATCAATATGTAAAGGACATCATTGGGGAAAAAGGCAGAAATTCTATTGGGACAAAATGGATGTTGAGAATAAGCGTGCCTATAATTGGGTCCACCATGGCAACAATAGATCACTCAAAGCCCCTACTGTGAAGACTAACAACTTGGCTGGTGCACATGAGTTGCCGTCCAGCGATTTATTTATTTATTTTTTCCTCTTTAGCTTCAGAACCAAACGACCAGGAAGGCGCCACAGGAGAGGGAGACGTAAAAATCAGAAAGGGAGGATTCAGGAACTGGTCAACGTCCTACAAACGGAACAATAGGAGAGAACATCCATGCAAATTCCTGACGATCAGACCACAGATTTTCTTCAACACTGTCTCAAGAGATATTCGGGACCAGAAGTTAGACCCTAATGGACTCATGAATTTGAATCAGACTGAAAGACTGGCAATACAGAGGCTTAGAAGAAATCAGGATATTGTCATCCTTGAAGCAGATAAAGGAGGTTAGACGACCTTTTACAAAGTGCCTTTGCACTAAACATACTCAACCGGAAGGAGCAGGATTTTCTCACCAACCATCATCCCAAGGTCCCTACATTCTATATGTTGCCGAAAGTGCACAAAACATTACTGGACCCCCCAGGTTCTTATATTCGCGATTCAGCACATCTCATACAATTATTGAACGAGAGAGGTGCTTCCAAACACAATCCTGATTACACTTGATGTTGAATCTCTTTATTCTAACATTGGACACAATATCATACGTAACACTACATAAGACCAGTTTCAGTTTGTTTTGACAGGGATAAAGTTTCTCCTTCTGTAGAGTGCCAAATTGGTGTAAGGAGACTTATAGGCAGTGCAAGGCTCTGAGAATGCCATATTTTATCAATCAAATCAAAGAACAGTTTAGCAAAATCTGATGGAACTCTTTTAGAATGAATTGTAGCTTTTTTATAAATGAAATCCACAGCAAAGATTTGTACAGAACATTAACGTTCAATTCAAAAACTGTTACCATCGTCATCTCCCATGAATGTCTCTGTAGGATACATGGTTATTTACAGGGAACTCTTACATCATACCTGCAGTCTGGTCTGTGGACAGCATGAGATAGAGCAGAATGTATTTTATCCATTTAATTCCCTGGTGTTTGCATGCATATAAGTCTAGTAGTTGGTTCTACTAGTGACTGACAGCTATCCCTGCCTGCACAGTCATGAAGGGAATTCTGTCAATCACTGAATAGGACCGCCCAATGGACTATTAGGAATACAGACACCAGTGATTCCAATGAATAAAATTCAAGTTTTCAAACAAAGATGTATATCAATTGTAGGCGGCCGACAGGGAGGATGCTAGACGGAGTGTATATCTCCAGATATTAAAAGCTGGGTAGTACTGGTTAGTGCAGCAGTTTAGGTGCTGAGCTGTTTTATTCATGGTAATTCCTGCCCAGTTTTTATTGGAGTGATGAGTAGTAGGACTCATCACTCCCACTCTTGCTCCAGTACTGGTAGTACTGGAGGCTTAGCCAGCTCAGCTGAGAGAGGTGGCTTCATTACAGACACAGAAAAGGCTGAAGAAAAAGCTTCAGAGAGAGACTGATATGGTGCATTTGTAAGAAAGAAATCCTCAGTGGTTAAATGTGCTAATGTTGCTGGAGAGCCGAGCGCCGCACACATCCCTGGTAGCGTGAGTCAGAGGTATGGTGTATTAGTTAGCGCCTAGCCCGGCAAGTCTTTTTTGTTTTTCGGTTGCTTTATTGTTTGCTGCATTTTGTCTGAAAATGAAAGCCTCACATTTCCTTTATATGGACGGTTTCCGTCTACATCACGGCCATGCTGCCCTACAACGCCCCTAGCGTTTTACACGATTTAATCAGCTCCTCCTGCTCTATAACTTCCTGCCTGCAGATCAGATATCATTCTCAACATAGCAGGTTCCCTTTAAAGCTATAAGTACTATTTTCTTTTTATCACTCAAGTGACGTCCATTATTAAGGAATGGTATCGCCATAACACTACTTGTCATTCAGATCTTATAGATGTAGTAAGCAATTATGGGAAAGGGGGAACAGCTCTTCAATAAAACACATAGATTTCAGTTCAGCCTCATGAAACTGTGCAAATCCTACATACATAAAATCACAAAGTATGTTCCGCAAGTAAATCTACCGCATCAGTTTGTGGAACTAGTTACTAACTGTCTGTACAGTCACATTTTTGGATACTGTACACCATTGAATTTATTCAGACAGAATATATAATTTTGCACGTGGGTGCTGTTTTACTCACTTACTTGCTATTTCTATGAAATAAGTGCAAGAATTAACTGTGTAAGAGTCATGGTCAGCATTGAGGGCAATTCATACATTTGTAATTGCTGGAAACTTGCCGACATCCACAGACTGACACCACGTGGTTTTCTACATAATTATTTCTAACTGAAAAAAAGAAAGAGACATGAGAGTAAAAGGAAATGGTATTAGGTGGAAAACTTCATTTTCATAGCCGTTTTAAGCCTCTCACCCAGTTTACAATGTCTCCAGTTTTTATGCCCAAGTGGTGATGGATTATTTATTTTTTTTGCTTATGAGAAATATGAATGGTTCATAAAAGTAACCAAAGGTCTCTCTGATGTAATTTGTAACATTTTCAAACTCCTACAAGACTTGTTTCCTAAAGAAACAAATGTTGGGTATTCGGCAGCATTGACCTTACAGTCACATTATTTGTTTGTTGGTCAACTTTCAAATGCCACTGACAAGCATGAAGATTTGTAGACGCTGACGTACTTTTTCAGAATGTATTGTTTTGCAAATATTTGATGTGGTGCTTTTATGACATTCTCTGATGTAACCAAGCATCCAACTTTCTCGGTTCAGAGTAAAACACTTTCTGTCTTGCAGAATTTCATTTGATACCATGATACTAAAGAGAATCAAACATTCTGTGGGCAAGTTAGAAAGCAGGGGCAGCTGACCAGATAGAGCGCTCTGAGAAAAGATGCGGAATAACTTGCATTTTATTTGTCGAAATGTTAGCTAATTTTAAGCTTTTGAGTCCAGTGGGCGAATTTCATCACTGACTGACAGCCTTTCCTATACAACTATGCATACAGAGAAGTCAATCACTAACAGGACCACCCACTGGATTTGTAATTCTAGAATTAGAAAGGGTTTAAAGGGAACCTGTCTGCTGATTGGAGCCAGGTATATTTTTCTCTGAATTGTTCCAGCATTTCACAGAAGACATAGTTATCCGTAACGCTCTAGATGTTTAACACGTCTCTTCCATAGCGAGAGACCTGTCCTTCACCTCTGGGAGACGCTGGATTTTCTAGCTATGTCTTCTTTGAAATGCTGAAGAATTTCTACAAAAAGTATACCTGGCTGCAATTGTGCTGCCACGCTCTGATTAATGCAGCCTGTGGTTTGGGCAACATAAATGCAATGACAGGTTCCCTTTAAAAAAAACTACAAGAAAGACGAAAAAATTCAACATTAAAATATTAACAAAGTGTAGTTGATGTGCGCCTACACTCATAAAGGCTCTTATCACAGTGTTAATACAGTCATCCATAGACCCTTGAAGGCAACAAATGGAGGGCCTCATGAAAATATTTTGAAAGTGTAGTTCATATACTCCTACATTCATAAAGGCTTTGGACAAAGTACAGGAAAAAATTATAGATAGGATCATCCAGTCATTCATAGACCCTTGAAAGCGGCGTCAACTGGCTGGCCTCATTCAAAAATTGAAGATTGAAAACACTTTATGTGCTGCTGTCATCTTGTGGCGTGGAATAGTTGGGGTTAATCCAAGCTTTGTTCATTTTTGTCAATGTGAGCCTGTCAGCATTTTCTGTTGACAAGCAAAAACAGCTGTCTATTTTCACTCCCCGGCGGCACTAAAAACTCAGTCTGACAAGACACTAGCAGCAGGGCAGCACAACACCTCCAAGGCATAGAGGGACAGCTCATGCCAGGTGTCCAGCTTCGGGACCCAATAGCTGAAGTTCACAGAGGAATTCAAGAAAATGTTGGTTTTGTCAGCCAGGTATTGCTTGACTATCTTTAAAAACTTTTTGCTCCTTGTCAAAAATACCCGGTCATCTGGGCCTGGATTCTGGGATGGTGTCATGAAATTGGCCCAGGCCTTTTACAGTGTACCCCTGTTTCTGCTGTGGCTCACCCTCATCTCTCCTCTTTGGTTGGGCAAGGAAGCTTGACCCCTGCCGCTAGGGTTGTTTAATTGGAATTTTTTCCATACATTTTCCACAGTGGCCTTCTGGAATAGCACCATTTTAGAAGACCTCTCCACCTCAGGAAGAAGAGATACAAAGTTCTTGTTGTAGCATGGGTCAAGCAGGGTGAACAACCAGTACTCTTTTTTTTTGGTCAAGATGAATGTAACGTGAGGGTCATGGGAAAGGCAACAGCACATAAAGTCCGCCATATGCACCAAGCCCCATACAGCCAACACTTCTCTGTCTCCACTATGATGACGACTCTCTCTAGTTCTCCTAATTCACATCTTCAGCTCATCCATGTAGGAGAAATGGGATAAAGGTTGTGTGGCTACTAGCCTGTGTTGCACTAGCCACCAGCTCCTGTTCCTCCTCTTCAGCGTCCACCTTCTCATTGTTACCCAATCCTCCCTAAGCAGATGAGATGAGGCTGTGCTGGCTAGAGTCTCTCTGTGTTATGTCTTCCTCCATCCCCACCTGGTCCTCATGCAAAGCTTCATATCTAATTGTGATCAGTGACTGTTTAAGTAGGCACAGATGTGGGATCATTGTGCTGACTATGGCATCATTGCCGCTCACCATTTTTGTGAAGTCCTCAAAGTCTTAGAGAACCACACAAATGTCAGACAACAATGCCCATTCTTCAGTTGTTATGTGCAAAGGCTGACCAGAATATCGACAGGTGTGTTGGAGCTGGTACTCAACCACTGTCCTCTTCTGCTCACAAAGCCTTGCCAGTGTTGAGTGGAGTGTGACGTAACACACCAGTCAGTGAACTGGCACTTGCATGCACTGTTGCAGCACTGCCAGAGTATTGGCAGCTGAAACTGACTTGCAGAAATGGGTGATGACGCAGCATACCTTGACCAGAAGCTCTGGCAAATCTAGGTAGATTTTCAGAAACCACTGAACTACTAAGCTGAACACATGTGCCAAGCATGATATGTGTTTAAGCTTGCCAAGCTTCACAGCCACCACCAGGTTACATCCATTATCACCCACAACCATGCATGATTGGAGGTTCAGCTGCAAAAACAACAGATCTGTCTGGTCTGTCATTCCTTTAAGTAACTCTGCTGCAGTGTGCGGTTTTTCTCTTAGACAAATTAACTTCAGCAGAGCCTGTTGCCACTTCGCTGAGGCAGTGCTGCAGAGCTTCCAGCTGCTGTGGATGACATGCTCTGAGATAGCACATTGGAGATGGAGGATGAGGAGTAGAAGGAAGGGATGTAGGAACTGCTGTAAGAGGTGAATGAAACCCTATTTGAAGTAGGGATGGCAATACTCGGCATCGGGAGAGCCTGTGCCATGCCAGGTTATGACTCAGCCCCAGCCCCCAGAATGTTCACCCAGGGCGACATCAGGGAAGTGTAGCGTACGTGGCCATTAGTGCTTGTCCACGGGTCAGTCATTAAATGTACATTCCCAGTAAGTGCATTCATAAGGGCAGGGGTGATGTTTCTGGACACATGCTGGTACAAGGTGGGGATGCTATTGTCATGAGTTGGTGGAAATCCTCTGTGTCAATAAGCTGAAACAGCAACATTTATATGGCAAGCAGCCTTTAAATGTCCATTTAGCCTTAGGGCCTGTGGGTGGTTGGCTGCAAACTTTCACTTTCTTTCCAAGGCCTGGAGTAGGAACAGATGAACGCTGTGCTAGGCAAGCATTTGGAAGTGCATCATGATGGTAAGTCAGGATGTGCAAGAATAGATGCAGAGCAAGAGGCATCTACGCCACTGGTTTGTACAAGGGATTGGGAAGCACCTAGCACAGGGGAAGAAACACTGGTGTCACTTAATGGCCCCAATCATGGACCTAGGCGTATGGCCCACCAAGTTGGATGCTTAGATGACATTTGCCTAATCATGCTGGTGGTGGTTAGGTTCTTAGTGGTCAGGCCCCTGCTGATCTTGGCACGGCACAGGTTGCAAATAAACATTTTGTTTGTCTCAGAACTCTCTTTAAAAAAGTCCCAGACTGTAGAACAGCTAACTATTTGACAGAGAAATTAAGGAGTGTCTGTGCTCTGGGAAACAATTGCCCACCTTTTCCTTTTGGTCACCCCATAGCCTATTCCTGTCTGTTTGTTCAGTGACTTCATCATCCACCACCTTGTCTCCCACCCACACACCCTGGTCCTTCTGACTTTGTGACTTAACAACAAGACTTAGCAGCAACTGTGTCTCATCATCATCTTTCTCCTTAGCCAAAAGTTGCCTTTCCCCATTGTAATCTTTTGTTCATCACTCAACAGCATGTCCTCCTGTCCCTCTTGGAGCATGCAGGTTGAGAGGCCACAATCAAGAAATGTTGTTGTAAAGTGCTAGTGTGAACTCAGCAGTCTCCTGGGACTCAACATGGTGGGAGGAAGGAGGATCAGGGTGAGGAATAAGTGACCCAGGCTGTAGGCTGGTGAGACTGGACAGTGTCGAAGACTGGGTAGTGTTACCTGGGATTTGGCTATCAAATTTATTCAATGAATCTTTAATTTTATGACCAATGGGATCATTTTATTTGTAGATTAGTGAGAATCTTAAAAAGGTTAATTTATTTATACTATTTAACTACAACTTAAAGCATACTATTCAGGTATTTAGAATAACAATCTGAAATTCCCTGAAGACCTGAGTGCTAATATTGAAATAAGTGGCCTAGATGATTATATCCTTGTTTGTGTCTAGATTGTTATAAAACCATCTTTCTTTAGATAAACATTGCATGAAAATTTGAACTAGATTGTTTTGTATCTTTTGGTTTGTGAGCTCTTACATGTAGTTTAGCATTATACTTTAGTTATGTTGTTAAATGTCAATAGTCATTGACTGTGAATAGTCAAAGAAATTTCGTCTGAATTCTGATGTAAATTGCTTTGAAAAGTTGCAACATTTTTGCTCAGCTCAGAGTTGCACATAAATTTTACTACATTTTTCCTTTTTTTTTTACACCAGTTTCTCCCAATTCTGCCAAAATGAGTGGATTTGGAGCATGACGAGCTGTGACATTCCTACACAAGAAATCTTACCTCAGTTCAAGAGGAAGATTTTTGCCCAATAGTGTACGGAGGCTTGGTGTAGTCAGGAACGTCTGACTCCACCATATTTCCTCAAAACTCTTTAGAAAATAGCCAGTCTTGCGGACTCCAGGCCATTGTCTTTGAAACAAAACTTAGAAATAAACCAACCCTCAGGATGACAGATTTTAAAGATTCATTTTTTGTATGATTTAAAAGCAATTAATATTGTTACTGTGAGTTATATTTACTGTTAAGAACAAGTAAAAAAAATCTACATATGTGCATTAAATATTAAAAAAATGAACAAAACATAAACTACAATTGCTGGCTTACAATTAGTAGCTTACCCATATACAGCTCTGGCAAAAACTAAGAGACCACTGCAAAATTTTCAGTTTGTCTGATTTTTCTCTTTATAGGTATTTTTTTGAGTAAAATGTAGATTGTTCTTTTATTCTATAAACTACTTAAAGTTACAACATTTTGTATTTATTTTCTGAAAATGAGAAATGGTCAAAATAACAAAAAAATGCATTGCTTGTAGACCTCAAATAATGCACAAAAAACTAATGTTTTAATTCAGGAGGAGTTCAGAAATCAATATTTTGTGGAATAAGCATGATTTTTAATCACAGCTTTCATGCATCTTGACATGCTTGCCACCAGTCTTTCACACTGCTTTTGGGTGACCTTATGCCACTTCTGGTACAAAAATGTAAGCAGTTCTTTTTTGTTTGATGGCTTGTTCCTCTTGATTACATCCCAAAGGTTTTCAATGGGGTTCAGGTCTGGAGATTGGGCTGGCCATGACAGGGATTTGATGTGGTAGTCCTTCATCCACACCTTGATTGACCTAGCTGTGTGGCATGGTGCATTGTCCTGCTGGAAAAACCAGTCCTTAGAGTTGGGGAACATTGCCTGAGCAGTAGGAATCAACTGTTTTTCCAGGAAAACCTTGTATGCGGCTTGATTCATACGTCCTTCGCAAAGATTAACCTGCCCAATTCCAGCCTTGCTGAAGCATCCCCAGATCAACACCGATCATCCACCAAATTTCACAGTGGGTGCAAGACACTGTGGCTTGTACGCCTCTCCAGGTCTCCGTCTAACCATTAGATTACCAGGTGTTTGGGCAAAGCTGAAAATTAGACTCATCAGAGAAGATTACCTAACTCCAGTCCTCTATGGTCCAATCTTTATGGTCTTTGGCAAACTTCAGCCTGGCTCTCCTTTGCTTCTCATTGATGAAAGGCTAGCTTTACATGACTTGAGTCCTGCTTCTTGGAGCCTGTTACGAACTCTTCTTGCTGTGCACTTCACCCCAGCTGCCATTTGCCATTCCTTTTGTAGATCAGTTGATGTCATCCTGGTCAGTGGAGAGTCGTTTTCGCCCTCTGCCAGTCTGTAGCTTTGTTGTCCCCTGTTATGGCTGGCAATCAGGCAACACAGCGTGCAGTAATCAGCGCACATACAGAGATCTGGCAATAACCAAAAACAATAGAACGAGCTCTGAGACGTGGAATCTCTGTAGACTGCAGTACCTGATCTATCCTCACACAACTATAAGCAGCAGTGGATTGCGCCTATCAACTACCTATGCAACTCGGCACTGCCTGAGGAGCTGACTAGCCTGAAGATAGAAATACAAGCCTGACTTACCTCAGAGAAATACCCCAAAGGAATAGGCAGCCCCCCACATATAATGACTGTTAGCAAGATGAAAAGACAAACGTAGGAATGAAATAGATTCAGCAAAGTGAGGCCCGATATTCTAGACAGAGCGAGGATAGCAAAGAGAACTATGCAGTCTACAAAAAACCCTAAAACGAAAACCACGCAAAGGGGCAAAAAGACCCACCGTGCCGAACTAACAGCACGGCGGTGCACCCCTTTGCTTCTCAGAGCTTCCAGCAAAAGTTAATAGCAAGCTGGACAGAAAAAACAGAAAACAAACTAGAAGCACTTATCTAGCAGAGCAGCAGGCCCAAGGAAAGATGCAGTAGCTCAGATCCAACACTGGAACATTGACAAGGAGCAAGGAAGACAGACTCAGGTGGAGCTAAATAGCAAGGCAGCCAACGAGCTCACCAAAACACCTGAGGGAGGAAGCCCAGAGACTGCAATACCACTTGTGACCACAGAAGTGAACTCAGCCACAGAATTCACAACAGTACCCCCCCCTTGAGGAGGGGTCACCGAACCCTCACCAGAACCCCCAGGCCGACCAGGATGAGCCACATGAAAGGCACGAACAAGATCTGGGGCATGGACATCAGAGGCAAAAACCCAGGAATTATCTTCCTGAGCATAACCCTTCCATTTGACCAGATACTGGAGTTTCCGTCTAGAGACACGAGAATCCAAAATCTTCTCCACAATATACTCCAATTCCCCCTCCACCAAAACAGGGGCAGGAGGCTCCACAGATGGAACCATAGGTGCCACGTATCTCCTCAACAACGACCTATGGAATACATTATGTATGGAAAAGGAGTCTGGGAGGGTCAGACGAAAAGACACCGGATTGAGAATCTCAGAAATCCTATACGGACCAATAAAACGAGGTTTAAATTTAGGAGAGGAAACCTTCATAGGTATATGACGAGAAGATAACCAAACCAGATCCCCAACACGAAGTCGGGGTCCCACACGGCGTCTGCGATTAGCGAAAAGCTGAGCCTTCTCCTGGGACAAGGTCAAATTGTCCACTACCTGAGTCCAGATCTGCTGCAACCTGTCCACCACATAATCCACACCAGGACAGTCCGAAGACTCAACCTGTCCTGAAGAGAAACGAGGATGGAACCCAGAATTGCAGAAAAATGGAGAGACCAAGGTAGCCGAGCTGGCCCGATTATTAAGGGCGAACTCAGCCAACGGCAAAAATGACACCCAATCATCCTGGTCAGCGGAAACAAAACATCTCAGATATGTTTCCAAGGTCTGATTGGTTCGTTCGGTCTGGCCATTAGTCTGAGGATGGAAGGCCGAGGAAAAAGATAGGTCAATGCCCATCCTACCACAAAAGGCTCGCCAGAACCTCGAGACAAACTGGGAACCTCTGTCAGAAACAATATTCTCAGGAATGCCATGTAAACGAACCACATGCTGGAAGAACAAAGGCACCAAATCAGAGGAGGAAGGCAATTTAACCAAGGGCACCAGATGGACCATTTTAGAAAAGCGATCACAGACCACCCAAATGACCGACATTTTTTGAGAAACGGGAAGGTCAGAAATGAAATCCATCGAAATATGTGTCCAAGGCCTCTTCGGGACCGGCAAGGGCAAAAGCAACCCACTGGCACGTGAACAGCAGGGCTTAGCCCTAGCACAAATTCCACAGGACTGCACAAAAGCACGCACATCCCGTGACAGAGATGGCCACCAGAAGGATCTAGCAACCAACTCCCTGGTACCAAAGATTCCTGGATGACCGGCCAGCACCGAACAATGAAGTTCAGAGATAACTTTACTAGTCCACCTATCAGGGACGAACAGTTTCTCGGCCGGACAACGATCAGGTTTATTAGCCTGAAATTTCTGCAACACTCTCCGCAAATCAGGGGAGATGGCAGACACAATGACTCCTTCCTTGAGGATACTCGCCGGCTCAGATAACCCCGGAGAGTCGGGCACAAAACTCCTAGACAGAGCATCCGCCTTCACATTTTTAGAGCCCGGAAGGTATGAAATCACAAAATCAAAACGAGCAAAAAATAACGACCAACGGGCCTGTCTAGGATTCAAGCGCTTGGCAGACTCAAGATAAGTAAGGTTCTTATGATCAGTCAAAACCACCACGCGATGCTTAGCACCCTCAAGCCAATGACGCCACTCCTCGAATGCCCACTTCATGGCCAGCAACTCTCGGTTGCCCACATCATAATTACGCTCAGCAGCAGAAAATTTCCTGGAAAAGAAAGCACATGGTTTGAACACTGAGCAACCAGAACCTCTCTGTGACAAAACCGCCCCTGCACCAATCTCAGAAGCATCAACCTCGACCTGGAACGGAAGAGAAACATCAGGTTGACACAACACAGGGGCACAGCAAAAACGACGCTTCAACTCCTGAAAAGCTTCCACGGCAGCAGAAGACCAATTAACCAAATCAGCACCCTTCTTGGTCAAATCGGTCAATGGTCTGGCAATGCTAGAAAAATTACAGATGAAGCGACGATAAAAATTAGCAAAGCCCAGGAATTTCTGCAGACTTTTTAGAGATGTCGGCTGAGTCCAATCCTGGATGGCCTGAACCTTAACCGGATCCATCTCGATAGTAGAAGGGGAAAAGATGAACCCCAAAAATGAAACTTTCTGCACACCGAAGAGACACTTTGATCCCTTCACGAACAAGGAATTAGCACGCAGTACCTGGAAAACCATTCTGACTTGCTTCACATGAGACTCCCAATCATCTGAGAAGATCAAAATGTCATCCAAGTAAACAATCAAGAATTTATCCAGATACTCACGGAAAATGTCATGCATAAAAGACTGAAAAACAGATGGAGCATTGGCAAGTCCGAACGGCATCACCAGATACTCAAAATGACCCTCGGGCGTATTAAATGCCGTTTTCCATTCATCTCCCTGCCTGATTCTCACCAGATTATACGCACCACGAAGATCAATCTTAGTAAACCAACTAGCCCCCTTAATCCGAGCAAACAAGTCAGAAATCAAAGGCAAGGGATACTGAAACTTAACAGTGATCTTATTAAGAAGGCGGTAATCAATACACGGTCTTAGCGAACCATCCTTCTTGGCTACAAAAAAGAACCCTGCTCCCAATGGTGACGACGATGGGCGAATATGTCCCTTCTCCAGGGACTCCTTCACATAACTGCGCATAGCGGTGTGTTCAGGTACGGACAAATTAAATAAACGACCCTTAGGGAATTTACTACCAGGAATCAAATCGATAGCACAATCACAATTCCTATGCGGAGGTAGGGCATCAGACTTGGACTCTTCAAATACATCCTGAAAGTCCGACAAGAACTCTGGGATGTCAGAAGGAATGGATGACGAAATAGACAAAAATGGAACATCACCATGTACTCCCTGACAACCCCAGCTGGTTACCGACATAGAGTTCCAATCCAATACTGGATTATGGGTTTGTAGCCATGGCAACCCCAACACGACCACATCATGCAAATTATGCAGTACCAAAAAGCGAATAACTTCCTGATGTGCAGGAGCCATGCACATGGTCAGCTGGGCCCAGTACTGAGGCTTATTCTTGGCCAAAGGTGTAGCATCAATTCCTCTCAACGGAATAGGACACCGCAAAGGCTCCAAGAAAAATCCACAACGTTTAGCATAATCCAAATCCATCAGATTCAGGGCAGCGCCTGAATCCACAAACGCCATGACAGAATATGATGACAAAGAGCACATTAAGGTAATGGACAAAAGGAATTTGGACTGTACAGTACCAATAACGGCAGAGCTATCGAACCGCCTAGTGCGTTTAGGACAATTAGAAATAGCATGAGTAGAATCACCACAATAGAAACACAGTCTGTTCAGACGTCTGTGTTCGTGCCGTTCTACTTTAGTCATAGTCCTGTCGCACTGCATAGGCTCAGGCTTACTCTCAGACAATACCGCCAGATGGTGCACAGATTTACGCTCGCGCAAGCGACGACCGATCTGAATGGCCAAGGACATAGACTCATTCAAACCAGCAGGCATAGGAAATCCCACCATTACATCCTTAAGAGCTTCAGAGAGACCCTTTCTGAACAAAGCCGCTAGTGCAGATTCATTCCACAGAGTGAGTACTGACCATTTCCTAAATTTCTGACAATATACTTCTACATCATCCTGACCCTGGCATAAAGCCAGCAGATTTTTCTCAGCTTGATCCACTGAATTAGGCTCATCGTAAAGCAATCCCAGCGCCTGGAAAAATGCATCAACATTACTCAATGCAGAATCTCCTGGTGCAAGAGAAAACGCCCAGTCCTGTGGGTCGCCGCGCAAAAAAGAAATAATAATCAAAACCTGTTGAATAGGATTACCAGAAGAATGAGGTTTCAAGGCCAAAAATAGCTTACAATTATTTCTGAAGCTCAGGAACTTAGTTCTGTCACCAAAAAACAAATCAGGAATCGGAATTCTTGGTTCTAGCATCGATTTCTGATCAATAGTATCTTGAATCTATTGTACATTTACAACGAGATTATCCATTGAGGAGCACAGAGCCTGAATATCCATGTCCACAGCTGTGTCCTGAAGCACTCTAATGTCTAGGGGAAAAAAAAGACTGAAGACAGAGCTAAGAAAAAAAAATGATGTCAGGATTTCTTTTTTCCCTCTATTGGAAATCATTGGAGGGCTCCTTGTACTGATATGGCTGGCAATCAGGCAACACAGCGTGCAGTAATCAGCGCACATACAGAGATCTGGCAATAACCAAAAACAATAGAACGAGCTCTGAGACGTGGAATCTCTGTAGACTGCAGTACCTGATCTATCCTCACACAACTATAAGCAGCAGTGGATTGCGCCTATCAACTACCTATGCAACTCGGCACTGCCTGAGGAGCTGACTAGCCTGAAGATAGAAATACAAGCCTGACTTACCTCAGAGAAATACCCCAAAGGAATAGGCAGCCCCCCACATATAATGACTGTTAGCAAGATGAAAAGACAAACGTAGGAATGAAATAGATTCAGCAAAGTGAGGCCCGATATTCTAGACAGAGCGAGGATAGCAAAGAGAACTATGCAGTCTACAAAAAACCCTAAAACGAAAACCACGCAAAGGGGCAAAAAGACCCACCGTGCCGAACTAACAGCACGGCGGTGCACCCCTTTGCTTCTCAGAGCTTCCAGCAAAAGTTAATAGCAAGCTGGACAGAAAAAACAGAAAACAAACTAGAAGCACTTATCTAGCAGAGCAGCAGGCCCAAGGAAAGATGCAGTAGCTCAGATCCAACACTGGAACATTGACAAGGAGCAAGGAAGACAGACTCAGGTGGAGCTAAATAGCAAGGCAGCCAACGAGCTCACCAAAACACCTGAGGGAGGAAGCCCAGAGACTGCAATACCACTTGTGACCACAGAAGTGAACTCAGCCACAGAATTCACAACAGTCCCCAATGTCTGCTGCTTGACCTTGTTGTAATGGACTGCCATCCTAGAAATTTTAAGGATGGAGGCAACATGACGCTCAATGTGTCCCTCTGCTAGTAAAGCCAGAATTGAGCCCATAGAAAATGAGAGACCAGGAATTTGGTCTGCCGCTCCATTTTGTAATAGATGTAAAATTGCCCGATTGGGGTTAAAAATTCCCCATTCTTTTTGCTTATTGGTGGAGGTCCCAGTAGTCAGACCCGTGCTGATCATTAAGTTGTCACCTTTACCATTGTCACAAGGGTGTTCTGTCCCCCTGGAAGACCTGGAGTTAGACGGTCACGTAGGGTTAATGAATCGCAGGATTTTTTTTTTAGAGATGATGTGATTCGTGTCCCAGATTAAATTTATTTAGTTTCCTCTGGTGCTGAAGAGATTAACGACCCTTTCTATGTCAGAAACATGCAGCTCCATTTTAGGTGCTTCTGATCTGGTCATTACCTCTTCCTATAAAAACTAGTCAGACCTTCTTGTCCCTGCCGGTGAAAGATTCATCTTCCTGTGCTGTGTGCTAAAGCTAAGTGGTTGGAGTAGAGTTGTTATAGTAGTGTTTTGTGGTTTGCTGTAGTACATGTGTGTTTATCTTTTGGTACCAGTTTCCATTTAGTTTATTCCTCCCTGTCCCTATCCTCTTCCCTATTGTTGAGTAATGCTTTTGTATGATAGGTTTTCTGCTATCCCTGTTTTGCCATTGTGTCTTGCTTACCTTACATTTCTGTCTCATGCTTCATGGGGTGAGGGAGGGGACAGATCGTTGTTTGCCAGAAGCATAGTAAGGTCAGAGACTCGGGCCTCTCTACCTTCAAGTTACCCCCGGGAGAGGGATAGTTAGCATCCCAGTTCCAGGGACAGTTTGAGGCCCCCCTTCCTTACTGAGGACCTTCACAGCAAGACACCCATAGATAGGTGAAAACTTGCTTTAAATAGACAACCCCCTTTAAGGAAAGTTTGTTTAAAATATCCTCACAGAAATGCTTAAATATTTCATTTACAAAGCAAGATATCAATTGAAAATGAACTGGAATTGGTTCAGCTACACACATAAAATACAGATGAATACATCTTCATAGAAATTTAAAATTATCCATGGACAACTTAAAATACAGAATGTGTAGACCTGTTTGTGTTTTCTCTTCTCCATTTCTGACTTAATCAGTGGATGTGCTTGGCCAACAATTGGCTTCAAAGGACATGATGCCTGTACATTAAAAACATCCCTGCCAAACATATCCCGGAATCTCTATTTAAACTTCTTCTGTCTCATAGAAAATTCTTGTCACTCACCAGGGCACTATTAGAAAGGGAGATGCCAACTTTTCCTTTCAGATGAAATTAAATAATGTAAATAATAGGAATACACTAGATCTATATTTTAAGTGTTTGCCAAATATGACTTCATTCTCAAAATGCTTGGACAAACTTTAAATGAAACTCTAACCTTCAATGTAGCAATCATGCACTGAATAAAAAACAACAGAGATTAAAGGAAAGAAGAAATTAGATCCTATTAAAGAACAATTTCACCAAAAGTCTTAATGAACAAATATGATCTGGCAGCTTGTGTCCTATTATAGCCGATCTTACTGTGAAACCAGATGTGCTCACCTTTACATAATTCACCTTTCTGCATATCTATGTACTGTATATTTTCTAAATGATATCAAATTGCTTTTCATGGAATAGAGTAGTTGGAAAATAAATCAGCAAGGTGTCTAAAAGATCTATACCTCCAATAGGCATTAATGGCACATTCATTGGATATGTCATAATTGTAAGATTAGTGGACATTCAACTAAAAACATAAAGTTTATATTGGTAGAGAGAAACATTTATTTCTCTCTCACAGGCTTTTAGGCCCCCTTTAAACTGCATTCACTCGTCATGGTAAAACCGCAAAACTTTTCAAATTGTTTGACAAAACAGTGCACTATTTGCTGTGGTCAAGGTCTGTGTCACCACTGGGTACACCCAGGAAAGTTCTCGTGCCTTGGACGAACAGGTTGTCCACTCGCCGTCGGGGACACTGGCATGCTATAGGGCCCATGTATCAGCGGAAGCCGGTGCCAGCACTGGCACTGGGCCCCCCTACCTCCAGTACTCTCCTCTCCCAGTTACATGCTGCTCCGGTCTCTCCAGCATCTTCTGACTCTCTGTGACGTCTCAGGGCAGAGGTCATGATGATATCACTACAGCGCACCCTCTACCGAGCAGTGCAAAGAGTCAGAAGATGCTGAGGCAACCGGAGCAGCGGGAAATTAGGAGAGGTAGAGCAATATATGGAGTACAATATACTGCATGGAGCAATATTGGGGCCCATTATTATGTATGGGAAATTATATGGGGATAATATACTGTATGGAGCATTATATGGGGCCCATTATACTGTATGGAGCATTATAGTTGTCCTCAAAAGTTTAAATACCCCGGCAGAATTTTTGCTTTCTTGGCCTTTTTTCAGAGAATATGAATGAATATGAAAACATTTTCTCCACTCGTGATTAGTGGTTGGGTGAAGCCATTTATTGTCAAACTACTGTGTTTTCTCTTTTTAAATCATAAAAACAACCGCAAACATCCAAATGACCCTGATCAAAAGTTCACATACCCTGGTGATTTTGGCATGATAACATGCACAAAATGGGTTTAAATGGCTACTAAAGGTAATATCTGTTGTGAATTCTGTTGTCGGGCTCCCTCCTGTGGTCATGAATGGTACTTCGGCTGGTTCTGTCCATGGACTTCCTCTGGTGGGTGTTTCTGAGTTTCACAGGTGACGAGGTTAATTCGTTAGCTGCTGCTCTATTTAACTCCACTTAGATCTTTGCTCCATGCCACCTGTCAATGTTCCAGTATTGGTCTAGTTCACTCCTGGATCGTTCTTGTGACCTGTCTTCCCATCAGAAGCTAAGTTCCAGCTTGTATTTCTTTGGTTTGCTATTTTTCTGTCCAGCTTGCTATTTAATTTGTTGTCTTGCTTGCTGGAAGCTCTGGGACGCAGAGGGAGCGCCTCCGCACCGTGAGTCGGTGCGGAGGGTCTTTTTGCGCCCTCTGCGTGGTCTTTTTGTAGGTTTTTGTGCTGACCGCAAAGTAACCTTTCCTATCTTCGGTCTGTTCAGTAAGTCGGGCCTCACTTTGCTAAATCTATTTCATCTCTGTGTTTGTATTTTCATCTTTACTCACAGTCATTATATGTGGGGGGCTGCCTTTTCCTTTGGGGAATTTCTCTGAGGCAAGGTAGGCTTTATTTTTCTATCTTCAGGGCTAGCTAGTTTCTTAGGCTGTGCCGAGTTGCATAGGGAGCGTTAGGCGCAATCCACGGCTATTTCTAGTGTGTTTGATAGGTTTAGGGATTGCGGTCAGCAGAGTTCCCACGTCCCAGAGCTCGTCCTTATTATCAGTAGCTATCAGGTCATTCCGTGTGCTCTTGACCACCAGGTCCATTGTTGTCCTGACCACCAGGTCATAACAAATATCCTCACCTGTGACCTGTTTGCTTGCAATCAGTGTGTGTGCATAAAAGCTGAGTGAGTTTCTGGGATCCAGACAGACTCTTGCATCTTTCATCCAGCCACTGATGTTTCTGGATTGTGAGTCATTGGGAAAACAAAAGAATCTTTTTCATGAGAAGCCCGTGAAAAAGCACATAAAGAAAATTCAACTTCTAATGACTTATACATTTAAAAAAAAGCTAAGGATCCAAAGATACATCAGACGAGTAGAAGAAAACACTACCAAAAAACACAATTTTTCCTATCCTTAGAAGAGCTGGGTGTTGTCAAATGTATATCTATAATGTTGTTTTTTAGATTTTCTACATAAAATGTTCTAGGTGATTTTGTGGTAGCTGTGACAAGTTTAATAATTTTGGACAAGCTCCTATCATTCTTATCTTTACAAATTATCATGTATCCAAAGAATAGTTGATAAGTTGCTGATCGCTGGGATCTGACTACTTTAACACTCATTGATCCAGAGAATGGGGCTCTGACATACCATTTTAGAATGGAGCTTTTATGTCAATATACCGCTCATTGACTATGGGATTGCCAGGAATGCCATGTCCTCAGCCACTTCTGAAAGTCCAATAGACAATGAATAGAGCATTTCAGAACCCTATTCTTGGGATCAATGGGGGGGTCCCAGTTGGGTTGGGTAGATGATATCTTGGGAAGATGGAAATAAATCTTCAACTCCTGTTCTGTCATTATGATACTCATAGGCTTCCAAAAAAAATCAATGTATAAAAACTTATATGACATGTAATATGCTTTGACAGGGTGAAATTTGCAGCATACTATGGACAACTGCTGATTTGTAGCCCTCAGTGTTCTCATACTTTTCCGATACATATCGATGAGGTCTTGAAAACCCTAACACCATGCTGTACTGTAGAACTGTAATGTTGATTCTACACCACAATATCTGCTGCATTTCTGCCACTTCTGAACACAGTCTAAGGGTACCATCACACTATTCGATTTACCAACGATCACGACCAGCGATACGACCTGGCCGTGATCGTTGGTAAGTCGTAGTGTGGTCGCTGGAGAGCTGTCACACAGACAGCTCTCCAGCGACCAACGATGCCGAGGTCCCCGAGTAACCAGGGTAAACATCGGGTTACTAAGCGCAGGACCGTGCTTAGTAACCCGATGTTTACCCTGGTTACCAGCGTAAAAAAAACAAACAGTACATACTTACATTCCGGTGTCTGTCCCTTGCCGTCTGCTTCCCGCACTGACTGAGCACGGCCATAAAGTGAAAGCACAGCACAGCGGTGATGTTACCGCTGTGCTCTGCTTTCACTTTATGGCCATAAAGGCACAGATGATTGGCCTCGGGGAGACCAAAACATCCAACACCGCGGAGACACCATCACGTGTTTCTCAACGCAGTGATTCCAGAACACTGCCCCCATCCCTTATGGGAAATATGCAGATGCAAGTAAAGAAGCTGCGGAGACACCATCACGTATTTCTCAACGCAAGCATTGAATAGCCAGGCCTTTCCCCGGGAAGGAACAACCACGGGAAGGGCAGCATCCTATGAAGGAAAGCCACCTATGCCAAGCATGGTATCCATCCACAGACAGCTGTTTCGGGGTTTTTGCCCCTCATCAGTGTGGAGTAGGAATCTGGCTATTAGGAGCAGTGCCTAGTAAAAAGGCTATAAAGGCACAGATGATTGGCCTCGGGGAGACCAAAACATCCAACACCGCGGAGACACCATCACGTGTTTCTCAACGCAGTGATTCCAGAACACTGCCCCCATCCCTTATGGGAAATATGCAGATGCAAGTAAAGAAGCTGCGGAGACACCATCACGTGTTTCTCGACGCAAGCAGTGAATAGCCAGGCCTTTCCCCGGGAAGGAACAACCACGGGAAGGGCAGCATCCTATGAAGGAAAGTCACCTATGCCAAGCATGGTATCCATCCACAGACAGCTGTTTCGGGGTTTTTGCCCCTCATCAGTGTGGAGTAGGAATCTGGCTATTAGGAGCAGTGCCTAGTAAAAAGGCTATAAAGGCACAGATGATTGGCCTCGGGGAGACCAAAACATCCAACACCGCGGAGACAGCATCACGTGTTTCTCAACGCAGTGATTCCAGAACACTGCCCCCATCCCTTATGGGAAATATGCAGATGCAAGTAAAGAAGCTGCGGAGACACCATCACGTGTTTCTCGACGCAAGCAGTGAATAGCCAGGCCTTTCCCCGGGAAGGAACAACCACGGGAAGGGCAGCATCCTATGAAGGAAAGCCACCTATGCCAAGCATGGTATCCATCCACAGACAGCTGTTTCGGGGTTTTTGCCCCTCATCAGTGTGGAGTAGGAATCTGGCTATTAGGAGCAGTGCCTAGTAAAAAGGCTATAAAGGCACAGATGATTGGCCTCGGGGAGACCAAAACATCCAACACCGCGGAGACACCATCACGTGTTTCTCAACGCAGTGATTCCAGAACACTGCCCCCATCCCTTATGGGAAATATGCAGATGCAAGTAAAGAAGCTGCGGAGACACCATCACGTATTTCTCGACGCAAGCAGTGAATAGCCAGGCCTTTCCCCGGGAAGGAACAACCACGGGAAGGGCAGCATCCTATGAAGGAAAGCCACCTATGCCAAGCATGGTATCCATCCACAGACAGCTGTTTCGGGGTTTTTGCCCCTCATCAGTGTGGAGTAGGAATCTGGCTATTAGGAGCAGTGCCTAGTAAAAAGGCTATAAAGGCACAGATGATTGGCCTCGGGGAGACCAAAACATCCAACACCGCGGAGACAGCATCACGTGTTTCTCAACGCAGTGATTCCAGAACACTGCCCCCATCCCTTATGGGAAATATGCAGATGCAAGTAAAGAAGCTGCGGAGACACCATCACGTGTTTCTCGACGCAAGCAGTGAATAGCCAGGCCTTTCCCCGGGAAGGAACAACCACGGGAAGGGCAGCATCCTATGAAGGAAAGCCACCTATGCCAAGCATGGTATCCATCCACAGACAGCTGTTTCGGGGTTTTTGCCCCTCATCAGTGTGGAGTAGGAATCTGGCTATTAGGAGCAGTGCCTAGTAAAAAGGCTATAAAGGCACAGATGATTGGCCTCGGGGAGACCAAAACATCCAACACCGCGGAGACACCATCACGTGTTTCTCAACGCAGTGATTCCAGAACACTGCCCCCATCCCTTATGGGAAATATGCAGATGCAAGTAAAGAAGCTGCGGAGACACCATCACGTATTTCTCGACGCAAGCAGTGAATAGCCAGGCCTTTCCCCGGGAAGGAACAACCACGGGAAGGGCAGCATCCTATGAAGGAAAGCCACCTATGCCAAGCATGGTATCCATCCACAGACAGCTGTTTCGGGGTTTTTGCCCCTCATCAGTGTGGAGTAGGAATCTGGCTATTAGGAGCAGTGCCTAGTAAAAAGGCTATAAAGGCACAGATGATTGGCCTCGGGGAGACCAAAACATCCAACACCGCGGAGACACCATCACGTGTTTCTCAACGCAGTGATTCCAGAACACTGCCCCCATCCCTTATGGGAAATATGCAGATGCAAGTAAAGAAGCTGCGGAGACACCATCACGTGTTTCTCGACGCAAGCAGTGAATAGCCAGGCCGGCAGTCAGTGAGTGCGGGAAGCAGACGGCAAGGGACCTGACGGACACCGGAATGTAAGTATGTACTGTTTTTTTTTTTTTTACATTTACGCTGGTAACCAGGGTAAACATCGGGTTACTAAGCGCGGCCCTGCGCTTAGTAACCCGATGTTTACCCTGGTTACAAGCGAACGCATCGCTAGATCGGTGTCACACACACCGATCTAGCGATGACAGCGGGAGATCCAGCGACAAAAGAATGTTCCAAACGATCTGCTACGACGTACGATTCTCAGCAGGATCCCTGATCGCTGCTGCGTGTCAGACACAGCGATATTGTATGGATATCGCTGGAACGTCATGAATCGTGCCGTCGTAGCGATCAAAATGGCACTGTGTGACGGTACCCTAAGGCTGTGTGCACACGTTGAGTATTTACTGCAGATTTTTCTGGACGGAAAAACAAAGTTTGGGCTAGAAAGAACGCTGCATAAAAATAGTGTGTTTTTGATGCATTTTTTACGTGAGTGTTCTATGTGGTTTTCCCATTCATTTGAATAGATGAAAAATGTTGCAAAAATGCTAAAATAATTGACATACTGAAAATTTGAAAAAAACACTTTAAAGGTTCAAATCCAGAAGGAAAAAATAAGCAGCATGTGCATGAGATTTTAGAAATTTAGTTCACTTTGCCGGTACTGTGGAGTCCAGAGGTTTTATCCTAAAAGTGTCTTCTTCATAACAGTCTTACCACAATGCTCATCCATTTTAACAGATCGCTTCTTTTAGAGCAATAGTTAAAGCGGTGAAGGTTAATCTGGTCACACACTTTAGACTGATTTCTCATTCCCCAAGCCTCCCCCTTCCTCAAATTTATTTCCATTTAAGTGGGGAAAAGGGAATAAGCCACCCTTACCAGATAGTTGGACCACCACCCTTGTTCAAAATGATTAACCCAGTATGACTGGTTTCAGCGGCAAGAAGACTTTGGCACATTGGATTTCAGAAAAATCGAAGAGGGAAGGCATTTGCAGCCGTATGACCATGACCAACCATGTGAGTAAAGTCAGGTCCATTTTTGTGCAAAGAAAATTATTATGAAAGTTAACGAGCAAAGTTTAGAAATAAGACCCTGATAAGTACTTTGCCTTTCTTAGAAAGTTTCTAAGAGTTGTTTTACCTACTGATGTGCAAATGACCAACCGCCGCTGTCCAAAGGATATCATCACATGGAAAGTATTAAAATCATGAAATCAATCAATATGTTTTGCTTCTTCAAGCAGATCACCATTAAAAAAAACAGAAAACTGAGAACATAACTTTCAGATTAACCAAAAATGCATTAACAGCTTATTTGTCTTGATCAGCATAATCAGTGACACATAATCGCCACTGCGAAGACGCTCAGATCAAAAAGAATATTTGTCATTATTTACAGTTTCTTCACCACCTTGACACATTCTTGGATTCTTCTTCCATTAGCGCTCGCCAGAGTCGCCACTGCAAACCCTAAGTTCACCCTGAAATCTTATCACCAAAAATATTCCCGGCAAATATTGAAAAAAACAAAGTGTTCAATATTTTCTCAACTTTGACTGTTACTACTTTGAGCACAAAGGACATTGCCTGTGCTATAAACACATAAAACAGAACAAATGATAATAACCATACAATAAAAATACTGTTTGATTTTACTGGCCATAAACAGATATCAGTTATCCCGGTTGTATAAATAGCTTAAATCATTGGATTGATTCGATTGATAAAAAGAATGTAATTTACCTGAATAATAAAATGTCTTGTAATTTTCTGGGTTGAGACGAGTTTTACTACTAGATCTGAGAGCAACTGGTATTTCTTTCTCTGTGGCATAGCACAAGTGATTTTCTTTCTGCATTTCACACAGAAGGTAGACCCTTCTATCCAATTTTTTTGCAATCTTTCTCATCTATTTTATATGGACCGTGTATCCCTCGGAGCCTAACACTGGTGTCATTCCCTTCTACTTATACTGGATGCCCTTAACATCCCATACTATTCCTTACACCTAGTACCCTAGTATTGCCCAAACAATGTAGCATTAAGGTACCGTCACACATAACGATATCGTTAACGATATCGTTGCTTTTTGTGATGTAGCAACGATATCGTTAACTATATCGTTATGTGTGACAGCGACCAATGATCAGGCCCCTGCTGGGAGATTGTTGGTCGCTGTGGAAAGTCCAGAACTTTATTTCGTCGCTGGATCTCCCGCAGACATCGCTGAATCGGCGTGTGTGACGCCGATTCAGTGATGTCTTCACTGATAGCCAGGGTAAACATCGGGTTACTAAGCGCAGGGCCGCGCTTAGTAACCCAATGTTTACCCTGGTTATCATTGTAAATGTAAAAAAAACAAACACTACATAATTACATTCTGGTGTCTGTCCCCTCGCCGTCAGCTTCCCGCACTGACTGTGAGCGCCGGCCGGCCGTAAAGCAGAGCACAGCGGTGACGTCACCGCTCTGCTTTACGGGCAGCCAGCGCTCACAGTCAGTGCAGGAAGCAGAGCGCCGGGGGACAGACACCGGAATGTAAGTATGTAGTGTTTGTTGTTTTTTACATATACACTGGTAACCAGGGTAAACATCGGGTTACTAAGCGCGGCCCTGCGCTTAGTAACCCGATGTTTACCCTGGTTACCCGGGGACTTCGCATAGTTGGTCGCTGGAGAGCTGTCTGTGTGACAGCTCTCCAGCGACGCTGCAGCGATCTGCATCGTTGTCTAGATCGCTGCAGCGTCGCTAAATGTGACAGTACCTTTAGAGTTGAGCAAATATGTTCGGAATCTGTCCCTAATCTGAATTTGCCATATTTAACTGAACTAAAATATTTTAAAAAAAGTGACCCAGACTCATCTTGCTCTTTACCTCTTTTTGTCAGTAGCCCAGGTGATTTGTTTAACTTCTTCAAAATTATTTTAGTCGTTTCTAATGCAGAAACTACCCTAAACTCTGGTATGTACTGTATTACAAAAAAAAAATATCAAGAAAGTGTGTAGAGAAGACAGAGCTGGAAAAGAATAGAAAAATCTCTATGTCCCCGATTCATCATTTGTGTCACTTTATTTTTTTGCTTTGTGGCACCAAATTGATTAAAAGTCGCATGCGATTTATGAATTAGCCGCAAAGCCAAGAACTGTTGGTAAAACTTTTGCAACCAATAATCGCATTTTGGCACCAAGAGTTAAAAAAAAAAAATTACACAAAAATACACCGGGAGAATATGGGGAGCACTGGAGTGAAGTTGAGTCTAATTTTGTGACTTTTTAAGAGGTCACGATTGAATTAGGCTAAAACATCTGGAATTGCTGAATTCGTTTCACATAGCGGAAAAAAATAGGTGAGGATAAGTAAGTAGAATAATAAATTGGGTGCAAACCAAAAAAAAAGCACAAAGCACACAAAACTAGACAGGCATAAAGGCAACAATGCATCAGGGCCCATTAATTTGCCAAGATGTAGGAAGCTAACATGTGCTGTAAACCAAAACACAGCTTCTGATCTGAGGTTTAAAAGATGAGAGCAATATACAATTTTACCACAGCGTTCATTCTGAAAAAAATACAATGCTCAGCAAAAATGAGTACACCCCTTAAAAAAGATTTGCATCATTATCTCAATGAATACATGAACAATTCCCAATATTTTGACAACACCAGGAGCACTCATTCAGCCCCACATAAGGACACTGCTACCACCATGTTTCACTTCAGGCACTATGCATTTTTCTTTGTACTCCTCACCTTTGCAACACTATATAGTATTAAAGCCATCAGTTCCAAAAACATTTCTCTTGGCCTCATCACTCCAAAGTACATAGTCCTAGTAGTCTTGATACTTCTCAGAATGGGCCTTGCAAATTGTAGGAGGGCTTTTTGTACATTGCCTTTAGGAGACTCATGGATGCCATTTCTCTGCAGTGTATGCTGTATTGTGTCATGGAGAACACTTATTTTACTTCTTTAGCTAAATGCAGTGAACTTGTGTGTCAATTTTCTTGAACCCTTCTCAACAAGAGACTATCCTGCTTATGTGTTCACTACCATGGTTGGGCTTGACATCTCTGTGAGATGGTTGCAGTTCCATCTTTCTTATATTTTTGTAGCACTTTTGCTACATTATTCTGACTGATGAGTAATGCTTTGTTGATCTCCTTGTAGCATTCACCTTTCTTGTGTAAATAAATAATTTTCATTTTTATGTCTTGTAACATTTCTCTTCCATGTGGTGCCATTGCTGACAGCATGAAATGGCAAGTGGTTTTCTTTGTTAAGTAATGTAGTTTTATAGTCAACTGTCTGTTTATTGAATATTTAGGCTTACCTGTGGTTGATTTCTTGTTAATTAGGATTTTGTAGTCTAAATTTAGCTTTGTTCCTAAGAATTTAATTGATAAATACAAGGTGGGTATTGGAAAAGGGAAAGTCACCGATTTCAGATGCACCTTATTGAGAGGAAATTCACCATGAGGAGCCACCCTATTCTGAGTCATGGAGGCGATGATTATAGTAGATAAAATTTAACATATATTGCTACATTTTAAAAATCAGCAAAGGTTACTGGCAAACTACAGGGGATCCACTGAAAAAACAAGTGTTAAAGATATTGAGCCTCAGTCCTAATACACATGTGATTGCACGTTTTGCAAAAAGGTGCAAAAAATTTCTGTACATGAAATCACTCAAAAATGAGATTAGAGTACATTTGCACCACATTTAATTACTTTTTAAAAAATCTTAATTGATGAATCAGGCAAAAAGAAAAACCATATACAATGACAACCTAAAAAAACAGACACATAAAGTAGACTTAAAAAATGGGTAGATGGAGAGATGAATTTGATGCAAACCAAAAAAAAAAAGTCGCAAAACGCCAAAAACTCAACAGCAAAAAAACAGGCACAAGTGCAATAATGAATCAAGCCCTACGTTTCCAGTTTATTTTGTAATATTGAAAAATTATTAACGTATCTGCTCCATGAGTTCAACAGGACTTGCACAATGTAATTCACCTTCTGAGAGTCATATTTCTGAAAACTCAGAATAGAGCTGTCATTTTCAATATGCTTATAATTACTTTGTATCTCGGACCTTCTCAACTCAATTTTGGAATCATTTCTGTAGAGAAAGTAATAGAATCTAAAAGTCTGTAAAGTGATAGATTAGAAATGCAAAGTTCTCATCAGTCTAATAATTAACACATTATTATAAATTAATATCTCTATTTCCCAAAATTTATTTTAATCCCATTTTAAAATGCTTGAGTCTGACCTTAACCATTGATACAAAGCCTATAGTCTGGATCGACCCTACACAATTTCCTGTAACAGTTCATTAATATTTTGGTAACAATAAGTCATATTTATGTGACAGTTTACATTTTAAGCAAGAGAATGAGTTATATTTTGGGGGTCATATTCTGATTACAAAATAGAAACATCTTGTTAGGCAATATATATATATACACACTATTGATAATGCATTAAACAGCTGACAACTTAGTTTCACATATTCTCTGTTACCTTATTCACTGATGTGAATCTTTATGAAACCTTATTTGCGCTGTGCATCTCATCCATATATCTTTACATGGGCACGGGTGTGAAACAGTCAAATCTGGCTCCTGTTCTGTCCACATCTTGTGATGCTAGTCACTTCTCACGGCCAAGCTGTGAGTCAGAGTGGTGAAGGAGTCCATGGTCAGAAGCCAAGAGGGTGCATAAACAGAAGGAAGAGACAAAAGCGTAGTCAGATAACGTCCCAAGGTCAGAGTGCCGGGAGGATAACAGATCAGAGCTGAAGGGGTTAAACAGGCGGATGGTCAGAACAAATTCCAAGGTCAGGCAACAGATCAAGCATACACAACTCAAGGCACAGAGAGCACAGCACAAACTTTACAAGATGAATGTACATCTGGCAGTGTTCTGGGAAACTAAACACATGAGACAGCCGACGCCTCACAGTCTCAGATTGGATAG
This sequence comes from Ranitomeya imitator, assembly GCF_032444005.1. Taxonomy (NCBI): domain Eukaryota; kingdom Metazoa; phylum Chordata; class Amphibia; order Anura; family Dendrobatidae; genus Ranitomeya; species Ranitomeya imitator. Next base: position 65,809,214 of record NC_091287.1, read on the forward strand.
TGGAGCTGTCAATCAACACTCTGACAGCTCAGCACGCGCCTGTACCAGATTGGATGGCCAAGCTGTCAATCAAAGTTCTGACAGCTTTAGCACACCCCTATAGCAGATAGGACGGCAGACCTGTCAGTAACTGCATCCCAGACACACTGAGGGGTGGAACCATGACACATCTATTTTGAGGCCTAATTACATTTAATGAGGTAAAAACTAGAGTTAGGGACCAACCTGATGGGATTACCTTGTTGCGGTGGTATGACATCGAGGCCTTTTGTAACCAACATAGTGACCACTTAGTCCCTTATATTATTTACATGTAATATTACTATTTATTTGCTTACTGCAGGAAATTTGCTCATTGCTTTTATCTTAGGTTTTGTTTATTAATGGCCGCAGTGTGAACTTGTACCTACACGTTGTACTTGTACCAACAAGTGTGCAAACCCATGTCTTCATTTTGTACATTTGGGAGTATGACACCCGCTCCTTCCATAATTGGGTTGTGCATTTAGTTTATAGAGCTCTCAATGGGCAGGTGTGAAACAGTTAAGTCTTGGTCCTGCTCTTCAACTGCCTATTTTGAGGTCTGCTGTCCAATAGCAAGAAAAAAAGCAAGAATTATGATTCTGATTGGGGTACACCGTATTGCGGCGAGACGGTTTTTATGGATTTTTTTGGATCAAAACAGTGTTAACTAAGTATCCTATGTTATTTACATCATTTATATGATGGCAAGTTTTAGAGGCACTGTGGCTGTATAACACAAATGGTGCCTATCCTGTGTGGCGCAGGTTCAGCTATTGACCCACGCTATACACCCACACTCACTCCACAATAGATATATCCAGAGAAGAGAAAATAGGGCACTTTTTGCCAGCTAAAAAATAATGTGTGCAATTTTTTAAAATACCTCATACAGATTATTATAATCAGACTCATTTTACAGTACTGTTAAGTAATCACTACATAGTTACAAGGGTTGAAAAGACAGTTTCATCAAGTTGAGCCTTTCTCAGTGAAGTATACGCTATTGTTTGGATGACCGTTGGTGTCATTATTACAGGCATTTGGCCTTTTTTAACCAACTATATACATCCTATGTTGGGTGAGGGTGTATGGGGCAGGCTCAGGATCTGATACTGCTCTAGGCGGGGCAGATGTTGGTGAGATAGGCTAAGTTCGTGTGATGAGCATTTAGTGTACTTTTTTCTGCTGTGTATTTTCTTATGCAAAAATGCAGCTTATTACTTCCAGCCAAGTGAATGGGATCTATATCAATTTTAAGTCCATTGTGCTTTTTTTATGCTGCAGAAACTGACCTGCGTGCTATTTATTTTGTAGTAACTATTTGCAGATTTTTCCATGGACTTGAATGAGATAAGAAAAACCATAAAAAAACAAATATTCATTTTTTTTTTCCATCCACTGCAGAACCGCAGTGAAGATGCATATAATCCGCACATAACTTTATCAAGAAAGTTTTATCAAAGCTAAATAACCATTATCCAATACAAAGTAGCTTAATTAATGCATGGCATACCAAAAGGAGACACGAACCGCAGTTTTAAAGAATGTGATAGTAATGCATGTAAAAATATGCACTGAAAAATGCAACTACTCTAATTTAATCAATGCAGAAAATATTTAGCTTCAAACACGCCCCAATTATCCATCATGGGAACTTAGCCGCCATGCGCCTCTAAGAGCCATGATTGTTTCTATCTAACCATTTTGATGCAGCTGTCAATCTCTGACAGCATTTAAAGAGGACAATTCACCAAATGTTCCATGCAGAACTGGGCACACAATGTAATAGTGACTCTAGAACGGAATAAAATGTTTGGGTTTTTTTTTTGCCTTTCATTTCTCCTCTGCATTGCGGAGATATTAACAATGAAAGTATTTGGCACCTAATGAGTTAACTTTTGTTAGATCCAGTGGGCATTATCAGACAGTTTATACTGGGGGCGTGTACTTCTTCCTCCTGTATGATGTTAATCAATAGCTTAGAACATGTTTCTCAGTGTGTGACGTGTAATGTCAGACAGTTTGATCTACTGGTCTAACCTTTTACATCATTAGTAAGCGCTGGGAGTAGAGTACAGATAACTAACACCTTTCAGATAATGACATGGCAGTCAGTGTGGGGGGAAGGGCAGCACAACTGAATTTAGCTGTGTCACATTACAAACCTTTCTATCAGCTCTCCTCCTCTCATTGCATGGTCCCCTCTGTTGTCTTGCCCTTCACACCACATTGCCTGTCTGGAGATGAGAGCTCAAAATTGTTAGTGCTTGTGGCTGTTGTGCTAAACTTGTATCCGCTCTGCAGTGAAATAAGAACAGGATGTTATTGCATCTCACAGAGGACAAGAGAGCTCTGAGCTATTGTTCTTTTCTCCTATATGCTGCTCCGTGCTTATGATTGGTCATCTGTTGTGAATTCTGTTGTTGAACTCCCTCCTGTGGTCGTGAATGGTACTTCGGCGAGTTCTGTCCATGGACTCCCTCTGGTGGCTGTGAGTGAAGCTGCTGCTTCTGAGGTTCCTTACACAGGTGACGTGGTTTATCCTTTGGTTGGCTGCTCTATTTAACTCCACTCAGATCGTTACTCCATGCCAGCTGTCAATGTTCCTGTGCTGGTTCAGTTCGCTCTTGGATCTTTCTGGAGACCTGTCTCTTCCTGCAAGAAGCTAAGTCCCCGTTTGTTATTTTCTGTTCATGGTTTTCTAGTCCAGCTTGCTTTCATGATTTTGTCTTGCTAGCTGGAAGCTCTGGGATGCAGGGTGGTGCCTCTGCACCGTGAGTCGGTGCGGGGGTCTTTTTGCACACTCTGCGTGGTCTTTTGTAGTTTTTGTGCTGACCGCAAAGATACGTTTCCTATCCTCTGTCTATTTAGTTAGTCTGGCCTCCCTTTGCTAAAACCTGTTTCATTTCTGTGTTTGTGACATTCATCTTAACTCACAGTTAATATTTGTGGGGGGCTGCCTTCTCCTTTGGGGAAATTTCTCTGAGGCAAGGTAGGCTTTATTTTCTATCTCTAGGGCTAGCTAGTTCTTAGGCTGTGCCGAGGCGTCTAGGCCTGTTAGGTACGCTCCACGGCTATTTCTAGTGTGTGTGATAGGATTAGGGATTGCGGTCAGCAAAGTTCCCACTTCCCAGAGCTTGTCATGTGAGTTTAACCATCAGGTCATTCCTGGTGCTCCTAACCACCAGGTCATAACAGTCATCATAATACTAGGAGAAAAAGTACATGCTCCCCATGAACACTCTCTGTTAAGACCCACATAGACTTTGCAAAAATTAACTCATTGGATGTCCAACATATTGATTGCTAATATCTCTGCAAAATAAAAAAAAATATTCTTCTCCCATAGGGGTGGAGCCGCATATTCATTACTGTAATGAGAGGTACCATGTGACCGCTCACTACAGGAAGAAGCTGCCAGCGCCAGGGAAAAGACGTGCAGGGACCGCACCAGGAGCAGATGAGTATAACGCAGTGCACGATATTCACCTGCTCCCCGTTGCACCGACGGCCGCCGCTGTGTCTTCCATGCCCTCTGCAGTGACGCTCAGGTCAGAGGGCGTGATGATGCGATTAGTGTGTGCCGCCCTCTGCCTGAACATCAGTGCAGAGAACAGGAAGACACAGCGGCGGTCAGCGGTGGAACGGGGACCATGCGAATATAGCAAGTGTCGGGGGCCTGAGAGGTGAGCATGTGATTTTTTTATTTTTTTAATCGCAGTAACAGAATATGGGGCAAATATCTGTGTGGAGCATCTTATGGGGCCATGTGCAGCATCATATGGGGCAATTATCTGTATGGAGCATCTTATGGGGCCATGTGCAGCATTATATGGGGCAATTATCTGTATGGAGCATCTTATGGGGCCATGGGCAGCATTATATGGGGCAAATATCTGTATGGAGCATCTTATGGGGCCATGTGCAGCATTATATGGGGCAATTATCTGTATGGAGCATCTTATAGGGCCATGGGCAGCATTATATGGGGCAAATATCTGTATGGAGCATCTTATGGGGCCATGTGCAGCTTTACATGGGGCAATTATCTGTATGGAGCATCTTATGGGGCCATGTGCAGCATTATATGTGGCAAATATCTGTATGGAGCATCTTATGGGGCCTTACGCAGCATTTTATGGGGCAAATATCTGTATGGAGCATCTTATAAGACATGTGCAGCATTATGTGGGGCAAATATCTGTATGGGGGGGCCATGTGCAGCAGTATATGGGGCAAATATCTCTATGGAGCATCTTATGGGGCCATAATCCACATTTGTGGAGCATTATACGGGGCAAATGTGTCTATGGGACATCTTTTGGGGCCATAATCAACATTTGTGCAGCATTATATGGGGCATATTTTAATATGGAGCATCTTATGGAGCCCATCATAAACTGTATGGAGAATTATATGGGGTGTATTTTGTATGGAGCGTCTTATGGGGTCCATCATGAACTGCATGGAGCATTATATGGGGCTCCTGATTCAATATGGATTATGGATATTCAAAAACACTTAAACTACTGATGTCTCAATTAATTTTACTTTTATTGGTATCTATTTTTATTTTTGAAATTTACCAGTAGCTGCTGCATTTCCACCCTAGGCTTATACTCGAGTCACTAAGTTTGCCCAGTTTTTTGTGGCAAAATTAGGGGGTCGGCTTATACTCGGGTCGGCTTATACTTGAGTATATACGGTAAGTAAAATCCACATGTAATCCGAACATGAATGTATTAATAAACTTTTCTTAAACCCAAATACCAAAAAATCTCAAAAACAAAGCAGCTTTATTTAAAACATGACATACCAAAAAGAGACAATAACCACATGGTCAAAAACACAATAAAACTCATGTAAAAACATACACTTAAAAGCGCATTTAAAAATACATAAGAAACCTAATTTACCTAGTAGGTGCACAAATGCTGCAGAAAATCTGCAACATCTGAGAAAAAGAAATACAAAATGCGTATGACGCCTGAATCATCCTATAAATATTCTACTCACTAAAATAATTATCATGTATTTATTATATGTAGAGATGAGTGAAAAAATTAGAGTGGAAAATGCGTTATTTTTCTGAACCTTAAAGGGCCATCAAAAGGTTAAAAAATATAAATTCTTGGCCCACATTCATACGTTCAGTATTCGGTCAGTATTTTACATCAGTATTTGTCAGCCAAAACCAGGAGGGGAACAATCAGAGGAAAAGTATAAGGCTAAGTGCACACGTTGCAGAATTGCCGCGGAAATTTCCGCAGAAAATCGGCAACTCCTGCCACAGGTGTATCGCATGCGGAATTGGCATAACAGTAGCGTTTTGCAAGCGTTTTTAGCTTGCAGAATGCTAGCGTTTTCCAAGCGATCTGTAGCATTGCTTGGAAAACTGATTGACAGGTTGATCACCAATTTTTTACTATTGATGCTGCCTGGGGCGCTTGGGGAAATCCAAATTCAGCAGACCACCCCTAATGTAAGTGCTATCCATTAATATAGTTTGGTATTATCTCATGAGGATGTAGCTGACACCTCACATATGACAATCTATAGGATTATGGAGAAGGATTGTACGATGCACTATTCATATAGGCTTTAGGTCTGGTTAGTGTTAGTATGTTTCCCAACTAAGATCAAGTAGCGACCTGAATTGTTCTTTGGATTGACTTTGTATTTATTCTATGGTATAGATATATAAACTTTGTTTAGTTTAATTCAATTAAAGTTGTACTTTTTAAATTGGCACAGTATTCTGGATTTTTTCTTGCGTGTTTACTGATATCTGTCAATTTTTTGTGCTCTGGCTATTTGAAGGGGTTTTTGTTATGATATGATGCTGCCTATGCAGTATCAATAGTAAAAAGATAGAACATTAAAAATAATTAAAAAAATTAAAAATCATGATATTCTCACCTTCCGGCGTCCCCGGCAGTCTTCCCGCTCCTCGCGATGCTCCGGTCCCAATAATGCATTGCGGCAATGACCTCAGATGACGTAGCGGTCTCGCGAGACCGCTACGCCATCACAGGTCATTTTCGCAATGCATTATTGGGAACGGAAGCATCGCGAGCAGCGGGAACGTTGCGAGAGATGCCAGAAGGTGAGAATATAATGATTTTTTATTTTAATCCTTTTTTTAACAATTATATGGTTCCCAGGGCCTGGAGAAAAGTCTCCTCTCTTCCACCCTGGGTACCAACTGCACATGATCCGCTTACTTCCCGCATGGTGGGCATAGCCTCATGCGGAAAGTGAGCGGATCAATGCATTCCTATGTGTGCGGAATCCCCGCGATTCAGCACAAAGAATGAACATGCTGCATTTTTTTCCGGAATGCGATTCTGCCACGGAAAAAAACGCAACATGTGCACAAAAATTGCGGATTGCATTCTAATAATAGGATGCTTAATGTATGCTTTTTTTCATGGTTTTATCACATTTTTATAGCGAAAAACTGCAAAAAAATTGAAAAAATCCTGAACGTATGCACACAGCCTTATAGAAACATGTCACCACTCCTGAATTTATCACCCACTCCTGGTTTTGGCTTTGGCTTACAAATAATGATGTAAAATACTGAGCAAATACTGAACGTGTGAACATGGCCTTATACTCACTTTTTCGCTCATATCTCTGGCTTTTTCATCACTCATCACCACTGGTCCTCCCTTCAGGAGAGTGTGCTGTGACCTTATACTGTACATTCTTGGGCAGAAAACTCCTGAGCCTCATGAAAGCCAGAAGTCCCAACTCCGATATGAGAGGACCGGATGGTTGGCAGTGAGTAGCAGAAGAGCCGGAGAGGTGAGTGGTTAGGAGAGTATAAGGATTTTTTTTTACATATTACATTAATTATACTCTGGGGTCTGGAGAGTCCCCAGAGCATAGAAAGAGAAATTAAATTTTGGGGGGAAAAATTTGCAAAAAAATGAATTTTGCTTGATCTGTTCATATTTAATTACCGGTATATCTCTATAGCTAGGGACAATATCTACTACAGAAGACAGTGCACTCCAGATTGTAGAGGTTATCTGCTGGTTTATCTTACACCTTCATCTAGCTTTATCTTAATATAGAGGACTTTAATGATTAATGCTCTAATCATGCATAGAACTTTGCTTCAGAAAGGTATTGAGATATTGAGGCACGGCTGTTTGATCATTCCCTGAAGACAATGCAGATGGAAAGCAAAGTTATTTTGAGCTGCACAGGAGGCTAAAAGGTCTTGGCTGGAGTTCACACCAGACAATAGAGAGAACACTGCAGAGAGATAACAAGTAGAACATGATTAAATCACGCAACTGACGTAAAATCAATCAAATGAGCTACAAATCAATACACTTTGCTCTAAGTAAGAGACGGGAGAGCTCGTGTTATTTTCAGATTTCTGCAAAATTATATTTCATTGGATTTATATTGTACAATTGAGTTTTCTGTTTGGAATCAAGATTTTACACTATATATATCATTTGCTCTCATTACCAGAATATTAAATTGTAGTAATTAATGTTAAGTGGTGTTCTCAGCTTTACTAATGATCCGTATAGCTGGCACAGCCCACAATGTAGGTAGTGGGGTTTAATACGCTGCAAATTGAAACTAAGTACTAATATACAGTATACATTTAGGGGGAATTAATTCAGTACAACAGGCACTCTGCATGTTTTACAGTATTTAACCACCTTCACGCAGAATTTTTTATTTTTGCCTTCAATTGTGTTGAAAAGTTTTTTAAGTGTACGTTTACACTGATTTATTTTTTACATGGATTTTGAAGCAGGTCTGCTTCAAAATCCGCATCGTAAACCAATTCAAATACAGACTGCCTTGCGAAAGTATTCGGCCCCCTGGAACTTTTCAACCTTTTCCCACATATCATGCTTCAAATATAAAGATACCAAATGTAAATCTTTGGTGAATAATCAACAACAAGTGGAACACAGTTGTGAAGTTGAACAAAATTTATTGGTTATTTTAAATTTTTGAGGGAATTCAAAAACTGAAAAGTAGGGCATGCAATATTATTCGGCCCCTTTAACTTAATACTTTGTTGCACCACCGTTTGCTGCGATTACAGCTGCAAGTCACTTGGGGTATGTCTCTATCATTTTTGTACATCGAGAGACTGAAATTCTCGCCCATTCTTCCTTGACAAACAGCTCGAGCTCAGTGAGGTTTGATGGAGATTGTTTGTGAACAGCAGTTTTCAGCTCTTTCCACAGATTCTCGATTGGATTGAGGTCTGGACTTTGACTTGGTCATTCTAACACCTGGACCATTGTGAACCATTCCATTGTAGATTTTGCTTTATGTTTGGGATCATTGTCTTGTTGGAAGACAAATCTCTGTGCCAGTCTCAGGTCTTTTGCAGACTCCAACAGGTTTTCTTCAAGAATGGTTCTGTATTTGGCTCCATCCATGTTCCCATCAATTTTAACCATCTTCCCTGTCCCTGCTGAAGAAAAGCAGGCCCAAACCATGATGCTGCCACCACCATGTTTGACAGTGGGGATGGTGTGTTCAGGGTGATGAGCTGTGTTGCCTTTACACCAACATATCATTTGGCGTCGTTGCCAAAAAGTTCGATTTTGGTTTCATCTGACCACAGCACCTTCTTCCACATGTTTAGTGTGTCTCCCAGGTTGCTTGTTTCAAACTTTAAACAACACTTTTTATTGATATCTTTGAGGAATGGTTTTCTTCTTGCCACTCTTCCATAAAGGCCAGATTTGTGCAGTGTACGACTGATTGTTGTCCTATGGACATACTGTCCCACCTCAGCTGTAGATCTCTGCAGTTCATCCAGAGTGATCATGGGCCTCTTGGCTGCATCTCTGATCAGTCTTCTCCTTGTTTGAGATGAAAGTTTAGAGGGATGGCCGAGTCTTGGTAGATTTGCAGTGGTATGATACTCCTTCCATTTCAATATGATTGCTTGCACAGTGCTCCTTGGGATGTTTAAAGTTTTGGAAATTATTTTATATCCAAATCCGGCTTTAACCTTCTCCACAACAGTATCATGGACCTGCCTGCTGTGTTCCTTAAGGTACCGTCACACTGAACGATATCGTTAACGATATCATTGCTTTTTGTGACGTAGCAACGATATCGTTAAGGAAATCGTTCTGTGTGACAGCGACCAACGATCAGGCCCCTGCTGGGAGATCGTTGGTCGCTGAGGAAAGTCCAGCACTTTATTTTGTCGCTGAACTTCCCATTGACATCGCTGGATCGGCGTGTGTGACACCGATCCAGCGATGTCTTCACTGGTAACCAGGGTAAACATCGGGTTACTAAGCGCAGGGCCACGCTTAGTAACCCGATATTTACCCTGGTTACCATCCTAAAAGTAAAAAAAAACAAACGCTTCATACTTACCTTCTGCTGTCTGTCCTTCGGCGCTGTGCTTTCCTGCACTCACTGTGAGCACAGCGGCCGGAAAGCACAGCAGTGACGTCACCACTCAGAGAAGAGCGCCGAGGGACAGACAGCGGAAGGTAAGTATGAAGCGTTTGTTTTTTTTACTTTTAGGATGGTAACCAGGGTAAACATCGGGTTACTAAGCGCGGCCCTGCGCTTAGTAACCCGATGTTTACCCTGGTTACCGGCATCGTTGGTCGCTGGAGAGCTGTCTGTGTGACAGCTCTCCAGCGACCCAACAGCGATGCTGCAGCGATCCGGATTGTTGTCGGTATCGTTGCAGCGTCGCTCAGTGTGACGGTACCCTTAGTCTTCATGATGCTCTCTGTGCTTCAAACAGAACCCTGAGACTATCACAGAGCAGGTGAATTTATACCGAGACTTGATTGCACACAGGTGGATTATAATTATCATCATTAGGCATTTAGGACACCATTGGATCATTCAGAGATCCACAATGAACTTCTGGAGTGAGTTTGCTGCACTGAAAGTAAGGGGGCCGAATAATATTGCAGATCCCTCTTTTCAGTTTTTGAATTTCCACAAAAATTTTAAATAACCAATAAATTTTAAGCGGTGTAGATAATATATTTTACCTGCACTATATAGTAAAAGTACATTAGTCAACCATTCACGATGTGTGTTTACCTGTTTGGTGAGAAGAGTGCTCGAGTTGTTCTGTAAAAATGTATATCGGGCCAGAGATTAGATGGGGACAAAAACTGTGGTATAGATACTTGCAAAAGTTAAAAAATGTCCATGGATCCTAGGCAGTAATAATGCAGGTAACTTAGCTTAATGGATGATGCTGTCGGCTTCCAGGCGGCTTGTGCGAGCGCCGTCCAGGTCGGTGACAGACGCTCGCACAGCCTGTGCTTGAGGATCCTTGTGCGATGCTTTGCAGGACCTTGGATAACGTTCGGGTCACGTGATCGTCAGTCACATGGTGCCCCTGGAGATACTACGGATCGCAGTGGGAGCCAGAAAACCTACGCGTTTTGGAATAGCTGCGGATTCTTTCATCAGGGTTGGCTCCCCCTGTGCTGGATGGCTCTATAAACCTGCGGTTCATCTCCCATAGGCTTAATTGAATGCAAACAGTTCCACTTCATTATTCAAGCCCCTGGGTTTCAATGTGTCCATCTCAAAGATATATTTAGTTTCCTCACGGGACATTTGTCTTATAAAATCCCCATTTCGCCAATCATGTTGCACTACTTTGATGCCTGTTACCCTTAATCCTTGTGGGTGTCCCTCATGGTGAATTAAAAAATGTTTAGATAACGGGTGCTCAGTGTATTTATTCCGTATGTTCCTAAGATGTTCATTAATCCTTTTACACAGGGTACGTTTGGTGCGTCCCACATATTGTTTTCCACATGGACATTCTATAACATAGATCACCCCTTTTTTTGTGCATGTTATGAAGTCTGTAATGGGGATTTTTGTACCATTCTTTGATAACACGTTTTTGTTTAGTTAATTTTAATGATTTACACATTTTACATTTCTGACACGGATAAAAGCCTTGTATTGCTTGCTTAAAGGGACCCTTGGTGTTGCCTGGGGGATTTGGGTTACGTACTGTAGGAGCGATCAACAAACCCAAATAACGCGCCCTCCTAAAAAAAGTGGACGTTCGGATAGTATATCCCCTATTGTTTTGTCTTCTTTTAAAAGGTCCCAGTGTTTATTCACAATTTTCCTTAATATTTGAATATTTGAATTATATTGAGTAATGATTGGCATTGAAATTTGAGCCTGCTGGTTAGAGGGATCTTGTTCATCCTTTCTATTGTCACCTAGGAGTTTTACCCTGGGGATTTCCTTTACAGCGTTTTTTGTTGCAATCAAAGATTTTTTTATCATAGCCTTTATTTATGAATTTATTGATAAGCACATCTGCCTCCTTATCGTAATCTAAAGTGCTTGTGTAATTACGATTAGACCTTATGAACTGGCTGCGAGGGACGTTCAGTAGCCACCTAGGTAGATGGCAACTGTTCATAGAAATAAAACTATTTGAGTTAGTGGGTTTAATATATGTACAAGTCAGTAGTTTTCCTTCACTAATTGAGATATTAAGATCCTGCAAATACACACTCTCCTTGCTAGTGCTTGCAGAGAATTGTAAATTAAACTCTTTTTTATTTATATGTATTAAAAATTGTTTTAAAGCGTGTTCTCATCCATCCCAAATAAAAAAGATATCGTCTATAAAACGAAGCAAGAGGACCAGACCCGCGCACAGCCCGCTTCCGTGGTAGATGTGGAGACCTTCTCATCGAAGGTCCTGCAAAGCATCGCACAAGGATCCTCAAGCACAGGCTGCGCGAGCGTCTGTCACCGGCCGGGATGGCGCTCGCACAAGCCACCTGGAAGCCGACAGCATCATCCATTAAGCTAAGTAACCTGCATTATTACTGCCTAGGATCCATGGACATTTTTTTACTTTTGCAAGTATCTATACCACAGTTTTTGTCCTCATCTAATCTCTGGCCCGATATGCATTTTTACAGAACAACTCGAGCACTCTTCCCACCAAACAGGTAAACACACATCGTGAATGGTTGACTAATGTACTTTTAATATATAGCGTAGGTAAAATATATTATCTACACCGCTTAATTATTATTCATTCCTTTGTGTGGTACAGAATATTACCTGCAGCTACTCCTATCTATCTACACTAGCGTCGCTATCCTACATACCCTCTCTCTGTAACCAATACATTTTGTTCAACTTCACAATTGTGTTCCACTTGTTGATTCTTCACCCAAAAATTTACATTTGGTGTCTTTATGTTTGAAGCATGATATGTGGGAAAAGGTTGAAAAGTTCCAGGGGGTCGAATACTTTTGCAAGACACTGTACTCTTTGATGTTGATTTTGAAGGGGGTTTGCTTCAAAATCCACATCAAAACTGAGTGCAAACCTACTCTTTCTGCTTATTTCATATGTTTTGAGGAATTTCTTTTTTTTTCTTGCAGCACATTATATATGATTTTTTTTTCTTGCATCTTTATGTAATCATCTCTATAAAAAAAATTCTAGGAAATTACCATATTTAGAGCATTTAAAAAAAAAATGGTTGAAAGCCATAATGCATGTAGTGTATTTAATGATGCCCCTTAGACTGTAATATAACATCCGGCTGTATAAAAAAAACACTATACTGTGTCTATATCATCATTTAGACTGCATTGTTGCCAACAGTCTGCCAATATCTCAGTCCAAGACAAGGGCTGATAGAGTTTGGAATGAATCTCAGGGTATTAATTAAATGGAATCTGTTGCCAGCTTTTTGCCATCTAATCTGGGAGCAGTATAATGTAGAAACAGAGACCCTGATCCCAGCAATGTGAGGAAGCTGTAATAATATACTGTTTTAAGTGCAGGAGATTATCACTAGAGGACTAGTAAACCTGCTGCCAGGTTGTCCTCCTTATTGATCAGAGGCTCAGAATGTTACAGTTACAAGGGATCTCCCGGGTCATCTGGTCCAACCCCCTGCTCAATGCAGGAGTCACTAAACCATCTCAGACCGATGTCTGTCCAGCCTCTGTTTGAAGACTTACATTTAAGGAGAACTCATCATCACCTCTCATGATAGCTGTTTTCAATTGTTGATCACCCTCACTGTTAAAAAGTTTTTTTCTAAAATCTAATGTGTGTCTTCTCCTATTCAGTTTCATCTCATTGCTTCTAGTATTTCCTTGTGTAAATAAGAATAAAGGTGATTCCTTTACAGTGTGACAGCCCTTGAGACATTTGTAGACGGTTATTAAGTCTCCTCTCAGGCTTCTCTTTTGCAAGCTAAGGCTGTAACTGTTCCTCATAGGACATTGTTTGTAGACTGGTCACCATTCAGGTTGCTCTTCACTGAACTTGTGTTACGGGGGTGTCAGATGCAGAAGACTGTCGCTCTGCATCTGGCTGCAGAAGATCTCTGCAGTTGGCATTACAGACGCCTTCTTAATCCTTCAAACTGTTGGACCCAGCGGTAACCTCCCTCCTGCTCTAGTTGACACACCTTGACCTGGGGGTTTATAAATCTCCAGTCTACTGCAGAGATGCCTATGATATTCACATTTTTCTCTTGTGAAGGCTTGGAGCTAAAGCAGTCAGCTATCTTCCTCTCTGAAGCTGTTTGAGGACATTTGGTGTTACCTCTCTAAGTCTGGTCAAGCTAAGTTCATTCCCCTTGTCTGCCTACGTTTTTGTCTTTAGTTTACAATGGGGATTGACCAATGCTTATCCCCTTCCCCTCCCTATCCGGGGCCTAGCTCTAGCGAGATACAAGGCTTAGGTTATTCCTCGGTGATTAGTGAGGAACTAATTTAGGGACAGTATGGCAGGTAGGGTGTTATCAGATCTGCCTAGGGGTCTTCCGTCATCTTTTCCCTAGAGCCTGGGTTTCCTTCCCCTCATCCTTTCGTGTTGCACTTAGTCTTCCCACACTGTGCGTGACAACTTGCTCCAGTTTTTCAGTCTTTTTTTCAAATGTGGTGCCCAGAACTGGGCACAGTATTCCAGATGATGTCCGACCAAGGAGGACTAGAGGGTAATAATAATAATAATCTTTATTTATATAGTGCCAACATATTCCGCAGCGCTTTACAGTTTAACAGTTTCAAACACAACAGTCATAAGTAACAACGTTAACAATAGAATAATTAAAGCAAAATAAGACCACCCTGCTCGTGAGAGCTTACAATCTTCAATGAGGTGGGGGAGATACAAAGTACAGGTGTGTATTTACAATTATGTATTTACAATGATAGTCAAGCCATCTTCAGGGGGTGGGGGATAGATGGAGATAGTGAATGGGCTACACACACACAAACATAACATGACTTTGATTACTGAATGTGATAGGCGGCTCTGAACAAACGTGTTTTGAGCGAGCGCCTAAAACTATGCAAATTGTGGATGGTCCTAATATCTTGGGGTTGAGCATTCCAGGGGATTGGCGCAGCGCGGGAGAAGTCTTGGAGTCGGGAGTGGGAGGTATGGATAAGAGGTTAGTCGAAAGTCATTTGCAGAGTGCAGGGGTCGGCTAGGCCGATAGACCAAAATGAGGGAGGAGATGTATGGGGGTGCCGCACTGTGGAGAGCTTTGTGGGTGAGAACAAGTACTTTGAATTGTATCCGGTAATGAATGGGCAGCCAGTGTAACGACTGGCGAACAGCAGACACGTCCGAGTAATGACTAGCCAGATGGACGACCCTGGCTGCTGCATTAAGGATAGACTGGAGAGGGGAAAGTCGAGTAAGGGGGAGGCCAATTAGTAGAGCATTACAGTAGTCCAGGCCGGAGTGGATCAGGGCGACATTGAGGGTTTTTGTTGTTTCCATGGTGAGAAAAGAGCAGATTCTAGAGATGTTCTTTAGGTGTAAGCGGCACGAGCGGGCAAGAGATTGTATATGGGAGGTGAAGGAGAGATTGGAGTCAAACATAACACCCAGGCAGCGCGCCTGCTGCCGGCGTGTTATTATGGTGCCACCCACGGAGAGGGAAATGTCAAATTTAGGGAGGTTAGTAGATGGCGGGAGCAGAAGAAGTTCAGTTTTGGAGAGGTTGAGTTTCAGATAGAGAGCAGACATGATGTTGGAGACTGCAGACAGACAGTCAGTGGCGTTCTGTAGTACAGCGGGGGTAAGGTCAGGGGAGGATGTGTATAGTTGTGTGTCATCGGCATAAAGATGATACTGAAAGCCAAATCTGCTGATGGTCTGTCTAATTGGGTACGTGTAGAGAGAGAGAAGAGAAGGGGGCCAAGGACTGAGCCATGAGGTACCCCGACAGTGAGAGGAAGAGGAGATGAAGTGGAGCCAGAGAACAGAACACTGAAGGAGCGGTTAGAAAGATAGGAGGAGAACCAGGAGAGAGCAGTGTCCTTAATGCCAAGTGACTGGAATCTAGAGAGTAGGAGAGGGTGGTCAACAGTGTCGAAAGCTGCAGAAAGGTCGAGAAGAATGAGCAGAGAGTGGTCACAGTTACGTTTTGCTGTCAGAAGGTCATTGGTCACTTTGATGAGTGCAGTTTCTGTCGAATGTAGGGGGTGGAAACCGGACTGTGAAGGGTCTAGGAGGGAGTGAGTGGAGAGGTAACGGGTAAGGCGGGAGAATATCAGGCGCTCCAAGAGTTTAGAGATGAAGGGGAGATTGGAGACTGGTCTGTAGTTGTTTGTGCAGGATGGGTCGAGGGTGGGTTTCTTTAGTAATGGAGTAATGATAGAGTGTTTGAAGGAGGAGGGGAAAATGCCAGAGGAGAGGGAGAGATTAAAGATTGTAGTTAGGTGAGTTGTGACGACTGGAGAGAGAGACTGGAGGAGATGTGAGGGAATGGGGTCAGTGGTGCATGTAGTCAGATGAGAAGAGGAGAGGAGCCTGGAGACTTCTTCTTCTGTGATGGGATTGAATGTGGAGAGTGAGCCAGGGGAAATGCAGGGAGGGATGGGAGTCACTGAACTTGGTGATTGGGAACGGATTTCCTGATGGATATTGTCTATTTTCTCTATAAAGTGGGAGGCCAGGTCATCAGCACAAATGTCTGTGATAGGGGCTTGTGCTTTTGGCCTGAGGAGGGAGTGAAAAGTGTCAAAAAGTTTCTTGGGGTTGTTGGATAGTGAGGAGATCAGGGTGGTGAAGTAGGTCTGTTTGGCGAGGTGAAGGGCAGAATTATAGGTCCTTAACATAAATTTGAAGTGGATGAAGTCTTCTGGTGTGCGTGTTTTCCTCCATAAGCATTCAGCACACCTAGAGCATCGCTGGAGAAATCGGGTTTGCGATGTGAGCGAGGGCTGTTTCACTCTGCGTTTGGAGGTTCTGAGGGTGAGGGGAGCTACTTGGTCAAGGGTGCTTCTAAGAATGTCATTGAAATGACGTACAGCCAGATCAGGACAGGAAAAAGAAGATATTGGGGACAATGATGAATGTAGGGAGTCTGAAAGTGTATGAGGGTTAATGGCATGTAGATTTCTGACTGAATGGTAGGTAGGAGGGTACTGGGGTGAGGGAGGATTTGTGAGTGTGAAGGAGAGAATGTTGTGGTCAGAGAGGGGAAGCGGTCAGTTATCTAGGTAGGAGATTGAGCAGAGCTGGGTGAAAACCAGGTCCAGGGTGCTACCGTCTTTGTGTGTTTCAGAGGTTGAGAGCTGTGAGAGGCCTAGAGAAGTGGTTAGTGATAGAAGCTGGGATGCAAATGTGAAGGTGGGGCTGTTAATGGGGATGTTGAAGTCTCCCAGGATAAGGGTTGGTAGTTCTGAGGACATGAAGCGCGGCAGCCAGGCAGAGAAATGGTCCAGGAAGTGGGTGGGTGAGCCTGGGGGCCGGTATATAACCGCTACTCTGAGGGAGAGGGGACGGAAGAGCCTGATGGTGTGGACTTCAAAAGAAGGGAATGAGAGCGATGGAAGTGGGGGATGACCTGGAAAGTGCATTGTGGGGACAGGACTATGCCGACTTCACCACCAGGTCTGTTTGTGGGTCTCGGGGAATGAGAGAATTGTAAGCCATCATGGGAAATGGCAGCAGGAGAGACAGTGTCAGAATCCTGAATCCAGGTTTCCGTGATGGCCAACAGATTCAGAGATTAATAATTATTTCACATGATCTAAGCTGTATGCTTCTGCTAATGCAACCCAGAATTGTGTTTGCCTTTTTGCTACTGCATCACACTGTTGACTCATGTTCAGTCTGTGATCTATTACTATGCCAAGACTTTTTAACATATGCTGTCGCTTAGCACTATTTCTCCCATTCTGCATATGTTTTTTTAATTTTTCTTGCCCAGATGTAGGACTTTGCATTTCAGGATTCTGGGTAAACCTGCTATTCTTTGTATTATGCTGCTTGCAAGTACTTTCCGTTTCAGGAAAGCATCCACTATGTATTTCCTTTAAGTAGAGGGCTTTTCGGTCTCTTTCGTCCTGCTACATTTAGCCCAACTTGGGTCTCTCCCTAAGGTGGCTAGCATGTATGTATCGCTTGCTCACCGAGCCCCACTCCATACAGCCAACCAATTCCAGCCCTGTGCTGATGAGGGCCTAAAGCCCGAAACACGTGTCCACAGGTAGGAATTGGTTGGCTGTGTAAATTTCGAAACTAATCCGCAGCATTGCACGCTTGGCGATTCCAAGCGCTGTGGATTAGACAGGGGTGGAAAGAGATGATTTGCATAGCTCCGCCTACTGCAAAGGATTCTGGGTAAACCTGCTATTCTTTGTATTATGCTGCTTGCAAGTACTTTCCGTTTCAGGAAAGCATCCACTATGTATTTCCTTTAAGTAGAGGGCTTTTCGGTCTCTTTCGTCCCACTACATTTAGCCCAACTTGGGTCTCTCCCTAAGGTGGCTAGCATGTATGTATCCCTGTTAAAAAAACATTCTATTAGTTGCATCTCACAGTTCCGGTTTGTTTAGATCTTTTTTAATCCTTTCTGTTCTCTAGTATTAGCTGTTCCTCCTAGCTTTGTGTAATCAGCAACTTTAATCAGTTTACCCTCAATTCCTTCATCTAAATCATTGATAAAGATGTTGATCAACACTGGGGCCAGGACAGAGCCCTGTGTGTGCCCGTCTTGAGACATTCTTTTAACTGGATTTGCAGCCACTTATGACCACTCTTTGGGTCCGATCACTAAGCCAGTTATTAATCCACCTAACAATTGCCTTGTCCATTACATACTTGGTCATTTTTTCAATAAAAAATACACTCAATCAGTGATTCTGTCATAGAATGAAATTAAGTAAGTCTGGCATGACTTACTAGTTACAGACCCATGCTGGCTCTGGTTGATCACTTCATTCTCATCCAAGTTCTTGCATACATGTTGTTTAATAATTTGATCAAAGATCTTTCCTGGTATAGAAGTCGGGCTCACAGGCCCATTATTCCCTGGGCTCACCTTCTTCCCCTTTTAGAAGATAGGGACAACATTTGCTCTTCTCCAGTCTTCTGGGACTTCTGCTTGCCAAGAATTATCAAAGATTATGGAGAGTTTTTTAATAATTTCCTCTGCAATCTCCTTCAGTACCCTAGGATGTAATTCATCTGGACCTGGAGACTTGAATTCATTTATGTTAGTCAAGTATTACCTTCATTATGTCTCTGTTTATAGATAGTGTAGATTATTCTATTCCTTCAATAGTACAGTGAAGATCAGTTGATGTTACATTTCTTTATGAGAAAAAACAGATGCAAAATAGGAATTTAAAAATTCAGCCTTCTCAACATAATTTTTTACCACTTCACCATTTTCATCCTGTAAAAATCCTATAGCAAAATATAACACAAAATCAAATAAGTGACACATGACTCGAATCAGGGTCTCTACCTCTATTGCTCTTAGATGGAGTATCAAAAATCTGGTGACAGATTGCCTTTAAGAAGAAAATGTGCACATATATTTTTTATATCTAAAATGCCTAAACCAAGTGGCTACAATTTCTTCCATAAAAAACTAGAGCATTTAAATAGATAAGTATAAGTACAGCTATGTGCAAAATGGTTTGCCCCTTCCTGATTTCCTACTCTATTGCATATTTGTCACACTTAAATGTTTCAGATCACCAAACATATTTAAATATTAGACAAAAATAACACAAGTAAACACAAAATGCAGTTTTTAAATTAATGTCTTTATTGGGCTGGGACTCCAGCAAACCACAGTGAGAGCCATTCTCCACAAATGGCGAAAATATGAAACAGTGGTGAACCTTCCCAGGGGTGAACAGCCTACCAAAATTACCCCAAAAGCGCAGCGATGACTCATCCAAAAGATCATAAAAGTCCCCACAACAACATCCAAAGAATTGCAGACCTCACTTGTCTCAAGTTAAAGTCAGTGTTTGTAACTCCACCATAATAAAGAGACTGGGCAAAAATAACCTGCATGCCGGAGTTCCAAGACAAAAACTATTGCAGAGTAATATGTACATAAAGGCTCATCTCAGTTTTGCCAGAAAACATCTTGATGATCCCCAAGACTTTTGGGAGAATACTCTGTGGACTGACAAGACAAAAGTAACACAGCATTTCAGAAAACGAACATCATACAAACAGTAAAATACGGTGGTGGTAGTGTGATGATCTGTGGCTGTTTTGCTGCTTCTGGACCTGGAAGACTTGCTGTGGCAAATGGAACCATGAATTCTGCTGTCTAACAAAAATCCTGAATGAGAATGTCCGGCCATCAGTTTATGAAATCAATCTGAAGCGTACTTGGGTTATTCAGCAGGACAATTGTCCAAAACACACCAGCACGTCCACCTCTGAATGGCTTAAGAAAAAGAAAATTAAGATTTTGGAGTGGCCTAGTCAAAGTTCTAACCTTAATCCGATTGAGATGCTGTGGCATAACCTTAAAAGGTTAAAACAGTTTCTGCAAAGATGAGTGGACCAAAATTCCCCCAGATCGTTGTAAAAGACTCATTGACAGTTGTCACAAACACTTGATTGCAGTTGTTGCTGCTAAGGGTGGCCCAACCAGTTATTAGTTTTGGGGGGCAATCATTTTTTACACAGGGCCCTGTAGGTTTGAATTTCTTTTTTCCATAAAAATAACGACCTTTATTTAAAAACTGCATTTTGTGTTTACTTGTGTTATCTTTGTCTAATATTTAAATTTGTTTGGTGATCTGAAATATATAAATGAATGCACAAGAATAGGAAATGAGGAAGGGGCAAACACTTTTTTACACAACTGCATGTATTTACAATGATTCAAGTATATTCATAAATGATACAAATTGTATAATGTATATATTATATTATACTTTTATCTAATGTGCTTTCATTATATTTTTCACTGCTTTCATTTTCATCCTACCTTATTGCATGAAACATTAGTGTAAGTCTGGAAAGACACCAGGACAGAGGATTAAAAATGGATTTAGCATAAAAGTGCAGGAAGTTGTAAAAACATATTTAATCACTTTGTTACTAAAAGACAATCAAAATGAGATAAATCGGAGTCTTTATCTGAGTGTTATTTGCCTGGAAAGTCACCTGATATGAGGTCTTTGTGGATTAAGGGCACATTTTTGTCCTATAATACGATAGATAGAACTTACATACCTCAAAATGCAGCTGCTGATAATTATAAACTACTGTAAATATCGGGCGAGCGCTCCACACATGTTCTTTAGTTTTTCAATAACTAAAGTCTCCTGTAGACTTGTTTGCTCCTGATTAGAGATGAGTGGTGTTCGAGTCGAACTGTTCGCCAATTTCAAATTCGAGCTGTTTTTGGCGATGTTCGAGTCGTTCGACAAACTCGAACAATTTGCTTAAAATTCAGCTGTTCGAGTTTCTGTTCGATAACTGTTCGTTCACCAAAAGCCTAACTTGATTTGCACATTAAAACTGTTTATCATTATTAATGACTGTTTCAGTGTATAGTGGGCAAAGGATGGGGGGGCGGGATAGATCTGTACTGAAATAATGCCGATCTCCTTTTTTTTTTTTTCCCGCATTTACAGTGGGGCGGTGCAGTCTCTCAGCCTATCAGCAGTGCACACACACAGCAATGTGCATGTGATGCACACAAGCAAGGGCATGTGTCATTGGCTGTGTATATCACATGTCCTTGCCCTATAAGAACCAGTCATTTTCCCCGTTACCACCATTTCCTCACTGCTGCAGCTTAGTGTTAGACGGCACTGCTGCTGCTGTGGGCGCTATACAGACTAAGAGTCTTTTTTGGGAGCAAATTTTCTGAGAGATAGGTTTAGAGAGTCGGGAGTCGGGACTAGTTTTAATATCAGCCCTTTTCAGGGTAAGTTATAGCAATTCATAGCACTTTTTGCCAGGCAGGTCTGTGCCAGTGCTGTGCAAGTGTTTGTCACAGCATTTGGTGTAATTTAGCTCAGCCAATCCTTTTGGGCTAGTAGCATTGTCTGGTAGTCATCTGAGAAGCCCCACTGTGAAGCTAGCTACACCACCTGTGTATCTAAATTTTTACTGCATCTAACCCAGTAGATCATTTTGGGCTTAGTAGCAGTGTCTGCACGTCAGCAGAGTAGCCCGCCTGTGAAGCTAACTACAGCGCCTGTGTATCTAAATGTTTACTGCATCCAACCCAGTAAATCGTTTTGAGCCTAGGAGCAGTGTCTGCATGTCAGCGGAGTAGCCCACCTGTGAAGCTACACCGCATGTGTATCTAAATTTGTACTGCATTTAATCCAGTAAATCGTTTTGGGCCTAGCAGCACAGTTTGGCCACTCAGCTCTGCTCGGTTTCCATCTATTGTTTTATGTGCCAACAACTACAGATACAGAGTTGCCAATTAGTAAAGCACCAAAATGAGTGGCAAAATGCTTGCTGCTGGTGGAAAGGGGAATAGGCGTGTTGGAAATGGAAAAAAGGTTGTGTCCATCGGGTAGGTGGTAAAGCAACAGTAACATCTGCAGAAGAAAGACCATCTTCCAGCCAACGCAAGATGTCTACTTCTTTTCAAGAAGTTCAAGTGGGCTCTCCTCCACCTCAACTTCAACATCACAAATACTCCAGTCCTCAGAGGTGAAATGCCAATCGCACTTGCTTCCTCACAGCTACCAAGTCTCCAGCCGCCCGTCTGAGTATGGGGTAACACAGATGGTTGAGTCTGCAGAGCTGTTTACTCATACTATAGCCTGGGAATCAGAGGTCTGCTCCAGAGCTTCTGTGAATCCAGACGAGGAAATGATCTGTACTGATGCCCAGAATCTTTGTGAGTCGGATACAGGCCCAGATGAAGAAGGTTCTGAGCATAATGTAGACCCTCGTTCCGAAACTGTAACTCCTGTTGGTGGAGACAATGAGGAAGATGATGATGAGACTGAGATACCTGACCTGATTGGAACGAAAACTTGACTTTTCGGTCAGGGCAGGAAGAGGTTGGCTTGGAGGACGACGGGTGTGAGAACACACAGGGTGATGATGATGAGGTTGGAGACCCCACTTTCAATCAACCCACAGTCCGCCAGTCCATGAGGTCAGCAGAGGAGGTGGAGGAGGATGCTAGTGACGAGTCTGACGACGAGGTTAGGTTGCGCCTTCCTGGACAGAGACGTAGTACTGGAAGCACGTCAACAACTGCATCCTCAACCGCAACTGTGCCTCTGAGCACAGGTCGTGGTGGCTCTTCAAGTCACACGGGCTCTAAGCCTTGCATAGCCTGGGCATTTTTTGAGATCGCAAAGGATGACCCAACTCATGTTGTCTGTAAGATTTGTCATCAAAATTTCAGTAGAGGCCAAAAAATGAATAGTTTGAGTAATTCATGCATGAACCGTCAAATGGATATGAGGCATAAGTTGCAGTGGGAAGCTCACTGTGCTACAATGCGGCGTAGTGGGCCGGGCCAACCACCGTCTGCCCCATCAAGTGCATCCACGGCCTCTTCATCCTTTGTGACTGTGGGGACAGCAGTCGCACATGGTTTTGGACGCAGACCTTCCACCTCTTTACCCACAACAGCCAGTGTGATTGGCAGGTCGTCAGGACATTTGCAAGTAGAAACACCTGCTGATGTTGCTCGCTCTCTGACATTGAGACCACATTTTGATCAAGGCAACATAATATCTCCGCCTGCACCTTCCTCACAAACCAGCAGTTTACCGGGGACACCCTGCTCAACCCCATCTAAGCACGGCAGCCAGCCCTCGGTCCCTCAGATGTAGAGAAGTAAAAGACCATTTCCTCCTAGCCATGACAAAGCTAAGAGGTTGAATTTCACCATCTGCAAGCTGTTGGCTACAGAAATGCTGCCTTTCCGCCTGGTGGACACAGAGGATTTTCGAGACCTTATGTCTGTCGCAGTGCCCCAGTACCAGATGCCCAGTTGCCACTACTTCTCAAAGAAAGCTGTGTCTGCGCTACACCAGCATGTCGCACACAACATCACCGCTTCCTTGAGAAACTATGTGACAGGGTGCATTTCACCAGAGACACTTGGACGAGTAGACATGGACAAGGGCGTTACATGTTGGTGACTGGGCACTGGGTAACTATGATGACAGCAGGAGAAGGGGCTGCTGTCCAAGCTTTGCCGTCCCCACGAGTTGCTCGTCGATCCTCTGTATCTAGAAGTTCCTCCACTGCTGCTGCCTCCTCAGAATCCTCTTGGTCCTCCACCTGCACCCAAAGCCTGTTTGGTAATGCCACCTGCGTTCTAACTGCGCAGAAGGAATCCCGCACACCTCCTTACTATGCTGTCACCAGGGCATCAGGCGGTGTTTACCTTGAAATGTCTGGGAAATGTGAGTCACACAGCTGAGGAGTTGTGGTCAGCTCTGGAAACCGAGTTCCATCAATGGTTGTATCCACTGAACCTGCAGCCAGGGAAGGCTGTGTGTTACTATGCTGCAAACCTGGGTGCGGCCCTTCGCCGGGGCAATGTCACACACATGCCTTGTATGGCTCACGTTTTGAACCAGAAATTTTTATCCAACTATCCTGGACTAGATGGGCTTCTGCAGAGGGCACGGTCGCTGTGTGCTCACTTCTGCCATTTTCATCCTGCAGCTCAATGACTTACATCTCTACAGAACTCTTTGGGCCTGCCAGTTTACCAGCTGAAATGTGATGTGCCCACACGGTGGAATTCAACTCTGCACATGTTGCAGTGACTGTGGCAGCACCGACGAGCCCTGGTGCAATACGTTATGATGTATAGCCTGGGCCAACGAGATCCAGAGGTGGGGCAAATCACGCTGCAGGAGTGGTCTCAGATCAGGGACCTATGCACCCTTCTGCACAATTTTGAAATAGCGACGAAGTTGTTTAGTGCTGACATGCCATTATCAGCATGACTATTCGGGTTATTTACATGCTGAAGCACACCTTAAACACTATTCGGAGTCAGGTGGTGGGACAAGAGGAGGAGGAACAGGAAGAGTCATATGCAGAGGGGATAATATCTCCAAGGTCCAGACGGTCGACCGCACCAATGCGGCTGGCATTGGAGGGTGGGGGAGAGGGATTACCAAGAGTGCATGGAAGCAGCCAAACTGTTGAGGAAGGTGCAGGAGGTGAGGAAGAATTGGAGGACGAACTGGCACTGGGCATGGAAGACTCATCAGATGAGGGAGACCTTGATCAAATTTCTGTTGTGCGAGGTTGGGGAGAGAGGGCAGAGGAAGGAAGCATGTTTCTCACCTCACCGCCACCAAGACAACAAGGACTTGGTCCTCCTGGATGCGCAAGACACATGAGTGGCTTCTTGCTGCACTACCTGCAACATGACCCTCGGATTGTCAGAATCCAAAGTAATGCCAACTACTGGGTTGCCACACTCTTAGATCCCCGATACAAAAGTAAATTTGGTGAAATAATTCCTGCCATTGAAAGGGATTCACGCATGCAGGAGTATCAGCAGAGACTGTTACAAAATCCTACATCTGCTTTTCCACAAAACACCAGTGGTGCACGTAGTGAATCTAACTTGCCAACTATGGGACTGTCGAGTCATCACTCAAACCGTAACAGTAACATCGTATCTGGTGGTAACAGCAACTTTTTCCAATCGTTTCAAGAATTTTTTTAGACCATCCTTTGCAAGGCCACAGGAGACAAGAAGTCTGACGCATAGCCAACGCCTAGAGAGGATGGTACAGGAGTATCTCCAAGTTAACATCGATGCCATGACTGTGGAACTGGACCCTTGCTCATTTTGGGCTACCAATCTGGAAAAATGGCCTGAGCTCGCCACTCATGCCTTGGAGATCTTGTCATGCCCCGCAGCCAGCATTCTCTCTGAACGTGTGTTCAGCGCTGCTGGTGGTGTGCTGACAGGTAAGCGCACGCGGCTGTCCAGTGAGAATGTAGACAGACTAACGTTCATCAAGATGAACAAATCCTGGATCTGCAAGGACTTTTCTACCCCAGTGTCATCTGGCGAAATTGATGCCACTTAAGTGGTGTCTGTGGCCCAATTTTTGGAAAAACTGGAGACTCTTTTTGGAGTCCCCTTGCTGTGTTTTACATGACGTTGCCATTGTCAATTCCAGTTGGGTTGGGTCACTCCCCCCCTTTTAACCTTTAGAAACTACATACACTATGGCTTGGGGTAACACAGTTGGTTGAGTCTGCAGAGCCGTTTACTCATACTATGACCTGGGATTAAGTGGTCTGCTCTAAAGTTTCTGCTAGTCAGCAGAGTAGCCCACCCATGAATCAAGTTACACCGCCTGTTTATCTAATTAATAATTTTTTACTGCATCTAGCCCAGGAAATCCTTTTGGGCCTAGTAGCAGTGTCTCCTACTCAGCAGAGTACTCCACCCATGAAGCAAGCTAAACCGCCTGTTTATCTAAGTACTAATTTTTAACTGCATCTAGGCCATGCAATACATTGGGCCTAGTAGCAGTTTCTGCTACTCAGCAGAGTACCCCACCCATGAAGCAAGCTACACCGCCTTCTTCCTTCCTCAATCTAACCCCTTGGCTCTGGGGTATCCGCTCTCCCTCCAGCTCTCTACTCCTCACAGGTGGACAAACGCGTGTATTCACACTGTGGCAAATCTTTTGGGCCCAGGCATAAGAATTCGTCGAGGTAATGGATAATATGTGCCCCCTTAGAGACGTCCATGACGACCCATTCGAGGAAGTAACTAAATGCCTCAAATAGTGAGCAGGATATCGAGCATCCCATGGGCAAACGTCGATCTATGTAGTATGCTCCTTCACAGAAGCAGCCCAATAGGCGGACACTATTCGGAGGCACAGGTAGTAAACGGGACACCCCCTCAATGTCTGTTTTGGCCAAAAGGGCGCCCCTTCCCAAATTCTTGACCCGCCTGATTGCCTCGTCAAAGGAGGTACAGTATATAGTACTGTACTTGGTTACGTGTCGATGTTGTCGTTTACTGACCTGCCCCTTGGATATGACAAATGGTGGATTAGGCTAGGTTCACATTGCGTTAATGGCAGTCCGCTGACGGCATCCGTTACATAGCAGCACTAACGCTATGTAACGGATCCGTTAGCGCAACCATTGACTGCCATTATATAGCGCATCGCTAACGCATGTCATAATCGGCATGCGTTAGTGATGTGCCGTCATTCTGTGACAGACCCTCGGACGCAGTCTGCAGCATTTCCGGGTCCGTCACCGCTAGCACAGATAGAGCATCTGCGCTAGCGCGATCGCATAAGCTCGATCCTTTTTCGGCACTTGCGTTAGCACAGTCCGTTAGCGTATGCGTTTAATGGACTGCACTAACGCAATGTGAACCTAGCCTTAGTCTGAATGTATTCGGTTCCTTTCTTGGCACGACTCCCAACGGGGATACCACTACGTCTTCTAAGGAAAGTGTTCTGAATTGACCCACAGCCATTCTACCTACAGATATTTCTTTTTTAAAAAAAAAATTCACGACGTCTGGGTGTTGGTAGGCTGATTTTAGATTTTTACTCCAGCCTTTCTTGATTTTAGAAGGGCATGACATACCTATATCTGTGTCTCCTCCACCTCTTTTCTTTTCGCATGACTATGTGTACTTGTGATATACAAAAAAAGGTTGCAAATGTGAACACTTACCGAAGGCCAATGTCTGTATGCCTGGGTGAATGTGGACACCTCTGTCAGCAAGGCCTACATATGGGTTGGCCGGAACCAAGTGTGAATAGATGTAATTAAAAACCACATGGTGATGGGAGGAGTGTGCAGTCAGTAGATAGAGTGCAACCTTTTTTTGTATATTGTGTATGGAGGTAGCTGCTCCTGGTATGCACCTATTCACACTAGTTTGGATGTGCCAGCTGTTTTTCTGTCATTTCTATGTTAGCTTACTGACTGCGCACTCCTCCCATCACCATGTGGTTTTTAATTACATCTATTCACACTTGGTTTCGGCCAACCCATATGTAGGCCTTGCTGACAGAGGTGTCCACATTCACCCAGGCATACAGACATTGGCCTTCGGTAAGTGTTCACATTTGGACAGGGATGTCAGGGACCCATCAGTTTTAATGAGACCACTTTGACGATGGTTGATGGGCTCACACTATTTGATCAAATTCTGTGCAAAGCGTCTCTCAAATATTTTCCTAATGTTCCAAAGCCATTTTTCTATTCATATTTTATGTATTCCATATTAGACATGCTTTGGCACGATAGAGTGCAACCTTTTTTTGTATATTGTGTATGGAGGTAGCTGCTCCTGGTATGCACCTATTCACACTAGTTTGGATGTGCCAGCTGTTTTTCTGTCATTTCTATGTTAGCTTACTGACTGCGCACTCCTCCCATCACCATGTGGTTTTTAATTACATCTATTCACACTTGGTTCCGGCCAACCCATATGTAGGCCTTGCTGGCAGAGGTGTCCACATTCACCCAGGCATACAGACATTGGCCTTCGGTAAGTGTTCACATTTGGACAGGGATGTCAGGGACCCATCAGTTTTAATGAGAGCACCTTGACGATGGTTGATGGGCTCACACTATTTGATCAAATTCTGTGTAAAGCGTCTCTCAAATATTTTCCTAATGTTCCAAAGCCATTTTGCTATTCATATTTCATGTATTCCATATTAGACATGCTTTGGCACGATAGAGTGCAACCTTTTTTTGTATATTGTGTATGGAGGTAGCTGCTCCTGGTATGCACCTATTCACACTAGTTTGGATGTGCCAGCCGTTTTTCTGTTATTTCTATGTGTACTTGTGACTTTTCCATGTGTTTGTTGTGTCTTCTGAGCAGTTTGTTAGCTTTTGGACACCTTTCAAAGTGTTTTCTATGTGTTTTCTTTGTGTTTGTATGTGTTTGTGTTTGCCTGCCATTTGGTTTCAATGGGGTTCGACGGTGTTCGTCGAACATTCGACGAACATTCGTCGAACACGCCCCTATTCGACGAACCGAACCGAACTCAAATACTAGGGAGGTGGCTCAACACTATTCCTGATCATTTGACTGTGTAAACAAATCTCCATTCTGCTGACAAATGAGCAGACTGCTTGCTTGATGCCTAATAGACTAATTTATGGGAAAAAACGGGGGAAAATGTTCATCTCACCATGTAAACAGGAGATGTACTTTTAACAATATGTAAACTGTTTGGGACCAAAATGATTGTGTGATCGATTTGTTATATCACAGATCAATGCTCTTTGTGGACAGAAATTTGCATGTAGAAACCAAGCTTACTTATTTGGTTTATAGGCCATTATGCTATATGCTACACACAGATTAAAATTATATTTGGGTTCGAGACACTTTGTATGATGATATTAGAATTGAGGCCTGGCTTGATCTACCCATATATATATATGAAAACACAAAAAAGCACAGTAAAACCAAAAACACACTGTTGCAAAAAAATCACAGTGGACAGCAAGTGCTAGTAAAAAGATGGAAAAAACAGGGTATTTGGTTGATACGTTTTTTGCAAAAAATGTATATTAAGCCGCTCTACCAAACGTCAAGGTATACCCATATCAGAGCAGTCCTAACTAATGTATGTAATCCCTATCTGATGTATTTAAAACCTGGTCATATGTACAATACCTGTATGAGCAGGATTCAGAAAAGGAATGTCCATGTGGACACGCTGGACAGAACGGCTCCTGTGCGCACAGCTCAAAAAAAGAGGGGTGGAGGCCTCCCCAGTCTTGTGGACACAAGAAAACAATTATATGAAACC
Source organism: Ranitomeya imitator (assembly GCF_032444005.1). Taxonomy (NCBI): domain Eukaryota; kingdom Metazoa; phylum Chordata; class Amphibia; order Anura; family Dendrobatidae; genus Ranitomeya; species Ranitomeya imitator. The sequence goes on from NC_091287.1 coordinate 65,838,295, forward strand.
AGAACACATGAGCTGCGCGCACAGTGAACAAGCCCGTAGAGACATGTTCACACCACCAAGAGACTTGAAAACACAAAAAAGCACAGTAAAACCAAAAACACACTGTTGCAAAAAAATCACAGTGGAAAGCAAGTGCTAGTAAAAAGATGGAAAAAACAGGGTATTTGGTTGATACGTTTTTTGCAAAAAATGTATATTAAGCCGCTCTACCAAACGTCAAGGTATACCCATATCAGAGCAGTCCTAACTAATGTATGTAATCCCTATCTGATGTATTTAAAACCTGGTCATATGTACAATACCTGTATGAGCAGGATTCAGAAAAGGAATGTCCATGTGGACACGCTGGACAGAACGGCTCCTGTGCGCACAGCTCAAAAAAAGAGGAGTGGAGGCCTCCCCAGTCTTGTGGACACAAGAAAACAATTATATGAAACCAGAACACATGAGCTGCGCGCACAGTGAACAAGCCCGTAGAGACATGTTCACACCACCAAGAGACTTGAAAACACAAAAAAGCACAGTAAAACCAAAAACACACTGTTGCAAAAAAATCACAGTGGACAGCAAGTGCTAGTAAAAAGATGGAAAAAACAGGGTATTTGGTTGATACGTTTTTTGCAAAAAATGTATATTAAGCCGCTCTACCAAACGTCAAGGTATACCCATATCAGAGCAGTCCTAACTAATGTATGTAATCCCTATCTGATGTATTTAAAACCTGGTCATATGTACAATACCTGTATGAGCAGGATTCAGAAAAGGAATGTCCATGTGGACACGCTGGACAGAACGGCTCCTGTGCGCACAGCTCAAAAAAAGAGGGGTGGAGGCCTCCCCAGTCTTGTGGACACAAGAAAACAATTATATGAAACCAGAACACATGAGCTGCGCGCACAGTGAACAAGCCCGTAGAGACATGTTCACACCACCAAGAGACTTGAAAACACAAAAAAGCACAGTAAAACCAAAAACACACTGTTGCAAAAAAATCACAGTGGAAAGCAAGTGCTAGTAAAAAGATGGAAAAAACAGGGTATTTGGTTGATACGTTTTTTGCAAAAAATGTATATTAAGCCGCTCTACCAAACGTCAAGGTATACCCATATCAGAGCAGTCCTAACTAATGTATGTAATCCCTATCTGATGTATTTAAAACCTGGTCATATGTACAATACCTGTATGAGCAGGATTCAGAAAAGGAATGTCCATGTGGACACGCTGGACAGAACGGCTCCTGTGCGCACAGCTCAAAAAAAGAGGGGTGGAGGCCTCCCCAGTCTTGTGGACACAAGAAAACAATTATATGAAACCAGAACACATGAGCTGCGCGCACAGTGAACAAGCCCGTAGAGACATGTTCACACCACCAAGAGACTTGAAAACACAAAAAAGCACAGTAAAACCAAAAACACACTGTTGCAAAAAAATCACAGTGGAAAGCAAGTGCTAGTAAAAAGATGGAAAAAACAGGGTATTTGGTTGATACGTTTTTTGCAAAAAATGTATATTAAGCCGCTCTACCAAACGTCAAGGTATACCCATATCAGAGCAGTCCTAACTAATGTATGTAATCCCTATCTGATGTATTTAAAACCTGGTCATATGTACAATACCTGTATGAGCAGGATTCAGAAAAGGAATGTCCATGTGGACACGCTGGACAGAACGGCTCCTGTGCGCACAGCTCAAAAAAAGAGGGGTGGAGGCCTCCCCAGTCTTGTGGACACAAGAAAACAATTATATGAAACCAGAACACATGAGCTGCGCGCACAGTGAACAAGCCCGTAGAGACATGTTCACACCACCAAGAGACTTGAAAACACAAAAAAGCACAGTAAAACCAAAAACACACTGTTGCAAAAAAATCACAGTGGAAAGCAAGTGCTAGTAAAAAGATGGAAAAAACAGGGTATTTGGTTGATACGTTTTTTGCAAAAAATGTATATTAAGCCGCTCTACCAAACGTCAAGGTATACCCATATCAGAGCAGTCCTAACTAATGTATGTAATCCCTATCTGATGTATTTAAAACCTGGTCATATGTACAATACCTGTATGAGCAGGATTCAGAAAAGGAATGTCCATGTGGACACGCTGGACAGAACGGCTCCTGTGTGCACAGCTCAAAAAAAGAGGGGTGGAGGCCTCCCCAGTCTTGTGGACACAAGAAAACAATTATATGAAACCAGAACACATGAGCTGCGCGCACAGTGAACAAGCCCGTAGAGACATGTTCACACCACCAAGAGACTTGAAAACACAAAAAAGCACAGTAAAACCAAAAACACACTGTTGCAAAAAAATCACAGTGGACAGCAAGTGCTAGTAAAAAGATGGAAAAAACAGGGTATTTGGTTGATACGTTTTTTGCAAAAAATGTATATTAAGCCGCTCTACCAAACGTCAAGGTATACCCATATCAGAGCAGTCCTAACTAATGTATGTAATCCCTATCTGATGTATTTAAAACCTGGTCATATGTACAATACCTGTATGAGCAGGATTCAGAAAAGGAATGTCCATGTGGACACGCTGGACAGAACGGCTCCTGTGCGCACAGCTCAAAAAAAGAGGGGTGGAGGCCTCCCCAGTCTTGTGGACACAAGAAAACAATTATATGAAACCAGAACACATGAGCTGCGCGCACAGTGAACAAGCCCGTAGAGACATGTTCACACCACCAAGAGACTTGAAAACACAAAAAAGCACAGTAAAACCAAAAACACACTGTTGCAAAAAAATCACAGTGGAAAGCAAGTGCTAGTAAAAAGATGGAAAAAACAGGGTATTTGGTTGATACGTTTTTTGCAAAAAATGTATATTAAGCCGCTCTACCAAACGTCAAGGTATACCCATATCAGAGCAGTCCTAACTAATGTATGTAATCCCTATCTGATGTATTTAAAACCTGGTCATATGTACAATACCTGTATGAGCAGGATTCAGAAAAGGAATGTCCATGTGGACACGCTGGACAGAACGGCTCCTGTGCGCACAGCTCAAAAAAAGAGGAGTGGAGGCCTCCCCAGTCTTGTGGACACAAGAAAACAATTATATGAAACCAGAACACATGAGCTGCGCGCACAGTGAACAAGCCCGTAGAGACATGTTCACACCACCAAGAGACTTGAAAACACAAAAAAGCACAGTAAAACCAAAAACACACTGTTGCAAAAAAATCACAGTGGACAGCAAGTGCTAGTAAAAAGATGGAAAAAACAGGGTATTTGGTTGATACGTTTTTTGCAAAAAATGTATATTAAGCCGCTCTACCAAACGTCAAGGTATACCCATATCAGAGCAGTCCTAACTAATGTATGTAATCCCTATCTGATGTATTTAAAACCTGGTCATATGTACAATACCTGTATGAGCAGGATTCAGAAAAGGAATGTCCATGTGGACACGCTGGACAGAACGGCTCCTGTGCGCACAGCTCAAAAAAAGAGGGGTGGAGGCCTCCCCAGTCTTGTGGACACAAGAAAACAATTATATGAAACCAGAACACATGAGCTGCGCGCACAGTGAACAAGCCCGTAGAGACATGTTCACACCACCAAGAGACTTGAAAACACAAAAAAGCACAGTAAAACCAAAAACACACTGTTGCAAAAAAATCACAGTGGAAAGCAAGTGCTAGTAAAAAGATGGAAAAAACAGGGTATTTGGTTGATACGTTTTTTGCAAAAAATGTATATTAAGCCGCTCTACCAAACGTCAAGGTATACCCATATCAGAGCAGTCCTAACTAATGTATGTAATCCCTATCTGATGTATTTAAAACCTGGTCATATGTACAATACCTGTATGAGCAGGATTCAGAAAAGGAATGTCCATGTGGACACGCTGGACAGAACGGCTCCTGTGCGCACAGCTCAAAAAAAGAGGGGTGGAGGCCTCCCCAGTCTTGTGGACACAAGAAAACAATTATATGAAACCAGAACACATGAGCTGCGCGCACAGTGAACAAGCCCGTAGAGACATGTTCACACCACCAAGAGACTTGAAAACACAAAAAAGCACAGTAAAACCAAAAACACACTGTTGCAAAAAAATCACAGTGGAAAGCAAGTGCTAGTAAAAAGATGGAAAAAACAGGGTATTTGGTTGATACGTTTTTTGCAAAAAATGTATATTAAGCCGCTCTACCAAACGTCAAGGTATACCCATATCAGAGCAGTCCTAACTAATGTATGTAATCCCTATCTGATGTATTTAAAACCTGGTCATATGTACAATACCTGTATGAGCAGGATTCAGAAAAGGAATGTCCATGTGGACACGCTGGACAGAACGGCTCCTGTGCGCACAGCTCAAAAAAAGAGGGGTGGAGGCCTCCCCAGTCTTGTGGACACAAGAAAACAATTATATGAAACCAGAACACATGAGCTGCGCGCACAGTGAACAAGCCCGTAGAGACATGTTCACACCACCAAGAGACTTGAAAACACAAAAAAGCACAGTAAAACCAAAAACACACTGTTGCAAAAAAATCACAGTGGAAAGCAAGTGCTAGTAAAAAGATGGAAAAAACAGGGTATTTGGTTGATACGTTTTTTGCAAAAAATGTATATTAAGCCGCTCTACCAAACGTCAAGGTATACCCATATCAGAGCAGTCCTAACTAATGTATGTAATCCCTATCTGATGTATTTAAAACCTGGTCATATGTACAATACCTGTATGAGCAGGATTCAGAAAAGGAATGTCCATGTGGACACGCTGGACAGAACGGCTCCTGTGTGCACAGCTCAAAAAAAGAGGGGTGGAGGCCTCCCCAGTCTTGTGGACACAAGAAAACAATTATATGAAACCAGAACACATGAGCTGCGCGCACAGTGAACAAGCCCGTAGAGACATGTTCACACCACCAAGAGACTTGAAAACACAAAAAAGCACAGTAAAACCAAAAACACACTGTTGCAAAAAAATCACAGTGGAAAGCAAGTGCTAGTAAAAAAGATGGAAAAAACAGGGTATTTGGTTGATACGTTTTTTGCAAAAAATGTATATTAAGCCGCTCTACCAAACGTCAAGGTATACCCATATCAGAGCAGTCCTAACTAATGTATGTAATCCCTATCTGATGTATTTAAAACCTGGTCATATGTACAATACCTGTATGAGCAGGATTCAGAAAAGGAATGTCCATGTGGACACGCTGGACAGAACGGCTCCTGTGCGCACAGCTCAAAAAAAGAGGAGTGGAGGCCTCCCCAGTCTTGTGGACACAAGAAAACAATTATATGAAACCAGAACACATGAGCTGCGCGCACAGTGAACAAGCCCGTAGAGACATGTTCACACCACCAAGAGACTTGAAAACACAAAAAAGCACAGTAAAACCAAAAACACACTGTTGCAAAAAAATCACAGTGGACAGCAAGTGCTAGTAAAAAGATGGAAAAAACAGGGTATTTGGTTGATACGTTTTTTGCAAAAAATGTATATTAAGCCGCTCTACCAAACGTCAAGGTATACCCATATCAGAGCAGTCCTAACTAATGTATGTAATCCCTATCTGATGTATTTAAAACCTGGTCATATGTACAATACCTGTATGAGCAGGATTCAGAAAAGGAATGTCCATGTGGACACGCTGGACAGAACGGCTCCTGTGCGCACAGCTCAAAAAAAGAGGGGTGGAGGCCTCCCCAGTCTTGTGGACACAAGAAAACAATTATATGAAACCAGAACACATGAGCTGCGCGCACAGTGAACAAGCCCGTAGAGACATGTTCACACCACCAAGAGACTTGAAAACACAAAAAAGCACAGTAAAACCAAAAACACACTGTTGCAAAAAAATCACAGTGGAAAGCAAGTGCTAGTAAAAAGATGGAAAAAACAGGGTATTTGGTTGATACGTTTTTTGCAAAAAATGTATATTAAGCCGCTCTACCAAACGTCAAGGTATACCCATATCAGAGCAGTCCTAACTAATGTATGTAATCCCTATCTGATGTATTTAAAACCTGGTCATATGTACAATACCTGTATGAGCAGGATTCAGAAAAGGAATGTCCATGTGGACACGCTGGACAGAACGGCTCCTGTGCGCACAGCTCAAAAAAAGAGGGGTGGAGGCCTCCCCAGTCTTGTGGACACAAGAAAACAATTATATGAAACCAGAACACATGAGCTGCGCGCACAGTGAACAAGCCCGTAGAGACATGTTCACACCACCAAGAGACTTGAAAACACAAAAAAGCACAGTAAAACCAAAAACACACTGTTGCAAAAAAATCACAGTGGAAAGCAAGTGCTAGTAAAAAGATGGAAAAAACAGGGTATTTGGTTGATACGTTTTTTGCAAAAAATGTATATTAAGCCGCTCTACCAAACGTCAAGGTATACCCATATCAGAGCAGTCCTAACTAATGTATGTAATCCCTATCTGATGTATTTAAAACCTGGTCATATGTACAATACCTGTATGAGCAGGATTCAGAAAAGGAATGTCCATGTGGACACGCTGGACAGAACGGCTCCTGTGTGCACAGCTCAAAAAAAGAGGGGTGGAGGCCTCCCCAGTCTTGTGGACACAAGAAAACAATTATATGAAACCAGAACACATGAGCTGCGCGCACAGTGAACAAGCCCGTAGAGACATGTTCACACCACCAAGAGACTTGAAAACACAAAAAAGCACAGTAAAACCAAAAACACACTGTTGCAAAAAAATCACAGTGGACAGCAAGTGCTAGTAAAAAGATGGAAAAAACAGGGTATTTGGTTGATACGTTTTTTGCAAAAAATGTATATTAAGCCGCTCTACCAAACGTCAAGGTATACCCATATCAGAGCAGTCCTAACTAATGTATGTAATCCCTATCTGATGTATTTAAAACCTGGTCATATGTACAATACCTGTCATGATCCCAATGGCAGGGGATAACTAAAGGACAAGCACAGATACAAACAAGCTCTAGGGCGATGGAACCTGAGCTGACCGCGACCCTGAACCTAACACACAAATAAAAGTAGCCGGGGAACGTGCCTACGATGATCCTAGACGTCTCGCTCCAGCCGAAGATCTAACTTCCCCTATTAGAAGAAACACAGACCTCTCTTGCCTCCAGAGAAATACCCCACAGAAATAGCAGCCCCCCACATATAATGACGGTGAAATGAGAGGAAAGCACATACGCAGTATGAAAACAGTTTCAGCAAAATGAGGCCCGCTAAAGCTAGATAGCAGAGGATACAAAAGTGAACTGCGCGGTCAGCGAAAAACCCTTCAAAAAACCATCCTGAAATTACTTGAACTCATGTGCCAACTCATGGTACATGAGGAGCAATTTCAGCCCACTAGAGCAACCAGCAGCAATAATCACATATCTGCAGGCTGGACTAAAAACCAAATATAGCAAAACACCAAAACAGGAAAATCCAAACTTAGCTTGACCAGAAGATTCTAGGAGCAGGGAGCAGAGGTAACAAGACACACTGGATACATTGATAACCGGCGAGGAAATGCCAGCAAAGCCAGGTTAAATAGGAAACTCCCATATCCTGATGGAACAGGTGGAACCCAGAGACCCAGGAAAGACAAGTCACCCAGTACCATCAGTAACCACCAGAGGGAGCCCAAAAACAGAACTCACAACAGTACCCCCCCCTTGAGGAGGGGTCACCGAACCCTCACGAGAACCACCAGGGCGACCAGGATGAGCCCTATGAAAAGCGCGAACCAAATCATCAGCATGAACATCCGAGGCAACCACCCAAGAATTATCCTCCTGACCATAACCCTTCCACTTGACCAAATACTGGAGTTTCCGTCTGGAAACACGAGAATCCAAGATCTTCTCCACAACATACTCCAATTCTCCCTCCACCAGCACTGGAGCAGGAGGCTCAAGCGAAGGAACAACAGGTACCTCATACTTCCGCAACAACGACCGATGGAATACATTATGAATAGCAAACGATGCCGGGAGATCCAAACGAAACGACACAGGGTTAAGAATTTCCAAGATCCTATAGGGACCGATGAACCGAGGCTTGAACTTAGGAGAAGAGACCTTCATAGGAACAAAACGAGAAGACAACCACACCAAGTCCCCAACAAGAAGTCGAGGACCCACGCGGCGACGGCGATTAGCAAACTGCTGAGCCTTCTCCTGGGACAACTTCAAATTGTCCACCACATGACTCCAAATCCGATGCAACCTATCCACCACCATGTCCACTCCAGGACAATCAGAAGGTTCCACCTGACCAGAGGAAAAACGAGGATGAAACCCCGAATTACAAAAGAAAGGAGAAACCAAGGTAGCAGAACTAGCCCGATTATTAAGGGCAAACTCGGCCAGCGGCAAAAAGGTAACCCAGTCATCCTGATCAGCAGAAACAAAACACCTTAAATAAGTTTCCAAGGTCTGATTAGTTCGTTCAGTCTGGCCATTCGTCTGAGGATGGAATGCAGACGAAAAGGACAAATCAATGCCCATCTTAGCACAGAACGTCCGCCAAAATCTAGACACAAACTGGGATCCCCTGTCAGAAACGATGTTCTCAGGAATCCCATGCAAACGAACCACATTCTGAAAAAACAGAGGGACCAACTCAGAGGAGGAAGGTAACTTAGGCAAGGGTACCAGATGAACCATTTTAGAAAAGCGATCACACACAACCCAGATGACGGACATTTTTTGAGAGACAGGGAGATCCGAAATAAAGTCCATGGAAATGTGCGTCCAAGGCCTCTTCGGGATAGGCAAAGGTGACAACAATCCACTGGCCCGAGAACAGCAAGGCTTAGCCCGAGCACAAACCTCGCAAGACTGCACAAAAGAACACACATCCCTCGACAAGGAAGGCCACCAAAAAGACCTGGCCACCAAGTCTCTTGTACCAAATATTCCAGGATGACCTGCCAACGCAGAAGAATGGACCTCGGAGATGACTCTACTGGTCCAATTATCCGGAACAAACAGTCTCTCAGGCGGACAACGATCAGGTTTACCCGCCTGAAACTCCTGCAAAGCACGTCGCAAGTCTGGGGAGACAGCAGACAAAATCACCCCATCCCTAAGGATACCAGAGGGCTCAGAATTTCCAAGGGAGTCAGGCACAAAACTCCTAGAAAGAGCATCCGCCTTCACATTCTTTGAACCTGGCAGGTATGAAACCACAAAATTGAAACGAGAGAAAAACAGTGACCAACGAGCCTGTCTAGGATTCAGACGCCTGGCAGACTCAAGGTAAATCAAATTTTTGTGATCAGTCAAGACCACCACACGATGTCTAGCACCCTCTAGCCAATGACGCCACTCCTCAAATGCCCACTTCATGGCCAAAAGTTCCCGATTACCAACATCATAATTCCGCTCAGCCGGCGAAAACTTTCTAGAAAAAAACGCGCATGGCTTCATCACTGAGCCATCGGAGCTTCTCTGTGACAAAACCGCCCCCGCTCCAATCTCGGAAGCATCAACCTCAACCTGAAAAGGGAGCGAAACATCTGGCTGACGCAACACAGGAGCAGAAGAAAACCGGCGCTTAAGTTCCTGAAAGGCCTCCACAGCCGCAGGAGACCAATTAGCAACATCAGCACCCTTCTTAGTCAAATCCGTCAAAGGCTTAACAACACTAGAAAAATTAGTTATAAAACGACGATAGAAATTAGCAAAGCCCAAGAACTTCTGTAGACTCTTAAGAGATGTAGGCTGCGTCCAGTCACAAATAGCCTGAACCTTGACGGGATCCATCTCAATAGTAGAAGGGGAAAAAATATACCCCAAGAAAGAAATCTTCTGGACTCCAAAGAGACACTTTGAGCCTTTTACAAACAAGGAATTGGCCCGCAGGACCTGAAACACCTTCCTGACCTGCTGAACATGAGACTCCCAGTCATCAGAAAAAACCAAAATATCATCCAAATACACAATCATAAATTTATCCAGATATTCACGGAAAATATCGTGCATAAAGGACTGGAAGACTGAAGGAGCATTAGAAAGTCCGAAAGGCATTACCAAATACTCAAAATGGCCCTCAGGCGTATTAAATGCGGTTTTCCACTCATCACCTTGCTTTATTCGTATAAGATTATACGCACCCCGAAGATCAATCTTAGTGAACCATTTAGCCCCCTTAATGCGAGCAAACAAATCAGTCAACAATGGCAAAGGATACTGATATTTTACGGTAATCTTATTCAAAAGACGATAATCTATACAAGGCCTCAAGGAACCATCTTTTTTGGCCACGAAAAAAAAACCTGCTCCCAAAGGGGACAAAGATGGACGGATATGTCCCTTTTCCAAGGACTCCTTAACATAATCCCGCATAGCAGTATGCTCTGGCACTGACAGATTGAACAAACGACCTTTAGGAAATTTACTGCCTGGAATTAAATTTATAGCACAATCGCAATCCCTGTGAGGAGGAAGCGAACTGAGCTTAGGCTCCTCAAAAACATCCCGATAGTCAGACAAAAACACAGGAATCTCAGAAGGAGTAGATGAAGCGATAGAAATCGGAGGTGCATCATCATGAACCCCCTGACAACCCCAGCTTAACACAGACATCGATTTCCAGTCAAGGACTGGATTATGAGTTTGTAACCATGGCAGACCAAGCACTAGGACATCATGCAAATTATACAGTACCAGGAAGCGAATCACCTCCTGATGAACAGGAGTCATACGCATGGTCACTTGTGTCCAGTACTGAGGTTTATTCATAGCCAAAGGTGTAGAGTCAATTCCCTTCAAAGGAATAGGGACTTCCAGAGGCTCCAGACTAAACCCACAGCGATTGGCAAATGACCAATCCATAAGACTCAGGGCAGCGCCTGAATCCACATAGGCATCGACGGAAATGGATGATAATGAACAAATCAGAGTCACAGACAGAATGAACTTAGACTGTAAAGTACTAATGGCAACAGACTTATCAACCTTTTTTGTGCGTTTAGAGCATGCTGATATAACATGAGCTGAATCACCACAATAAAAGCACAACCTTTTTTTCCGCCTATAATTTTGCCGTTCACTTCTGGACTGAATTTTATCACATTGCATTATCTCAGGTGACGGTTCAGACGACACCGCCAAATGGTGCACAGGTTTGCGCTCCCGTAAACGCCGATCAATCTGAATAGCCATAGTCATAGACTCATTCAGACCAGTAGGCGCAGGGAACCCAACCATAACATCTTTAATGGCCTCAGAAAGGCCATCTCTGAACCTTGCAGCCAGGGCGCACTCATTCCACTGAGTAAGCACCGACCACTTCCGAAATTTTTGACAATAAATTTCTGCTTCATCTTGCCCCTGAGAGAGGGCCAACAAAGCTTTTTCAGCCTGAATCTCTTGGTTAGGTTCCTCATAGAGCAAACCCAATGCCAGAAAAAACGCATCCGCATTAAGCAACGCAGGGTCCCCTGGTGCCAATGCAAATGCCCAATCCTGAGGGTCACCCCGCAGGAAAGATATAATAATCTTTACTTGCTGAGCAGGGTCTCCAGAGGAGCGAGATTTCAAAGAAAGAAACAACTTGCAATTGTTCCTAAAATTCAGAAAACGAGATCTATCTCCAGAAAAAAACTCTGGGACAGGAATTCTAGGTTCAGACATAGGAGCATGTACAACAAAATCCTGTATATTTTGAACCTTAGCGGCAAGGTTATTCAGGCTGGAAGCCAAACTCTGGACGTCCATGATAAACAGCTGGGATCAGAGCCATTCAAAGATTAAGAGGAGGAGGAAGTAGCCAGGCTGCAATAAGGCTAGGCAGCAAACTCTGAGGGAAAAAAAAAAAAAAAAAAAACTTCCTCAGACTACTTATCCTCCTACTTCAGCCAATACAATTAACACTTTGTGGGCCGGTTATACTGTCATGATCCCAATGGCAGGGGATAACTAAAGGACAAGCACAGATACAAACAAGCTCTAGGGCGATGGAACCTGAGCTGACCGCGACCCTGAACCTAACACACAAATAAAAGTAGCCGGGGAACGTGCCTACGATGATCCTAGACGTCTCGCTCCAGCCGAAGATCTAACTTCCCCTATTAGAAGAAACACAGACCTCTCTTGCCTCCAGAGAAATACCCCACAGAAATAGCAGCCCCCCACATATAATGACGGTGAAATGAGAGGAAAGCACATACGCAGTATGAAAACAGTTTCAGCAAAATGAGGCCCGCTAAAGCTAGATAGCAGAGGATACAAAAGTGAACTGCGCGGTCAGCGAAAAACCCTTCAAAAAACCATCCTGAAATTACTTGAACTCATGTGCCAACTCATGGTACATGAGGAGCAATTTCAGCCCACTAGAGCAACCAGCAGCAATAATCACATATCTGCAGGCTGGACTAAAAACCAAATATAGCAAAACACCAAAACAGGAAAATCCAAACTTAGCTTGACCAGAAGATTCTAGGAGCAGGGAGCAGAGGTAACAAGACACACTGGATACATTGATAACCGGCGAGGAAATGCCAGCAAAGCCAGGTTAAATAGGAAACTCCCATATCCTGATGGAACAGGTGGAACCCAGAGACCCAGGAAAGACAAGTCACCCAGTACCATCAGTAACCACCAGAGGGAGCCCAAAAACAGAACTCACAACAAATACCTGTATGAGCAGGATTCAGAAAAGGAATGTCCATGTGGACACGCTGGACAGAACGGCTCCTGTGCGCACAGCTCAAAAAAAGAGGGGTATATATATATATATATATATATATATATATACTAGATTGTGGCCCGATTCTAACACATCGGGTATTCTAGAATATGCATGTCCCCGTAGTATATGGACAATGATGATTCCAGAATTCGCGGCAGACTGTGCCCGTCGCTGATTGGTCGAGGCAACCTTTATGACATCATCGTCGCCATGGCAACCATTATGACATCATCGTCGCTGTGCCCGTTGCTGATTGGTCGAGGCCTGGCGGCCTCGACCAATCAGAGACGCGGGATTTGTACGTCGATGCTGTGCCGGTCTCTGATTGGTCGAGGCCTGGCGGCCTCGACCAATCAGAGAGCTGGGATTTCCAGGACAGACAGACAGACAGACAGAAAGACAGACAGACAGACAGACAGAAAGACAGACAGACGGAAAAACCCTTAGACAATTATATATATAGATATACTAGATGGTGGCCCGATTCTAACGCATCGGGTATTCTAGAATATGTATGTATGTACATCGCACTGTAAGTGGGGGTTAATTTCCGTGGCAATATCGCTGATTGGTCGCGCTCGGCTGGCCGATCAGCGAAGCGTTGTTCAAATCTGGCACCAATTTGCGGCCAGACTGCACCTGTCGCTGATTGGTCGCAGAGCCATGTAGTATATAGCAGAGCCACGTAGTATATAGCACAGCCACATAGTATATAGCAGCCACATAGTATGTAGCAGCCACATAGTATATACAGTCATGGCCAAAAGTATTGACACCCCTGCAATTCTGTCAGATAATACTCAGTTTCTTCCTGAAAATGATTGCAATCACAAATTCTTTGGTATTATTATCTTCATTTAATTTGTCTGAAATGAAAAAACACAAAAGAGAATGAAGCAAAAAGCAAAACATTTGATTATTTCACACAAAACTCCAAAAATAGGCCAGACAAAAGTATTGGCACCCTCAGCCTAATACTTGGTTGCACAACCTTTAGCCAAAATAACTGCGACCAACCGCTTCCGGTAACCATCAATGAGTTTCTTACAATGCTCTGCTGGAATTTTAGACCATTCTTCTTTGGCAAACTGCTCCAGGTCCCTGATATTTGAAGGGTGCCTTCTCCAAACTGCCATTTTTAGATCTCTCCACAGGTGTTTTATGGGATTCAAGATCCCATAGCAGCCACATAGTATATAGCACAGCCACGTGGTATATAGCAACCACGTAGTATAGAGCAGCCACGTAGTAAATAACACAGCCCACGTAGTATACAGCAGTGTGGGCACCATATCTCTGTTAAAAAAAAATAAAATCAAAAATAGTTATTTACTCACCCTCCGGCATCCACCGAAGTTGTCCCGATGCGTGCGGGGCTGCCGCCAACTTCCGTTCCCAGAGATGCATTGCGAAATTACCCAGATTCGTCACACAATGTTAATAGCAGCGTTATTTATTGTTCCCATAAATACATTTCTTTATCTAAATAATAAAAAAACAATAAAAGTACACATATTTAGTATGGCCGCGTCTGTAACGACCCTACCTATAAAACTGTCCAGCTAGTTAACCCCTTCAGTGAGCGCGGTAAAAAACAAACAAAAAAAAACGCTTTATTATCATACCGCCGAACAAAAAGTGGAATAACACGCGATCAAAAAGACAGATATAAATAACCATGGTACCGCTGAAAACATCATCTTGTTCTTCAAAAAACGAGCTGCCACACAGCATCATCAGCGAGAAAATAAAAAAGTTACAGTCCTCAGAATAAAGCGATGCAAAAATAATTATTTTTTCTATAAAATAGTTTTTATCGTATAAAAGCGCCAAACATAAAAAAATATAAATGAGGTATCGCTGTAATCGTACTGACCCGAAGAATAAAACTGCTTTAGCAATTTTACCAAACGTGGAACGGTATAAATGCCCCCCCCAAAAAGAAATTCATGAATAGCTGGTTTTTGGTCATTCTGCCTCACAAAAATCGGAATAAAAAGCGATCAAAAAATGGGCTAGGGTTAGGGCTAGGGTTAGAGCTAGGGTTAGGGCTAGGGCTAGCATTAGGGCTAGGGTTAGGATTTGGGCTAGTGTTAGGGTTAGGGCTAGGGTTAGGGCTAGGGTTAGGGCTAGGGTTGAGGCTAGGGTTAGGGTTGGGGCTAGGGTTAGGGTTTCAGTTAGAATTGGGGTTTTTCACTGTTTAGGCACATCAGGGGCTCTCCAAAGGCGACATGGTGTCTGATCTCAATTCCAGCCAATTCTGCTTTGAAAAAGTAAAATAGTGCTCCTTCCCTTCCGAGCTCTCCCGAGTGCCCAAACAGGGGTTTACCCCAACATATGGGGTATCAGCGTACTTAGGACAAATTGGACAACAACTTTTGTGGTCAAATTTCTCTTGTTACCCTTGGGAAAATAAAAATTTGGGGGGCTAAAAAAACATTTTTGTGGGGAAAAAATGATTTTTTATTTTGACGGCTCTGCATTATAAACTGTAGTGAAACACTTGGGGGTTCAAAGTTCTCACAACACATCTAGATAAGTTGCTTGAGGGGTCTAGTTTCTAATATGGGGTCACATGTGGGGGGTTTCTACTGTTTAGGTACATTAGGGGCTGTGCAAATGCAATATGACGCTTGCAGACCATTCCATCTAAGTTTGCATTCCAAATGGCGCTCCATCCCTTCCGAGCTCTGCCATGCGCCCAAACGGTGGTTCCCCCCGACATATGGGGTATCAGCATACTCAGGACAAATTGGACAACAACTTTTGGGGTCCAATTTCTCCTGTTACCCTTGGGAAAATACAAAACTGGGGGCTAAATATAATTTTTGTGGGGAAAAAATAATTTTTATTTTCACAGCTCTGCGTTATAAAATGTAGTGAAACACTTGGGGGTTCAAAGCTCTCACAACACATCTAGATAAGTTCCTTAGGGGGTCTACTTTCCAAAATTGTGTCACTTTTGGGGGGTTTCAATGTTTAGGCACATCAGTGGCTCTCCAAACGCAACATGGCGTCCCATCTCAATTCCTGTCAATTTTGCATTGAAAAGTCAAACGGCGCTCCTTCCCTTCTGAGCTCTGCCATGCGCCTAAACAGTGGTGTACCCCCACATATCGGGTATCAGCGTACTCAGGAGAAATTATACAACAACTTTTTAGGTCCAATTTCTTCTCTTACCCTTGGGAAAATAAAAAATTGGGGGTGAAAAAATAATTTTTGTGAAAAAATATGATTTTTTATTTTTATGGCTCTGCATTGTAAACTTCTGTGAAGCACTTGGTGGGTCAAAGTGCTCACCACACATCTAGATATGTTCCTTAGGGGGTCTACTTTCCAAAATGGTGTCACTTGTGTGGGGTTTCAATGTTTAGGCACATCAGGGGCTCTCCAAACGCAACATGGCGTCCCATCTCAATTCCAGTCAATTTTGCATTGAAAAGTCAAATAGCACTCCTTCCCTTCTGAGCTCTGCCATGCGCCCAAACAGTGGTTTACCCCCACATATGGGGTATCAGCGTACTCAGGACAAATTTTACAACAACTCTTGGCATCCATTTTCTCCTGTTACCCTTGGTAAAATAAATCAAATTGAAGGTGAATTAAATTTTGTGTGAAAAAAAGTTAAATGTTAATTTTTATTTAAACATTCCAAAAATTCCTGTGAAACACCTGAAGGGTTAATAAACTTCTTGAATATGGTTTTGAGCACCTTGAGGGGTGCAGTTTTTAGAATGGTGTCACACTTGGTTATTTTCTATCATATAGACCCCTCAAAATGACTTCAAATGAGATGTGGTTCCTAAAAAAAATGGTGTTGTAAAAATGAGAAATTTCTGGTCAACTTTTAACCCTTATAACTCCCTAACAAAAAAATGCTGGTTCCAAAATTGTGCTGATGTAAAGTAGACGTGTGGGAAATGTTACTTATTAAGTATTTTGTGTGACATATCTCTGTGATTTAAGGGCATAAAAAGTTGGAAAATTGAGAAATGTTCCAAATTGTTGCCAAATTTCCATTTTTTTCACAAATAAACGCAAGTCTTATTGAAGAAATTTTACCACTATCATGAAGTACAATATGTCACGAGAAAACAATGTCAGAATCATCAGTTTCCATTGAAGCGTTCCAGAGTTATAATCTCATAAAGGGACAGTGGTCAGAATTGTAAAAATTGGCCCGGTCATTAACGTGCAAACCACCCTTGGGTTAAAGGGGAATCTGGGACTTTATTAAAAAAAATGTACCTAAGCATTAACAGGCAAGTAATTGCAACTTCCCTGTCGCATGGAATAAAAGTTATTTTTAGCAACCTTCACCATTCACTGTATTTTCTCTATTGAATTTTGTTGTGGCTGTCTCACTATTATCCGTGTGAGGCGTTGGCTTGCAATCAGGATGGCTGGTAAGCTGACTTTTTTCTATAAAAAAAATAAAAAAATTATGGCTCTAGGGAAAAAGGAGCAAAAAATGAAAACACAAAAATAAAAATACCTACGGTCATGAAGGGGTTAACATATTAATGACAATTATAATTATTTTATATTTATATTATCACTTAATATTGAACATAATTACAGTGAAGGAAATAAGTATTTGATCCCTTGCAGATTTTGTAAGTTTGCCCACTGGCAAAGACATGAACAGTCAATAATTTTAAGGGTAGGTTAATTTTAACATTGAGCGATAGACTATCCAAAATAAAATTCATAAAATCACATTGTATAAATTATATAAATTTATTTGCATTTTGCAGTGAGAAATAAGTACTTGATTCCTCTGGCAATCAAGACTTAATACTTGGTGGCAAAACCCTTGTTGGCAAGCACAGCAGTCAGATGTTTTTGTAGTTGATGATGAGGATTGTGCACTTGTCAGGAGGAATTTTGGCCCACTCCTCTTTGCATCTCTAAATCATTAAGATTTTGAGGCTGTCTCTTGCAACTCGGAGCTTCAACTCCCTTCATAAGTTTTCTATGGAATTAAGGTCGAGAGACTGGCTAGGCCACTCGATGACCTTAATTTGCTTCTTTTTGAGCCACTCCTTTGTTACCTTGGCTGTATGTTTTTGGGTCATTGTCTTGCTGGAAGACTTAGCCACAACCAAATTTTAACCCCTATATAGAGTGTGAACCACCACATAGCCTCCTAAATACAGTATGAGCCTCCACATAACCTCCTATAAGCAGCATGAGCCCCCACATAGCCTCTTAAATACAGTATAAGCCCCACATAGCCTCCTATATACAGTGTGAACCACCACATAGCCTTCTATATAAAGTATGAACCCTCAATAGCTCCCTATATAGCCCCCACTTAGCCTCCTTATATGCAGCATGAGCCACCAACAGAGCCACCTAAATACAGCATGAGCCACCATATAGTCTTCTATATACAGTACATTGTCAGACCCCACAACATAGCCCCCACTATACACCATGAACCCCCACATAGCCTTTTAAATACAGCATGAGCCCCCACACAGCCCTTTGTTTACAGTTTGAGCCTTACATAGCCTCCTAATAACAGACTGAGAC
The DNA here is from genome assembly GCF_032444005.1 of Ranitomeya imitator. NCBI lineage: Eukaryota > Metazoa > Chordata > Amphibia > Anura > Dendrobatidae > Ranitomeya > Ranitomeya imitator. Next base: position 65,856,481 of record NC_091287.1, read on the forward strand.
TCCACAGCATAGCCTCAATCATACAGCATGAGCCCCTACACAGCCCACAGATAGCCTCCTAAATACAACATGAGCCCCCACATAGCGTCCCTATATGCAGGATGAGCCACCAATAGTGCTTCCTAAAGACAGCATGAGCCTGAAATATACAGTTTAAGCCCCCACACTGCCTCCTAAATACAGTCTGAGCACCCACATAGCCTCCTACATACAATGTCAGCCCCCACATAACCTCCTAAATATTAGGTGAGACCCCACATAGTCTCTTAAATACAGTATGAGTCCCCCAATACCCCCCTTTATACAGCATGATCCCTCAGACAGCCTCCCTATATACAGCATGAGCCCACACATAGCCTCCCTATATGCAGCATGAGCCACCAACAGAGCCTCCTAAATATAGCATGAGCCACCATATAGCCCTCAATATACAGTATAAGCCTCCACATAGCCTCCTATATACAGAATGAGCCCCACATTACCTCATATATACAGTATGAGCCCCCACATAGCTCAAGAAATACACTATGAACTCCCACATAGCCATAAATTCACTGACAATCAAAATGCTAACAATGTTTTGAACTTTTGATTTTCAGGCTCCAAATCTCACCACCCACTACTACTTCAAAGGTAAGACTAACATAATTTTATAGACAATCATCTTGGCTATCTCATACATAAATTTGACTTGCAACTATTTAACATATGATTAGTTAAGCAGATTCTTGCTATGCCACGGCATCATTACTGTTTTGCTTCTAGTGGTGAAAAAGTCTTTTTCTTCATGTATACTACAAATTACAACCTGTTCTCACTTTCCCTAATAGCTCAGCCTACTACTTGATTGCCAAGCTAAAGATTCCTAGTTTAAATCGAGGAGCAGCCTTGAAGATTTCCCAAGAAAAGAGGAACAGCATCATCCAGCTCATCAATAGCGGTCTCTCAGCCAAGAAAATTGTCAAACTGCATCATGTAAGTGCTGTGACAATTGGAAAAATACGAAATGAAGTTCGTCCATCCATTCAAAAGCCAAGAGGTGGACATCCAGGCAAGACATCAGACTCAACAAGTCAGCTCATCACAAGGTCTATCAGTTTGGGCATGACAAACACGGCAGTGTCTGGAATAGTGACCTGAAAAACATGAAGAAGTTTTAACTTCAATATAGTCATAAGAAGCATTGGCTCGAGTTTGGAAAAGTGGACAATAGAAGATTGGAAACGGGTGATGAACGAAGAGGCAAAAGTCAATAGACTAGCCTTTATTGAGTGCAAATGGGTCTGGAAGAGAAAGGAAAAAAGGGGCTACCGGATCAAGAAATTGAAGTAACTGTCAAGATTGGGGGGTGAAAACCTCATGATATGGGATTGTTTCACAGCCAAATGTGTTGGATACTTGACTAGGATTGATGGTGGCCTTAATGTGAACTATATGTGAGTTTTCTACAAGATGAGTTACTTCGTACACTCGAGCACTATCTGTATGAAAAGGGGTATGTGCTGTCCTGAAGCATACATCGAGATTGGCGAAGAAATGGTTTAATGACAATGAAGTAGAAGTGCTGCATTGGTCCCCACAGTCCCCTGCTTGAACCCAATTGAAGAGTTGAAGAAAAATCTGTATACTCACCCAAGTGAGTAGACTAGTACATACCAACTTAGGGAACATGTAGAAGAGAACTGGGATCAAATTTCAGTTGAGACATGCTTTAATCTGATCAAGAGCATGTCCAGAAGGATTCAGGCAGTGTTGAAAGCCAAAGGTTGATTTACAAAATAATAGGAAAAAAATAATTAAAATTAAAATTTAGATTTTTAGTAGCAAAACAGAGACATGATAAAATCTGCAAAACTAATAATATGATATACAGTTAGAAGCCAAATTTACCATATTTTTAGGACTATAAGACATTTTTTTCCTCCAAAAATATGGAGGAAAATGGGGGTGCGCCTTATAGTCTTGATGTACCGACTCTGGGTGTGGTGGGGAGGTAGGGGAGTGGTATTGGCAGAGCAGTAGGTCACAGAGGCAGGAGCCGGCTGCTGTGGCTAACTCCTGTGCCCACTGCTAAATAGAAATGAATATGCACTGCATTCCACACCCATGGGCGTGGAGGGCAATGAATATTAATTTCAACTAAATAGCATCCTGTTATGATTGGCCCATTCCCCTGTCCTGGTCTGCATGGCACCATCAATATCCTTGTATGATTGACCCCACCCCCATCTTGGTATGCATGGCCCCATCAGAAAACATAAAAAAAATTACACTTACCTTCTCGGCTCTCCCTCGCAGTATCGTGTTCTGATACCAGCAGCTGCTTTATGCTTGTAAGCAGTGCATAGCAGGGACGTCATGCGCTGCTGGCAAGCCAAAGGGCAGCTGCCTGAATACTCACTGCTCTGCATACTGGGACTGTATGCATGGAGGCCAGTGAGTATTGATTGCTCTTTAATAGCGAGCACAGTGTCAGCCGGAGCCTTCCTGCAGTTGCCGGCAGTCACATGTGCAGATACTAAAGGGAATGAATATTCACCACATTCCATGCCTATGGGAGTGGAGCATCCCAGGATAGGGATGAGGGGGCATGCCTAGCAGGCTTTAGATAAGGGTGACATGCATACCAGGCTAGGGATCAGGAGGCATACATACCAAGATGTGGATGAGGGCCATGCATACCAGGATAAGGATGAGAGAGCCATGCATACCAGGGTAAGGATGAGGAGACCATATATTCCAGGATAGGGCACATTAAGTACAGAATTGACCATGTTTTTGCTTCAATTTTTTTCCTAATTTCCTCCTCTAAAACCTAGGTGCGTCTTATGGTCCAGTGTGTCTTATATTCTGAAAAATACGGTATGTATGAAATAACCAAGATGATTGTCTATAAAATGATGGCAGTCTCAGGTTCGAAACAGTAGTGGATGGTGAGATATGTAGCCTAAAAGTTAAAAGTTCAAAACATTGTATATACAGCATGAGCCCCCACACAGCCACTTATATCTAGTATGAGCCCCCACAAAGCCTCCTATCTATAATATGAGCCCCCACATGGTCTCCCATATTCAGTATGATCCCCCACATAGCGTAATATATAGAGTATGAGCCCCCACATAGCTTCAATGTACAGCATGAGCCCCCACAGCAGTCTGTGGGCTGGACTGGAATAACCAGAGGGCCAGCAGCACGATGAAGTGTTGTCATCACATCTGCTGTTTCACATGCTGATTGGTGGAAGAAGTAGCTGGTGGCTCCATCCTCCAAGAATGTATTCACCACTGTCTGTATCCCAGGGATGCAGATAGCAGTGATATTGGGCAGCTGCCGCAGAGGGCTTTGTGCAGCCCATGGGTCACTGTTTTCAGCCACTTGGCTGTCTCAGTCTGCCGGCCAGACTGGAACAACCAGAGGGCAACTTCTGGTTTATAGAATTAAAAAGTAAGGTTTGTAATTGTCTCAAAGACCACACCAAGAGAGATGTGGTGAATGACTGCTACTCTGAATGCTCTCCGGTTGTAAGTGGTGACCTCAAGAATCAAGATTCAGTGCTGGGTCCTCTATTATTTAACTTATTAATAATATAGAAGATGGGATTGATAATGTTTTTTATATTCGTGCAGATAACACCCATAGTGCAGTCTATGGAAGGGCCATGGAGGATCTTCATAATGAGGAAAGAGTTAAAGAGTTACATTTATTTAGTCTTCAGAAGATACATCTAAGGGGGAACATGATTAACTTGTACAGTTTCATAAATGGCCCATACAAGGTCAAAAGCTGTTTCATGTCTCCAGAGGAAACAAGACATCTTCACCATAAGAACAATAAATCAGAGGAATAATCTACCTAGGGTGCCGTTTACAGTGGGAACAGTGGATGGTTTCATAAAAGGACTTAGTTGACTTATAAAATAATATGAATATTAAATACTTATGTTCAGTAAATGTATAAAATTCTTGTTCTAAATGTTGATCAAGTTGTTCGATACTGGATCAGGAGGGACAAAATTAGCTCTGTTAGGGTAGACTGGATCATGCATTAATGATGTACAGTATCTATACCCCATTCATGTTATCCTTCCCCATCACTCAGTTCAATTTGATGGACATATGTCTTGTTCCAACCATATTAACTATGTAACTATGTAACCTAATATTATAAAAAAGCATTCCATGCTATAGAGAGGTGTGACAAGCACAATTAAAGCATATGATCAACCATTTTCATTACTTGTCAAGGATCACTCACCATCTACTCGGTTATAAAGGATTTGCCTCAATTATTATCATTATTATTATTGTTATTATCAATGGCCTTCAGCTCGATCTCAAGTCATGGTGACTTGATGGATGAACACTCTGAAAGAAGATCGATCCTGTGCAAGCATAGATAGATCCACCAGGGTCTCTTCTGCTATCTTGATTGTATCAAGCCATTGGGTTGCTAGTCTTCTTTTTTGCTTTGTTCTTTCTCTTCTTCCAACTATGATGTCCTTCTCCAGTGATTGATCTCATTGTATGATGTGTCCAAAGTAGGAAAATCATAGTTTGGTGATCCTTGCTTCGAGTGACGTGTCTTCTGTCTTGCTTTTTTTGTTCCAAAATTAATTTATTTGTTTTTCTTTCCATCCATGGCATTGATAGCATGCTTCTCCAGCACCACATTTCAAAGTCGTTGATTTCTCTTCTGTCTTGTTTCTTGGAAGTTGAGCAAAAAATATTGAGACTTTTGGGAGTTTACATGCCAGTCATGGCTAGCTACACCAATATGGGCGTAGCATGGCTTGGGCTTGAGCACGATAGGGCAAGGCTACGTCTACTGGTCAAATTCATGAAAAGTTACACCACTTAATGGCTTAACCTTCTCCAGAAGTGTACTCTGATCCCTCACTGGAAAACATTTCTGGAAGAGGTGGACACGAGTTAACAGATGCTCCTAATTCACCAAGCAGGATTTCCATTTTAATTTATTTTAGGTACGTCATACTGCAGCGAGTCTTTGTTAATACTGTGTACAACGCCAATCTTAATAAATTGTGCCCAAAGTGAGATATCTAACTTGTGCAAAGACATCATATTGTTGGCTGAATGATAATATAAAATGTTTTTATTGAGTTTATTTTTTTTAATGGGTAACATGATAATTGTCTTAATTAGCTAGTGGGTTATGTTAAAACATATTAAGTAATTGCAAATAAATCAATTTATGGATGTTCTGTGTACTGAAATCCATACCACTTAGTATTTTTTAAAGACTGCACTGTAAAACAGGAATGTGGTGCATGAGTTACTGGAGATTTTTCATTGTAATGGTTGTTGAAGGTTGGAGATGCGTATAGTGGGTGTGTTACAGAAACATTCTCCAAGTAACAATCCATTTATTGTTTTATGGCGCCATTTCATTTGTTTGGAAAAGGGGTAGAACGGATCATATTGAGGTTCTGCTTGTCAGAGTACAGAATGTTCTCACCTGCCATATCGCCATTCGACCTTCACGGCTTCCAGAAAACTATTTATTAGTTTATGCCGCTGTATGGATTTAACTGCAATTATAGCTTCAAAGGAAATGCATTAGAAATAATGTTTTCTCTGGATTAAGCATATCAGAAGAAAATATTTAGCTGTATTCTTGAAGCACTTTTTTTTCCATTTTAATGCATGCATACTGCTTTCACTAGGTACATGATGATGACATCTATGTGGGTCACCTGACAATGGCAACCAATTTCCTCTGCTTGATTTTATGGTAATGTTGATCGTAACAGTGTTGCATCAGAGGATTATATTGCTAAACTTTTTTACTTTTACATTTTAAGAGCAGTGGGTCCAGTTCTGCTATCCAGTTAATCCCTTTTATGACTTGTCGATGGACAAAGTTTACCAACATGTTCAATTAAAGAACCAGATTTCTATCGGTTGGCCAATATAACTGACCGACTATCATAGTCCTTTATAATACCAGTCTCCTATTTTAATAATTTTTCTTTGCCGATTTTTCAGCAGCCATAACTTTTTTCAAGTTTTTTTTTTCATTGGCCTGGCAATGTCAGGCTTTAATTTATTGCAAACCAAATTGTATTTTTCAGCATTGTTTCAGTGAACTTAACTATCTATCCATCTATCTATAGATGAAATGATCTCTAAAAGGCCTAAAATTAAAGATGACACATTGTTAAGGACTGGCGGAACGCACCAAGTATAGATGATATGAAACTAGGTGCGTTCGCAGTCCGAGGTCCACCGTGCAGGTAAAAACCCTGCTGCTAGTAAGACGGACTATATGACGGTACTATAAGTATACACGCACGGGTTAACTTCACCCTGCGTGAAGGAAGCGATCCTGTTGAGTCACAGGACCGCGGTACCGCACATAGAGCATGAGCAAGAAGTCAGCGAACACAACCCCAACACAGGATTGAAGTCCGATTAGACCACTTGCTGGCACAACACTGCAACTGGGTGTGTAAGGAAACTATTAAAATAGTATATAAAGGCACGAGAGTGCATGCAGTGCCGCACTGACGGACGCCACTAACCACCCAGGCTTGGGTAAGGAAAGCGCAGAGGAAGCGCACGGCGCCGTACAGGCGGTCACAGCAACTAGACGCTGTTATGTGTGTAACGTGCTGTTGGATAAGTCGGGCGCTAGATAGCAAACATACACCTTCCGCAAACAGTCATCCAATAGGGAGGGTATTTTAAAGAGCGACTTTCACTCACAACACACACACATATTATCAAGACAATACTAGCGCATGGCCGTGCGGTCATGCGCAGTTTATATAGTTGCAGCACAGGAAGCTGCTACAGAAGTTTTGCCCTTTCAGGACCTGCCAAGAGGACCAATGGGATGTGCTGCAGCACCTGAGCATGTGACCCTTGATCTCCAACGGGGGATCCTGTCCTGGGCATGCTCAGTGTGAGCAAATAAGGACTTAGTCCCAGGGAAGCCCGCTCGCCGCAGATCAGTGCAGGGTACAACAGGAGAGCCAGAAAAGGCAGCAGTAACCCTTTGCACAGAATCAATCCCAGCGAGACGCTGGGAGCGACGCCTCCGCTGAGCAGAGCCCACTGCGGCCGAAGCAGAATGGGAGACCGCAGCAGACACGGATCGAGATTCCCCCTGTGCAGCAGAGGAAACTTGACTCCTAACATTACCCCCCCTCCTAGGGCCCCCCCTCCTTGGGCCTCGCTACGTTCGAAGGCAGCAATAAGCTGCGGAGCCCGAATGTGCTCAGCAGGCTCCCAGGACCTATCCTCAGGGCCGTAACCCTTCCAGTTCACCCAAAAAAATGTTTTGCCACGTACCACCTTGCACCCCAAGATAGCGTTCACCTCGAAATCGTCCGTAGACGAACCCGATGTCTCGGCAGATGACTCAGAAAACCGGGACATGTATACGGGCTTAAGGAGGGACACATGAAAGGTGTCGGTGATACCAAGGCATGGAGGAAGGGCCAGACGGTAGACCACAGGATTAACCTGTTCGAGGACCTTGAAGGGACCCAAGTAGTGAGGAGCAAACTTAGTGGACTCAACTCGCAGCCTGATGTTATGGGCGGAGAGCCACACCAAGTCGCCAGGAGCAAAGGTCGGAGCGGGGCGCCGATGAGCATCAGCGGAGGACCTCATTCTCTCCTTAGAGGCCCGAATGGCATCCTGAGTGCGGTCCCAAATATCCCGTGCCTCCACAGCCCAGTCTGCCACCCTGGAGTCTGCGGAAGACACGGGCATAGGCACAGGTACCCGTGGATGCTGACCATAGTTGAGGAGGAATGGGGTTTGTCCAGTGGAGTCGGCTACGGCGTTGTTCAGCGCAAACTCTGCCCACGATAGCAAGGATGCCCAGTCATCCTGCCTGGCTGAAACAAAATGTCGCAGGTATGTGACCAAGGTCTGGTTGGCCCTCTCTACCAACCCATTCGTCTCGGGATGATAAGCGGAAGAGAGATTCAACTCAATACTGAGAAGACGACACAGCTCTCTCCAGAGCCGAGACGCAAACTGGGGACCCCGGTCACTGACAATTTTGTCAGGCATACCATGTAGGCGGAAGATGTGTTTAATGAACAACGCTGCCAAGGCCCGTGCAGAAGGTAACCATGGTAGCGGCACCAAATGCACCATTTTTGAGAAATGATCGATGATGACCCAAATGATGGTACAGCCGCGAGATTTGGGTAAACCCACGACAAAGTCCATCCCGACCATCTCCCAGGGCCTATCTGCCACCGGCAAGGGATAGATCAACCCAGCTGGCCTTTGCCACAGAGATTTATTTTTGGCGCAGGATACACATGCCAGAATATAATCCCCGACATCCCGGACCATATGCGGCCACCAGTACGTCCTCGCCAGTAGCTCAGATATCCTCTTTGTCCCAAAGTGTCCACCCACCCTGGACGAATGAGCCCAAGAGAGAACCTCCGGTCGCAAATTAATGGGCACAAAAGTCTTGCCCGGAGGCACAGACTCCAGCGAAACCGGCGCTACGGTTCTCAGGCTCTCAGAAGGGACAATAAGCCGAGGCTCCTCTTCCTCCTCTTCAGTTGACATAAGGGAGCGAGAGAGAGCGTCAGCACGAATATTCTTCTCCCCGGCGAGAAAATGAAGGGAAAAGTGGAACCGGGAAAAGAACAAGGACCATCTGGCTTGGCGAGAATTTAGCCGCTGGGCTGTTTGCAAGTAAACCAAATTTTTGTGGTCCGTGTAAACTTGGAAGGGAAACCGCGCACCTTCCAGAAGGTGTCTCCACTCTGAAAAGGCCAATTTCATTGCTAGCAACTCCCTATCCCCAATGGAGTAGTTTCTCTCCGCTGGAGTGAAGGTCTTAGAGAAGAAGAAGCATGGATGCTTCCGACCTTGAGCATCCTTTTGATAGAGGACTGCTCCAGCACCAACGGATGAGGCATCCACCTCCATTAGGAATGGCTTATCCACATCGGGACGATGTAAGATGGGAGCGCTAGCAAAGTGGGACTTAATAGAAGTGAAGGCCTTGGAGACCTCTTCCGACCACAATTTGGGATTCGCTCCCTTCTTGGTGAGGGCTACCAAGGGAGCTACCAGAGTTGAGAAGTGGGGAATGAACTGGCGGTAATAGTTAATGAACCCCATAAAGCGCTGCACCGCTTTAAGAGAATGGGGCTCTTGCCAGTCCATCACAGCCTGTAGTTTGGCAGGATCCATAGCCAATCCCTGGGCGGAGATGATATAGCCCAGGAACGGTAAAGTTCCTGCTCAAACATACACTTCTCCAACTTAGCATAAAGAGAGTTTCCCCGTAGGAGGTCGAAGACTCTGCCAACATCTCTCCTGTGGGAGTCTATATCTGGAGAAAAGATGAGAATATCATCCAGATAGACTACAACTGAGGTGGAAAGCATATCCCGGAAGATGTCGTTGACAAAGTCTTGGAAAACGGCTGGGGCATTACAGAGCCCGAAGGGCATCACCAGATACTCATAGTGCCCATCTCTGGTGTTAAACGCCGTTTTCCATTCATCCCCCTCACGGATGCGAATCAGGTTATAAGAACCCCGCAGATCTAATTTAGTAAATACCCTTGCTCCCCGAAGCCTATCGAAGAGCTCGGATATCAAGGGCAAAGGATACTTGTTCTTAACGGTGATAGCGTTAAGACCCCTGTAGTCTATGCATGGACGTAGTTCCCCATTCTTCTTCTGCACGAAGAAGAACCCTGCCCCAGCAGGTGACACTGACTTCCTGATAAATCCTCTTGCCAGATTCTCTTGAATGTACTGAGACATGGCCTCCATCTCCGGGAGAGATAATGGATAAACTGGACCCCGGGGAGGCTCCGCACCAGGCAAGAGATCGATAGGACAGTCATAGGGGCGATGGGGCGGAAGGGTCTCCGCCGCCTTTTTGGAGAACACGTCTGCGTAAGACCAATATTGCTTGGGGAGAGAGGATAGATCTGCGGGTACCTCAGTAGTAGCAACCTGAACACACTCTCGGTGACACCTACCCCCACATGATTCACCCCATCCCAGAATTCTGCCTGAGGACCACTCGATGTGAGGAGAGTGGTACCGTAACCAAGGTATCCCCAACAGGACCTCATCAATCCCCTCAGGAATGATGAGCAGAGATATAATCTCCTGATGGGATGGTGACATGGACAGAGTAAAAGGGATGGTCTGATGTGTTATCTGTGCGGGGAGTGTCGACCCATTCACCACTCGTACCGTTACTGGTTGAGGTAGCATAACCAGGTATTGCGTGACGTTGGGCGAAAGCAGAAGACATAAAATTGCCCTCCGCCCCAGAATCCACGCAGAGCTCTACCGAGTTGGAGGATGAGCCAAAAGTAATTGTCCCCTTAAAGGACAATTTGGAGGCAAACGTCGCAGTGTCTAGTGCACCTCCACCTACTACCACTAGACGCTGACGTTTCCTCAACCGCTGATGACATCTGGTGGCAAGATGTCCTGACTGTTGGCATACATGGCAAACCTGGGGTGCACGAGCGGTCTGGGACTTAGATCCCGCTCGTGACACTACCTTAGGTTCATGGGGCTCAGGAGCCTGGACTGGAGATTCCAAAGGTTTGGCGAAGGTGGGAGCCAGCCGAAACCTCTGCCTACACTGGGCTCGCTCTAACCTCCGCTCGTGAAAACGGAGGTCAATACGAGTAGATACAGTTATTAATTATTCCAGTGTGGCGGGAATCTCCCTAGTGGCCAGGGCGTCCTTAACGTGGTCAACCAGCCCCCTCCAAAATATAGGGATAAGGGCTTTATCCGACCACTCCAGCTCAGATGCTAGAGTGCGGAAGTGGACGGCAAAAAGGCTGACCATGGACGAGCTCTGAGTCAATGCCAACAGTTGGAGCACCATATCATGGGTGACACGAGGTCCTAAAAAGACCTGTTTCAGAGTGCTCAGGAATAACGGAGCACTCTGCACCACATGATCGCCACGCTCCCACAGCAGCGTAGTCCACTGCAACGCCCTGTCCGACAATAAGGATATGATAAAGCCCACCTTAGCCTGCTCTGTAGGGACTGACTCACGAAACCCCTACAGGACTTACTGTCACCAGAAAATTTCTCAGGTAGCGGGAGGCGAGATAGCGTCGGTACAGGGGCGGCAGTGGACAAAGTAGCTGCAGCCACACTTGCAGCCTGAACAGCGACAGCAGTAACATCCACAGCTGAGGTTGAACGCTCTAGAGCGACGCCTCCGCTGAGCAGAGCCCACTGCGGCCGAAGCAGAATGGGAGACCGCAGCAGACACGGATCGAGATTCCCCCTGTGCAGCAGAGGAAACTCGACTCCTAACACACATTTCCTTTGCATTTTAGGCAAAAAATATATATACAGTTGTGTGAAAGTGTTTGCCCGCTTCCTGATTTCCTATTCTTTTGCATGTTTGCCACATTTTAAATGTTTCAGATCACGAAACAAATTTAAATATTAGTCAAAGATAACACAAGTGAACACAAAATGCAGTTTTTTAAATGAAGGTCTTTATTATTAAGGAAAAAAGAAATCCAAACCTACCAGGCCCTGTGTTAAAAATGATTGTCTCCTAAACCTAATAACTGTTTGGGCCACCCTTAGCAGAAACAACTGCAATCAAGTGTTTATGATAACTAGAAATTAGGGTATGTTTCCACGTTCAGGAAATGCTGCTTGTTTGACGCTGCATAGAGCCGCAGCGTCAAACACGCAGCATACAGATGTTACAGCATAGTGGAGGGGATTTCATGAAATCCCGTCTCCACTATGCGGTAAAACACGCAGGCGGCAGACCTGCGTAAACGGACATGCGGCGCATCTTTTCAGAACGCAGCATGTCTGTTTACAATGCGGCGATGCTCCGTTGCCGCACCGTAAATTTACCATAGACTATCATTAGATGCGATAAAATCGCATCTAATGATTAGTCACATGTGTAGAAACTGCGTAAATGCAGCTTACTACGCATGTCTGCCGGCTCACCTGTCTCACCGCCGGAAGCCCCTCGTCCACTGCAGTTCTCGTGATAACTTATGTTATCGTGAGAACTGCCGTGCACGTGACCGGGACTTATCTCCGGTCACTAGTCTGGTTCTCGCAAACAGCTGATCAGCTGTTTGCGAGAACGCTGTAGGGTAGGTGATCGCTGGAGAGTTATCTCCGGCGATCATCTACCGGCTCTCCTACATCTAGATGTCAGGCATCCAGATATAGCAGAGCCGGACTCGTCTAAACTGTGTGCACATACACCACACAACATACACCATACAACATACACCATGCAACAACAACATGTGGACATGCTGGATGGAACAGCTTTGATGCAAATGACCCATAAGGAGTGGTGGACTCCCTAGTCTTGTAGAAACAAGAGAACAATTATAGAACCAGAAATACATGGGCTACTTGCACATTGAACAAGTCTGTAGGAACCTGTTCACACACCACCAAGAAACTTGAAGACACAAAAGAGCGCAGTGAGGTCAAAAATACTCTGTTGTAAAAAAAAAAATCACAGTAATAAGCAAGTGCTAGTCAAAAGATGGAAAAACAGGGTATTTAGTTGATACGTTTTTTTGCAAAAAAAGTACACTAAGCTGCTCCACCAATCGTCAAGGTATACCCATATAGAGCAGTCCTAACTAATGTATATAATCCCTATCTGATGTATTTAAAAACCTGATCATCTGTATAGTACCAGTATAAGCAGGGTTCAGAGAGGGAATATGACCCACGGATTGTCAGAATCTGAAGTAATGCTGACTACTGGGTTGCCACCCTCTAAGATCCCCGGTACAAAAGTAAAATTTGGCTAAATAATTCCTGCCATAGAAAGTGATTCACGCATGCACGAGTATCAGCAGAAACTGTTGCAGACTCTTACATCTGCTTTTCCACAAAACACCAGTGGTGAACGTAGTGAATTTCTGAGTTCTAACTTGCCAACCGTGGGACTGTCAAGTCATCACTCAAACCGTAACAGTAACATTGTATCTGGTGGTAACAACAACTTTTTCCAATCGTTTCAAGAATTTTTTAGACCATCCTTTGCAAGGCCACAGGAGACAAGAAGTCTGATGCATAACCGACGCCTAGAGAGGATGGTACAGGAGAATCTCCAAGTTAACATCGATGCCATGACTGTGGAACTGGAGCCTTGCTCATTTTGGGCTACCAATCTGGAAAAATGGCCTGAGCTTGCCACTCACGACTTGGAGATCTTGTCGTGCCCCGCAGCCAGCGTTCTCTCTTGTGTTCAGCGCTGCTGGTGGTGTGCTGACAGATACAAAAACACTTTTCTACAATTAGTACCGCAGCAGCCGACTCCTGCAAGGGCAAAATACTTACCACAGTGGCAGCTCACTTTCTATTGTGCCATGCGGGCAAATACTCAGGTACTAGAGTAGTGGGTTTAGAGCGGGTTCATGGCTCAGGCAGAGGTGGATCGCTTGAAAATAGGCTCTTGCAAGTAGAGGCCCGTTGGATTTTCTCATTGCGATCCACGGCCCCCTCTGGTATTAATGAGGATTTTTGGGTTAAGTTTAATTAGTGATTTTTTTTTGTTCCAGATGCTCTCACCAGATGTCATTGGGCCTAGTTTCCATCTCATCGTTGTCCATGGATTGGTGTCTACATCCTTGTTTTGTACTTTATTGGATGTGTCCTTTTTCCTTCTTCCTATGTCCACGCCTGCGTACATGGACCAAGCAATCTCCGAGGGACCAGAGAGACATTTATAATCAGCTGATTATATACTCAAGCAAACATTTCGGTTGGACCAAGTCTCATATATCTTCTGATCAAGTCTCATATGCCTTCTAACTAGATTGTTATACTATACTTGCTGTATTTATGCTCTGAATACTAGCTTTGGTCGCTTGGTAGAGCGGTCTGTACGTTATTGTACTCTTTTTAGACATTTTTGTCTGTTACAGAGTATTTGCTTATTTTTTCTTTTGGGTGAGCATTGTCTACAGTATTCCACTCATAGGCTTCATCAAGGGGCTCCTTGGTGTTTGTTAGTTATGCATATCTGGGGGTTAGGTTATTCCTTTCCATTTACATCCTATGGTTTATCTACTGGTTTTGGCCATTCCATCTGCTATCGGTAGCACTCTTTATTAGGGGTCATATCGGTCACCACACTGCAGTATATACCCTCCCCTTTTGTATTTATTTATGTTTTTGGTCGTTTGGTTTTTTGTTTTCCCTTTTAGTTTTCATCCATGGCATATTCGTATGGATGTCTATGTTATGTACATCTATGCAGGTCTTATATGTTGATTTTGCTTGTTTATGTATTATTGACTGTCTGTTATTATCTATTATTTATTTTTTGTCTTTAGTGTTTTCCTTTCCCTCTGATGTGTGCTCCCTTGTATGTTTTGTTTGTCTAGTCCATGTTTTCTTGTCTCGCTCTATTCCATCAGACCGGTTCAAGTATTTTTACTTACTCATGTACTTATCTAGCTAGTTAGTCAGTTGTGGTACTCCTCCCTGTCCCCTCATCCTTTATTCATACTCATCATCTTATGCGCAGCGCTGTATATGTGTATTGTGTTATATTCTCTACACCATGTGAAGCGCTGGTTACTTCGTCCTTGCATCCTCGTTTTATGCTCCTTATAACATCCACAGCGCTGTATGTTCTCCACACGATGCGCAGCGTCGGAGATTTCCGGCGCATGCGCATTGTGTAGTGCTGGCAGAGACGTCTGCCAGTACGTGCGCTTCCGCCCTACCTATGTCACTTCCGGTTCCGGCCTCTTGGCGTGCCCTGCTCATCACCTGGCCGCTGGATAAGGTATTTAAACTTGATTTGATCGCTTCCCTGCACCTTCCCCTGACGAAGCCGTCCTTAGTGACGGCGACACGCGTTGGGTTCGCTCCCTAAGCTGTGCCCTGCCTCTGGCGCTTGGTCCCCTCCGTTGGACTCTCTGGCACCTTTGTGCACATGCCTGTAGCACCTCTATCTGGCTGGACCTAGGTTCTGGTTGCGCTCTCTGTTCTGGGGTAATTATACTACTTTTGGGGTTACTCTGTGGTATGTCTTCACTACCACTTCACCTAGCCTATCTATACCCCCTTGATATGTTGGCAGCCAGATCTGGTGCTTAGCACACTTTGTCCTTTATGCCTTATTTTTGGATCAGGGGCATATTTGTTCCCTTATCAGGTGCTATTGATTGATTTTTGCTCCTCCGAGGGGATCTTTATGTACTGTCTGCGCCGTTCTATCTATTAGATTGCGGGCACGCGGCATTGTATTGTACTATATTATCTGCTTGGCTATGTTATTTGCTCGCTATATGTGCCTGTATGTATTTGCACTTTTGTGGCGGGCCAGTGTGGGGATCATGGCATTTTGCCATTTTAACTGTTTTTAATTGTGTATCAATAAAAGTTTTCCTTTTTTCATTATTTATTAGTGGTGTGCGATTTAATATAGAGTGGTGCTTTTTTCTCTTTTTTTGTGTGCTGACAGATAAGCGCACGCGGCTATCCAGTGACAATGTAGACAGACTAACGTTCATCAAGATGAACAAATCCTGGATCCACAAGAACTTTTCTACCCCTGTGTCATCCTGAGGAGACTAGAAGCTTGATGATTTTTGAAAATCACCTCACCAACCATTTTAAGAAACTCTGGGGAAATTGATGCCACTTGAGCGGTGTCTGTGGCCCAATTTTTGGAAAAAATGGAGACTCTTTTTGGAGTTCCCTTGCTGTGTTTAACATGATGTTGGCATCATCAATTCCAGGTGGGTGGGGTCACGCCCTCCCCCCTTTAATCTTTAGAAACTACATACACTATGGCTTGGGGTAACATAGATGGTTGAGTCTGCAGAACTGTTTACTCATACTATGGCCTGGGATTCAGGGGTCTGCTCCAAAGCTTCAGTGTCTGCTAGTCAGCAGAGTAGCCCACCCATGAAGCAAGCTACACTGCCTGTTTATCTAATTACTAATTTTTAACTGCAATCTAGCCCAGGCATTACTTTGGGCCTAGTAGTAGTGTCTGTTATTCAGCAGAGTACCCCACCCATGAAGCAAGCTACATCGCCTGTAGATCTAATTACTAATTTTTAACTGCATCTAGCCCAGGAAATACTTTGGTCCTAGAAGCAGTGTCTGCTACTCAGCAGAGTACCCCACCCATGAAGCAAGCTACACCGCCTGTTTATCTAAGTACTAATTTTTAGCTGCATCTAGCCCAGGTAATACTTTGGCCCTAGTAGCAGTGTCTGCTACTCAGCAGAGTACCCCACCCATGAAGCAATCTACACTGTCTGTAGATCTAATTACTAATTTTTAACGGCATCTAGCCCAGGAAATCCTCTTGGGCCTAGTAGCAGTGTCTGCTACTCAGCAGAGTATCCCACCCATGAAGCAAGCTACACCGCCTGTTTATCTAATTACTAATTTTTAACTGCATCTAGCCCAGGAAATCGTTTGGGCCTAGTAGCAGTGTCTGCTACTCAGCAGAGTACCCCACCCATGAAGCAAGCTATATCGCCTGTAGATCTAATTACAAATTTTTAACTGAATCTAGCCCAGGAAATCCTTTTGGACCTAGTAGCAGTTTCTGCTACTCAGCAGAGTACCACACCCATAAAGCAAGCTACACCGCCTGTTTATCTAATTACTAATTTTTAACTGCATCTAGCCCAGTCAATACTTTGGGCCTAGTAGCAGTGTCTGCTGCTCAGCAGAGTACCCCACCCATGAAGCAAGCCACACCGCCTGTTTATCTAAGTACTAATTTTTAGCTGCATCTAGCCCAGGCAATACTTTGGGCCTAGTAGCAGTGTCTGCTACTCAACACAGTACCCCACCCATGAAGCAAGCTACACCGCCTGTAGATCTAATTACTAATTTTTAATTCCATCTAGCCCAGGAAATCCTTTTGGGCCTAGTAGCAGTGTCTGTTACTCAGCAGAGTACCCCACCCATGAAGCAAGCTACATCGCCTGTAGATCTAATTACTAATTGTTAACTGCATCTAGCCCAGGAAATCCTTTTGGGCCTAGTACCAGTGTCTGCTACTCAGCAGAGTACCCCACCCATGAAGCAATCTACACTGTCTGTAGATCTAATTACTAATTTTTAACGGCATCTAGCCCAGGAAATCCTCTTGGGCCTAGTAGCAGTGTCTGCTACTCAGCAGAGTATCCCACCCATGAAGCAAGCTACACCGCCTGTTTATCTAATTACTAATTTTTAACTGCATCTAGCCCAGGCAATATTTTGGACCTATTAGCAGTGTCTGCTACTCAGCAGAGTACCCCACCCATGAAGCAAGCTACACTGCCTTCTTTCTTTCTCAATCTAACCCCTCGGCTCTGGGGTGTCCACTCTCCCTCCAGCTCTCTCCTTCTCACCGGTGGACTACTGTGTGTATTCACACTGTGGCGAATCTTTGGGCCCAGGCATAAAAAGTCGTTGAGGTAATGGATAATATGTGCCCCCTTAGAAACGTCCATGACGACCCATTCGAGGAACCAACTAAACGCTTTATATAGTGAGCAAGATATGGAGCACCCCATGGGCAACCAGCGATCTATGTAGTATGCTTCTTCACAGAAGCAGCCCAATAGGCAGACACTATTCGGATTCATAGGTAGTAACCGGAACGCCCCCTCAATGTCTGTTTTGGCCATTAAGGTGCCCTTTCCCAACTTCTTGACCTGCATGATTGCCTCATCAAGGAGGTACAGTACATAGTACTGTATTTGGTTCCATGTCGATGTTGTCGTTTACTAACCTGCCCCTTGGATATGCCAAATGGTGGATTAGTCTGAATGTATTGGGATCCTTTTTTGGCACGACTCCCAACGGGGATACCACTACGTCTCCTAAGGAAAATGTTCTGAATGGACCCGCCATTCTACCTAAAGATATTTCTTTTTTTAAATTGTTTATCACAATGTCTGGGTGTTGGTAGGCTGATTTTAGATTTTTACTCCAGCCTTTCTTGATTTTAGAATTTAGAAGAGCATGACATGCCTATATCTGTGTCTCCTCCTCCTTTTACTCCTCCATCTCTTTTCTTTTCGCATGACTATATGTACTTTTCCATGTGTTTGTTGTGTCTTCTGAGCAGTTTGTCAGCTTTTGGACACCTTTTAAGGTGTTTTCTATGTGTTTTCTATGTGGTTGTATGTGTTTGCCTGCCATTGGTTTCAATGGGGTTCGACGGTGTTCGTCGAATGTTCGACGAACATTCGCCGAACACGCCCCAATTCGACAAACGGAACCGAACTCAAACATTAGGGGGGTGACTCAACACTGCTCACTAATGAGACAACATAATTTCTGTGGCTTCTATTCTGTGGTATCCAGCTTTTAAGAGGTGCACAAAACTGTGGCGAATCATGCTTTTATGCATGCCTAAAAAGACAGACACCGTCAGATCATAGGGCAGGTAGCCAGGAGTCCACAGAGTCAACATCGGCCTCATAATAGGGAATCTTCTGTCGGGGGTTCCGTCTGAATCACTTATTTCATAGATTTACACGGAAACTCCAGTGTAAGTGCAGAGAGCAGGATAAATGTGAGCTAAGCCTTATTGCGATCTTTGGGAGGCAGAATGAACAAATCAACAACAGGTCAAAGATTTATTTTTTTACACCATTCCTCATGCAATATAATTAATTAGACAATTTTATTCTTCGAGTCGGTGTGATTTCAGCTATACCAGATTTATATCTGTTTTTTAAGTTTGGCTGCTATTTTTACTGCTACCGTTTTTTGGCATATAACATTTTTTGATCGTTTTCTATTCCAATTTTTGGGAGGCAGAATGAACAAAAAACAGCAATTCAGCAATTCCGGAATTCTTTTATTTTTTTTTTATGTTTTGTCTCTTCTACAAAACAAAAGCAATTTTATTGAAAAAATATTATTTTGGCATTTCTTTATTGTGAGAGTTATAACTTTTTTATTTTCTACTGATGGAGCTGTATGGAGGATTGTTTTTTTGTCGGACAAGATGACGTTTTCAGCTATACCATTTTAATTTACATTAGTCTTTTTGATTGTGCTTTATTCCACTTTTTTTCCAGTGGTATGATGAAAAACGGAGGAAGCCATGAGAATGGCGTGGATACAGACAACAGTACACACGAGTTCCGGAGGGTCTGGTAGGTGATTATGTATGTTTTTTATGCTAGGACCATCATGGGCCCATTTTTAAATTGTGAAAAAATTGCAATAAACATTCAAGTGTGTAAATGGAGCATAACTACTATTTCTGACTTACTATTTCTGGCAATTATATGACTAACATTTTTGTGGCTTTCCCGTATGCAAAAGTCACTAGAAGGCTCAGCAGTTTCTCTTTCTGTAGTTTGTCTCTTTCCCTCCAGCTCTATCCCCCTCCACTCTCCTTAGACTTCTATAGGCAGCAGGTGTAATTTGATTCCTCACTGAAGATAGATCTGTAGACACTAACAGTTTTTCAGGCTTAATAATAAGTGCAGGATATCACAAGTGATGAATAAGTGGGGAAAGAGGCATTTTTCTCTAATATGTTTACTATTTTCACTTGTACTGTTGTTTATCGCAAAAATAAAAATGCACCTATTCTTTAACCCCTTCACCCCAGGGCCATTTTGCATTTTCATTTTCTCCTCCCCTTCTTCCAAGAGCCCTAACTTTTTCATTTTTTTGTCAATTTGACCATATAAGGGCTTGGATTTTTTTGCATTCGAGTTGTACTTTTGCTCGGCACCATTGATTTTACTATATAGTGTACTTCCAAGTGCGATGAAATTACAAAAAAAAAAGTGTAATCCTACAATTATTTTTTGGGGTTTTCTATTTACCATGTTCACTATATGGTAAAACTTACCTGCCAATATGATTCCATAGGTAAGTGCAAGCATGCAGATACCAAACATGTAGGGTTTATTTTTTATTTAACTGGTGAAAAAAAATTGCGAAATTCGTATGAAAAAAGTTTTGTTGCCATTGTATGAGACCCATAGATTGGGTGATGGTTTGGTTTTTTTTTAACCCTGGGCTGAAGTTTTTATTGATGCCATTTTGGCATAGATACAATGATTTGATCGCCTTTTATTGCATTTTGTTACAATGTTACGGGAAACAAAAAAATGTAATTATGGTATTTCAAACTTTTTGCTTATTATGCTGTTTACCGATCGGAAATAATTTATTTTATATTTTGATAAATCGGACCTTTCTGAACTCAGTGATACCAAATATGTGTTTTGTTTTGTTTTGTTTTCAATCGGGCAAAATGGGGTTGATTTAAACTTTACTTTTTAAATTTTTTTTCATATTTTTTAAAACTTTTTTTTTTGCAATATTTAATAGCCCCCTTAAGAGACTTGAAGCTCCTATCATTTGATCACTTGTGCTATGCAGAACTGTGCTTCAGCATCATTACTGCTATGTATAGCAGAAATCACGATCTATGAAAGCCAGCCACAAGCCGGCATTCACAGGAGTTTAAAAATTATGTTTTTACTGTCTATGGGGCAAAAGGAGAAAATGATTATGTATCTATAGTGTGTAATTATTTTCTAAGGGGGCAACAACAGGTTCAGAATTAGGAGAGGAAGCAGGGTGGGAAGTTTGTTTAAGCTGGTAATATGTGGTGCTGAAAATGTTAGAAGTCAAATTAGATTATGCTGTAAACTCTGTGGACACCATTTGTGGCTGGAAGAAGTTGTCATGACAGTCTGGGCCAGATGAGACTGTCAGATGAGACTGGCCAGATGAGACTCAGAAGTGAGCAACTCCAATCAGAAAGGACATCATCTATGAGTCAATTCACATTATCCTTTGCATTGCCTGTAATATGGTCACTGTATTGGATTAATTTTGTCTTGTTCTTGGTGTTGTCAACACCAAGTTAATTATTCAAATTATTCATACATTACTAGGAGAAATAGCAGAGGAATGACACAATGCAAGATTTTAAATAGAGGTGCTCCAGAAATATTACTTTTTGGGGGAAATGTTAGGGTTAATCACAGTTTACTGTATTGTTGGAGATTTGTGATGTAATACATGATCTGGCCAGTAGAGAGCAGCGAAGAGACCGTAGTTGGAGTGCGCGGGTTCGGCAATTGGTAACAGTTGCTAGGGAGAGTGAAGCTACGCATCATTAGAAAATAGTCTGGATAGAGCGGTGCAACTCTAAATCTGTTTTTGTTGACTCTGGGATGCACTGTTTGGCTTGACATGAGCCGACTCAGTGAGGACAACCAAGGACATGGCATCTTGGGCTAAACCACATGATGCCTTATTTCTAAGGACTTAGAGAAGCCGTGCATTGGAGAGATCGGCATTCCCTAGGATCTTCAAGTCAACATTTCTGATTATTCAGGACTCAGCCCAGCAAGGATCCGTTTACTTCTTTCTCAGGATGTACTGGTATCATCTTACACCTGAGTATATATACGCATATATAAATAACTTTATAGAGGTCTAGATAGTTAGGAAAAAAATCCTTTTCCGAAGAGAGACTTCAAAAACTGGCTCCAAGTAGGCGATTTCTAAAGTACTTTCACAACACTACTGTTTTATGGATTTATGCATAGAAAGGGTTAATTGTGTGTATTTTGCTTGCATATAACTGTTAATTCTGTTAGCTGTACCTGTGTATACTCTCAGTAGGTATTATTTAGAGCAACTGCTGTCATCATATTAGTTATTTATACGTTGTTTACCTACCATTCTTTCCTTTGTTTTTTTTAAACTGGTTAGTAAATATTTATATTATCTCATCTTTGTGCTTGTCTGCTTATTGCTGTTGAACCTCTTGTTCTGAGGCCGTCCCTCAGCCACTTTACATGGAAGACAAGTCTTTACAAAAACTGACTCATCAGAAGAGTTTACAAAAGCAGAGAACATTAAAATGTTTACTCCAATTAATCAAAAAGTAAAGCAGTAATTTATTCCTACAGATAATAACTGATATACTATGATATAAGCAATAATCAATACCTATATATCAAAAGTGAAAGGTTTATGCTTATAGGCGAACAATACCCCAGCACAGCAAATGTTTGCAGACATTTGGTACTGCTATCTGGTATATAAAGTATGACTAATACAATCAATAGGGCAGGTACGAAGCAATCGGCATGGGTGGAACTTGTGCTTTGCATCGAATTCCTGATAAGAATGTCAACTATTCCAAGTCCTCTTAAGTCATAAAAAGTCTGCTGTCTGCAGAGTTTGCATCTATTAGGCAGAGGGAATGTGCAAATTGTCTTTGATGTCTCATTTCGATCGCGGTAATATAGTGATATGCACACCTTGGTATGTGAAGTAATGAAGAGCGTATAATGGCTGCACATCTAAGCGTAGGAAATATTGTTGAAATACCTGGGCTGGCGCTGCAGTGGGTGATGTCATCCTACAGACTTCTCTCCGCATCACTCATGCTTACTGAAGATAGCACTTAAAAAGTGACTATGTTAAATGTGTCTCAGCTATAGACTGGTTCAATGTAAACGTCTGCTTCCAAAGGGGCTTTTATGCTAAATGAAACGGCTATTCCAAGAGCTGTGTCAATGTCAATTATAACACTGCTCATAACGGATTTTCCTTAAAATGTTCTGACTGATTACTATTAGGAGCCACTATAACTCAGCAATACTCCAGCATGTGAAGTGTTAAACTATCCGTTCTTCTTCTCGGTGAACATCATGAGAGATTTAATGTGCGGTGCTGTAATATAAAAAAAGAAATTCTAATAATTCAAAATGCAAAACAGCTCAGAATACTGACTGTAGAGGATGAATAAGCAACGCTGTTGATAGCTGAGAGCAAGACGCTTTATATACAAGAAAACTATGGATATTGCAATATTGATGGGATATATTAATTTGTGGCTAAAAGTCTTAATACAAAGCCAAAAATTATTTTTCTGTAAAATTGCTAAAAAAAAAAAATGATGGAGACACTTAAATCACTCATCAGGTCTCAATGGACAAAAGATTCAAGTTGACAATTCTTCAGTGATATAAACTGTGTAATTCATTGAGAAAACAAAAGGCATATCGTGGTGACATGTTGCTATTATACTTTTCCTTTGATTGTTCCACTCTTGATTTTGGCTAAAAAATACTGATTTAAAATACTGAGCAAATACTCAATGTGTGAACGTGACCAAACAGTTAAATTCACAAATGGATCCAACTTGCGTGAGTTTTATTATGGCCACTTAAAATGTGACTTAGTGGTGTTCATAGCCCCCAACAGGACATCCAGTAGATGGTGTTCTAGGGAATTTCCTTCTAGACCTGGATCATGTCATCAGTGGCTCCAGGCCAGTCTGCGGCCCAACATGGTGGCATCAGATGCATTGATACATAATGTTCTAGAGGTCCCAGAGGTTCACAATTGTATTCAGGTCTGGAGAATATGAGGACTAGTCAATGGCATCGACACCATGGTCATCCTGAAACTGTCTACACATTCTGGTGACTGCACCAATGGAAGGTCTGACAATTTTATCATAGTATTCAACTGCAGTCAGGGTACCATTGGCTATTATCGGCAGGTTTTCAGGACACTGCAAGGATGTGTCTCACCCCAAGCATCACTTACCCAGCGGCACACTGATCTTGCCAGATGATATTGCAGGCGGCATAGTATTCACTACGGTGCCACCAAACTCTTTCACATCTGCCACATGTGCTCAATGTGAACCTACGTTATCTGTGAAGAGAACAGTGGGCCAATGATGATTTTACCATTGCTGGTGTTCTCTGATGAATGCCCTTAGCAAAATGCAATAACAAAGAAGAATCCGCCAGGAAGGACAAGAAGAGAAGAATTGTCTGTGGTCATCACCTGCAATAATGTTCATTTTTAAGCAGTTGTCTTCCTTAAACTTTTGACCCCACAGAGCCTGTGCTTCACTTCCTTTATTAATTTAACCCATGCTTGCCTTACAAAGTTGAGCCATGGGTCACTGTGCTCATGGCTCTTCTGTGGGCTTTGTTTATCCTTTACTAAATGATATAATCCAAATATGACAAACCAGTAAGATAAATCTTAAACTGACCATACACCTGAGATAGCTGTCAGCTAAATACTTGTTCAGCCAACATCTATTTCTACTTATCACACCATAAACATTCATGTTCAACTTGGTCAAACATGAATGATTGTTGTGATGCCAATCACTACTCACGGAAAAGCTGTGAGGCCGGGTAATCAAATGTTCCGGGGTCAGATGCCAAGAGAGCAGGTGAAAAACTAAAAGCGAAAGACAGAAGCATAGTCAGCTCATGGTCCGAGGTCAGAAAATCAGGAATATAGCGGATCAGAGCAACGAGGCTAGGCAAACGAATGGTCACAACGATGTTCAAGGTCAGGCAGTTAAGTAGCCGGGTAATTGCTTAGAACAGGAAACAGATGAAGGAAGCTCAGCTCCTCCAAGTCTCAGATTGGATGGCTAAGCTGTCTATCAAAATACTGACAGCTCAGCATGCCCCTGCACTAGATTGGATGACTGAGCTGTTACTAGTTGAGTCCAAGATACACTGAGAAGAGGAATTGTGACATTTATTTTATTGAAGAGAGGGGAACAAGAAAACTCTTTAAATATGGCATTTTTTCCAGCAGGAACAAAGGATCCTTCTTTACCTCAACATCCGCCAATAGCACAAAAGTCAAGCGGCCCATAGATAGTTTGAAGGTCTTTCATCTAATACAGTGTGTTTCCCAATCTCCAGTCCTCATGGCCCTCAACAAATTATGTTTCAGGATTTCCTTAATACTGCACTGGTGAGAGAACCTGTGGTAATCTATGATGCTTTCATAATAATTCCATCAACTGTGTATTGCTGAGGAAATCCTGAAAACATGACCTGTTGGGGGCTGTGAGGACTGGAGTTTTGGAACCACTGATCTAATGCTTGCTTTACTGTGTTATCATTTTTATTTTGGGTTTGTATTTTTTGAGACCCATGCAAGGTTAAGTTCCCACAATGAGCTTTTGTTGAGATTTTGATGCTGTGCATTTTCACTACACAGCATATCAGCTTCTTTTACGGGTACGCTGAAATTGATGTACAGATTTTCCCCTGAGAATTGCATTAGATGAAGAAAATGCTAAGGTAAAAACTTCATGTAATGTACACCTGCCTGTATCAGTAAAGTTTTGTCAAAACCAAATACCAGGAAGTATCAAAAACAAAGTAGCTTTAATTAAAACATGTCATCCTAAAAAGAGACAAAGAAAAGCATCATAAATGCAATAAAAACGCAATATAAAAAACACAGCTAATCTAATTTACATAATAGGTGCAGAAATGCTGCAGAAAAGCTGAAACATTAAGGCTATGTGCACACGTTCAGGAATTCATGCAGAAAATTCCTGACAATTCCGGACATTTTCTGCATGAAATCCGCAAGAAAACCGCGTGCGTTTTTGCCGCGATTTTGCCGTGGTTTGACGCGGTTTTGCCGCGGTTTTTTCCGGACACTTCCCAATGCATTTTGGAGTGGGAAATCCGCAAAAAAAACGCAAAAAGATAGAGCATGTCCGGATTTTGTGCCTGATGCGTTTTTTTTGCGGAAAAAAACGCATCATGTGCACAAAACATCCGGAATTCATTCTAAATGATGGGATGCTTATTGTATGCGGTTTTTTTGCGGTTTTATAGCGTTTTTATCGGGAAAAACCGCGAAAAAACCACGAAAAAAACGGAACGTGTGAACACAGCCTAAAAACTCAGCAAACCCTCATAGTGAGAATGTAGCCTAAGGGGGTTAAACAGCATTTATCAGAGCAAGCTGCTGTTATAGGAAGAACTATTGTATATACACAATTTTAGGCTCACCTGGTGAAGTGGATTTTGTAAGCCTCAGATTCAAGTGGGTACATGGATCCCGGGTACTGATGCAGCAAGTGGGAAGGCACATGGGCAGCGAGGAGTTGGCACACCCAGGAATCTCAGAAGCAGCAGGACGGATGATGTGGAACCCAGCAGTAATGAATGCAAGCACAAGCAACAAAATCACAGATGATTGAGCACATCAAACATATGACAAGAGTCTCAATCCCAAGACACAATTGTGCATCTTAATGGGCCTTAAATAGGTCTTGGGAGATGATGTCATTGATCCATGCCAGGCAACTTGCAAAACTCAACGTGGAGAGGAAAGAAGTAGATCCTGGGATAACCAGGGCAGGTGTGTAACACCTGACATATAATGTATTTGTACTTTGTACTGTATTTTGGGAATTAGTTATAGCAGTTCTCCCATCAGAGCTGATTTTTACAGAGGAAGCAAAGGCCAGCCATGCATTTACTGTGTAGCCACCACAGTAAAACTTAGCTGTTCTTCAGATAAATGGCTGTACATGTATTACATGCACTGATCATTTCTACTCATATCTGGGGTGAATGGGTGATATCCATATAGGCATAAGCAAATTAATCATATGGCTTTTATGGGGCAACATAGCAAACTTTGAAAAAGCCCTAGTTGTGCATAAGGTCACATCATAAATGTTATGACCTTCACTCTGGATCTCATTTCTTTTTCTAGTCTCATTGGTGATCTCTGGCAAAGTCAGCAGAGAATTGGACACTGAAAACTTTCACTGTCTGAAACAACTGTTCATTGGAGGGTTTATAAAAGGGTTGCACCTATATTAAATGATTCAAGTATATTATGATAATGATGATACATTTCTCAAGTAAACAATTTAATCTGCCACAATGTCTAATTGCTGTTGCTGAAATCTGAAGTTTCCAACAGAAACAAACCCTTTAATCATTCCAATAGCAGAGCTTGATCAGAAATGAAAAAATGAAAATGATTAATAATGTCTAGTGATGAGCGAGTATGCACGTTACTTGAGATTTCCGAGCATGCTCGGGTGATCTCCGAGTATTTTGGGCATGCTCGGAAAGTTAGTTTGAGTCACCGAAGCTGCATGATTTGCGGCTGCTAGACAGCTTGAATACATGCAGGGATTGCCTGTTTGTTAGGGAATCCCCACATGTATTCAAGCTGTCTAGCAGGCGTAAATCATGCAGCTGTGGCAACACAAACTAAATCTCCGAGCATGCCCAAAATACTCGGAGATCACACCAAGCACGCTCGTAAATCTCGAGTAACGAGCATACTTGCTCATCACTAGTAATGTCCATGTCTTTCATTTAAAGGATCAAACAAATAATAAAAGAAACAATCATTTTAATACTAGAAACTATTATTACCCATCAACATAGGTAAAAATTGCCATTACATCTATGCCAACTTTTTGATTATGCATTGCTTGATCGTTTATACTGATTAAATGTGAATGTTGCACCTGATTAGTAAACAAGCGGTGCTCTGTGCCTAGCTATACACCTTTCAGATGATAATTTCACGCAAAACTTCTGAGACATTATGGTGGATTAGTGTAATATTAGTTTAACAGTTACCAAATGATTTATGATGTTTGTTTTTCATTGGCCAACTTCCTGATCATACAAGCCCTCAGTCACGCAAACTCTTCAATGAGATCACGCCAGGAGAAACCAGAAGCAATACGAAATAATAGCACTTCTATGTATGCTAATCAGTCCACAGCTGATGGCATTGTCTGTTTGCTGTCTCTAAGGGTACCGTCACACAGTGGCATTTTGATCGCTACGACGGCACAATCCGTGACGCTCCAGCATCGTAACAATATCGCTCCAGCGTCGTAGATTGCTGTCACACTTTGCAATGTACGACGCTGGAGCGATAATTTCATGACGTATGTGCGATGTAGAAGCCGTTGGTTACTATGCGCACATCGTATACAATATCGTGCACACCTTTGTTACACCATGCGATCATGCCGCCACAGCGGGACACTAGATGACGAAAGAAAGTTTCAAACGATCTGCTACGACGTACGATTCTCAGCGGGGTCCCTGATCACAGGAGCGTGTCAGACATTGCGAGATCGTAACTATATCGCTCGAATGTCACGAATCGTGCCGTCGTAGCGATCAAAATTGCACTGTGTGACGGTACCCTAACACCATGTCCTCCCTCTATCTGAAACTGAATCTCTCCAAAACTGAACTTCTCATGTTTCTTCCCTCTACTAACCTATCTCTACCTGATATTGCAATTACCTTGGGTGGTTCAACCATAACTCCCAAGCAGCACGCTCACTGTCTTGTGGACATACAGTATTTGACACAGAACTGTCTTTTATTCCCTATATCCAATCGCTCACTCACTCATGTCACTTTCATCTTCAAAACATCTCCAGATTCTGACCGTTTCACACCTTTGAAACTGCAAACCCTCTTACTGTCGCTCTTATTCATTCTCATCTGGACTACTGCAGCTCTCTTCTGATCGGTCTCCCTCTTACCAAACTTTCTTCTCTACAGTCCATCCTGAATGCGGCAGCCAGGTTGCTATTTCTGTCCAGCCACTTCACTGATGCCTCCGCCTTGTGCCAGTCATTACACTGGTTGCCCATCCGCTACAGAATAGAATACAAACTTATCTCTCTCACCCACAAAGCGCTCTATATCTCTAGGCCACCCTATATCTCCTCCCTCATCTCTCCCTCATCTCGCCCTACATGTGCCCTCTGTTTTGTAACTGATGTTAGACAAACATTCTCTAAAATCCAAACCTTGCACATCAGTCTCCAAGACTTCCCTCGTGCTGCTCCACTGTTCTGGAATGCACTACCTCAGACAATCAGACTAATATCCTGCCTCCATATTTTTCAGCATGTTTTAAAAACACATCCTCTCAACTCACTAACCTAACTCTTGCCTGTTCCCTCCTTCTGAATGTTAATCTTAATCTGGTCCCTTCTATTCATCTGTCTCAACATCCTTAATGCACCCAATTACACATGGTAACTGCATTTAGTAGACAGATCCTGGATGATGGCCGGATCATGCAGTTTTATATATATACCCTTATTTATGTTAATGATGGCTGGACCGTACATAACCACACGATCTACCTATTGTGTCCCCCCTATTCCCTTATAGATTGTTATAGTTCCTTACCTAATGTTTCCTAGTAAACTTCTCTTCTTGCATGGTTTTTGCTTCTAATCTGCCCAAAACAGACCTGATGTGAACTGATGCCATTAAGCAACTGTAGCCATAATCTGTGTCTGAAGGGTTTGGTCCTGGTAAACAGTTGGCACCTGTTTATCAAACTACACGTGCATTGATGAGCTGGAAAGCACGACATGATTTCTATGACTTTTGCCAAGAGGAAAAAGTATCATTATATAAATATTACATATATTAGAAATCACTGAAAAGTTTCTATATAGGTCCTATATAACATCCGATTTGGGAGACATTTTTTAGTGCGGCAAACAAGAAACAGAAATTCCAATGTTTCCTTTTTATTTTATTTTTAGCGGTTAATGTATGGTTTAAATCATTTTAGATTTTGACAGATTGGACCTTTATGGACACGAATACAGCAATTTATTTTTTATTTATTTACTTTTTTTAAATGGGTAAAAGGAGAGTGATTTAAACTTGCATAATTTTTCAAAACATCTTTCTTAATTTTTACTTTATTTTTTACAGTTTTTCAGTATAGAGTGAAATTACAGTTCTGCAATGAAACACAGCCTCTGCCTGTACTACACAGTGAGACTAAGGCCTCTTTCACACTTCAGTTGTTTGGCGCCAGTCACTACCGACATAGTGACGGATTGACGGATCCGTCACAATTGTTGAGAAAACGGTTCTAACGGATCCGTTTTTTTGACGGATCCGTTACTTGGCGGTTGTCTGGGAAAAGTATCTACTTTTTGGAGCATGCGCAATTGAAAAAACGGATTGGGGCGACGGATCCGCCAAAAAAACGGTTGCGGCGGATCCGTCGCCCATAGGCGGCCATTCTATGGAATGGCGGACGCGACGGATCCGTCGCGATCCGCCATTTCGGCATTGACAAAAAACGTTTCAATGTCCGTCTATTTTCAGAAAACGTCCGCCAAATTTCGACGGATCCGTCGCATGGCGGATGGAACGGACGACCATCCGTCACAATCCGTCGCTAATGCAAGTCTATGTGAAAATAACGGATCCGTCAAAAAAAATTGACGGATCCGTTATTTGAGGAAAATGGCGGTTTTAGACTGAAGCCAAACAACTGAAGTGTGAAAGAGGCCTAAGATGGCAAGCATGGGGACCTTCACCAGGACCTGGGCTGCTGCAGCAACCCATAGGATCCCAGTGATCATGTTGCGGGGAGCCAATAGAAGCCCATGTGAATGCATATTGGCAAGCAGGTCATTTAAATGCCACAGTGAATGACTGCATCATCTAAACAGCAAACAGCAGTGATCAGAGCTAGCTCCAGCTGCTGCTGTTAAATGGAAATGCCGACTGTGTAACACAGCTAGCATCCGCCAGATATAATGTCGGCTCAACTTCTGAGCCCTCTCCATACAGCGCTCATCGACCTGTGACAAAAATGTATATTATTATTATTATTATTATTTATTATTATAGCGCCATTTATTCCATGGCGCTTTACATGTGAGGAGGGGTATACATAATAAAACAAGTACAATAATCTTGAAAAATACAAGTCACAACTGGTACAGGAGGAGAGAGAACCCTGCCCGCGAGGGCTCCCCAGCTACAAGGGATGGGTGAGGATACAGTAGGTGAGGGTAGAGCTGGCCGTGCAGCGGTTTGGTCAATCGGTGGTTACTGCAGGTTGTAGGCTTGTCGGAAGAGGTGGGTCTTCAGGTTCTTTTTGAAGGTTTCGATGGTAGGCGAGAGTCTGATATGTTGTGGTAGAGCATTCCAGAGTAGGGGGGATGCACGAGAGAAATCTTGTATGCGATTGTGGGAAGAGGAGATAATAGGGGAGTAGAGAAGGAGATCTTGTGAGGATCGGAGGTTGCGTGCAGGAAAGTACCGGGAGACGAGGTCACAGATGTATGGAGGAGACAGGTTGTGGATGGCTTTATATGTCATGGTTAGGCTTTTGTACTGGAGTCTCTGGGTGATGGGGAGCCAGTGCAGGGATTGACAGAGGGGAGAGGCCGGGGAA
Organism: Ranitomeya imitator; assembly: GCF_032444005.1. Classification (NCBI taxonomy): domain Eukaryota; kingdom Metazoa; phylum Chordata; class Amphibia; order Anura; family Dendrobatidae; genus Ranitomeya; species Ranitomeya imitator. The sequence continues at coordinate 65,887,511 of NC_091287.1, forward strand.
TAGCGGGGGGACAGGTGGATTAGTCGGGCAGCAGAGTTTAGAATAGATTGGAGGGGTGCAAGAGTGTTAGAGGGGAGGCCACAGAGCAGGAGGTTACAGTAGTCAAGGCGGGAGATGATGAGGGCATGGACTAGGGTTTTTGCAGATTCTTGGTTTAGGAATGTGCGGATCCGTGAAATATTTTTGAGTTGGAGGCGGCAGGAAGTGGAAAGGGTTTGGATATGTGGTTTAAAGGAGGGATCAGTGTCAAGGATTACCCCAAGACAGCGGGCTTGTGGGACTGGGGAGAGTGGGCAGCCGTTTACTGTAATGGATAGGTTCGTTGGGGAGATCGCGTGAGATGGGGGAAAGATGATGAATTCTGTTTTGTCCATGTTAAGTTTTAGAAATCTAGTGGAGAAGAAGGATGAAATAGCAGACAGACATTGAGGGATTCTGGTTAGTAGGGAGGTGATATCTGGTCCAGAGATGTAGATCTGTGTGTCGTCAGCATAGAGATGATACTGAAAGCCGTGAGATTCTATGAGCTGTCCCAGGCCAAAGGTGTAAATGGAGAAGAGCAGGGGTCCTAGAACTGAACCTTGCGGGACTCCGACAGATAGGGGGCGAGGTGAGGAGGTGGTGTGTGAGTGGGAGACGCTGAATGTACGGTCAGTTAGGTATGATGAGATCCAGGATAGGGCCAATTCTGTGATGCCAAGGGATGAGAGGGTCTGTAATAATAGGGAATGGTCCACTGTGTCAAAGGCAGAGGACAGGTCCAGGAGGAGGAGGACAGAGTAGTGTCGCTTGCTCTTGGCGGTTAATAGGTCATTGGTGACCTTAGTTAGGGCAGTTTCAGTGGAGTGGTGTGACCGGAAGCCTGATTGAAAGCGGTCGAAGAAGGAGCAGGAAGATAGATGGGAGGACAGTTCAGTATGGACATGTTGTTCCAGTAGTTTTGAGGCAAAGGGGAGAAGTGATATAGGGCGATAGCTAGATACAGAGGATGGGTCAAGAGAGGGCTTTTTGAGGATAGGTGTGATTGTGGCATGTTTAAAGCTTGAGGGGAAAATGCCAGTTGTTAGTGATAGGTTAAAGAGATGGGTTAGGGTTGGGATGAAGACTGTGGTGAGGTTTGGGATGAAGTGGGATGGGAGTGGGTCAAGTGCACAGGTGGTGAGATGCGATCTTGAGAGTAGAGTGGAGAGTCCGTCTTCTGTAATGGTGGAGAAGTTGGTTTTGGAGGTGGAGGGCTGGGTAGTTGGGAGGAAGGGTTCTGGGGGTTGTTTACTAAAATTGTCTCTGATGTTCTCAATTTTCTGCTTGAAAAATGAGGCGAAGTCTTCAGCTGAGATGAGTGGGGAGGGAGGAGGTGCTGGGGGACGGAGGAGAGAGTTGAAGGTGTTGAATAACTGTTTGGGGTTGTGAGACAGGGAGGATATGAGAGATGAGAAGTAGGTTTGTTTTGCTGTGGCGAGCATGGTTTTGAAAGCAGTGAGGGACTGTTTGAATGCGATGAAGTGCTCGATGGAGTGGGATCTTTTCCATCTGCGCTCAGCAGCTCTGGAAGCTCGCCTCAGTTCTTTTGTCATGCTGGTGTGCCAGGGTTGTCTGTTGATTTTGCGAGCTTTGGTATGTGTGAGAGGGGCAAGAGATTCCAAAGCTGCAGCTATTGTGGTGTTATATAGAGTGGCAGCATCATCCGCATTGTGTAGGGAGCTTATGTCTGTGAGAGGGAGGAGGGATTCAGAGAGTGAGTGAAGATCAAGGTGTTTAAGATTTCTGCGAGGGTGTGAGAGTTTGTGGGGTGGGGGTTGTAGACAAGGAGTGGAAAGGGAAGAGAATGTAAGTAGGTTGTGGTCAGAAAGAGGAAGAGGTGAGTTTGAGAGGTTAGATAGGGAGCAGAGGCGGGTGAGAATGAGGTCCAGTGTGTGACCATCTTTGTGGGTGGCTGTAGAAGACCATTGAGTGAGGCCAAAGGAGGAAGTGAGAGATAGAAGTTTAGTGGCAGCTGAGAGGGAAGTGTCAATGGGGATGTTGAAGTCGCCCATGATGATAGTGGGGATGTCAGCGGCGAGGAAGTGGAGTAGCCAGGTGGTGAAGTGGTCAAAGAAGGTGGTGGCTGGCCCTGGGGGACGGTAGATGACAGCCAGTTGGAGGTTGGAGGGGGAGTAGATGCGCACAGAGTGCACCTCAAAGGAAGGGAGGATAACAGAGGGTGGCAGTGGGATTGGGGTGAAGGAGCAGTTATCTGACAGGAGAAAACCAACTCCTCCGCCATGCTTGCTGCCGGGGCGGGGTGTGTGAGAAAGGTGGAAGCCACCGTAAGAGAGTGCCGCAGGGGAGGCTGTGTCAGAAGGGGTTAGGGGGTTAAAATTGAAGAGGGTTATAAAAATCTCTGATCCCTTGGGACCTCTTAGACCATTATCAGAGGTTTTCTGAATGCTATTCTACAACTTTACTGCTTGCAACCACAGCCTCAGGTACCACCTTGTAGGTACTTTTTTTTTTTAGTTTGCTTTAATATTATTTTTTTTTGCTTATCTCTATTATTTCATTTAAATACCCAATCTGCAGCTATGTTCATAGCATGAAATAAATGTGAACCCTTCTATATGATCCAATTAACTGATATGATGAAATGCTTTCCTAATCTGCTCTACCAAAAGCATAGTACTGTAGCTTTATAGCCCGAGTAGTTTTAACTGATGAAATGTAATACTTCGCATTGATAGTCGGGGCATGCCAAGTTGTAACTTTTTTTTATAGGTTAAGCTAGCTTTAATTCTGGTCCGGCCTGGAGTAGCCTATGTATGCCCTCTGGTGCTCAGAGTCTTCATTTGCACTAAAATAGACATTAAGGGGATACAGTAGTAAGGAGCTATTATCCCTATGTCTAAGTATTCCAACTCGATAAGAGGCAGACATGGACCAATGCAAGGTTAATGTGACATTAACAATTATACAATTAGCCCCGTGATCTGTACAGGTAACTTGCCTTACCAGGGTTCTGAGAATATTTTGCAGTATTTAGCTCTTACATTTGTTTTTTCCTTTTTCTTTTGTGGATAAGATAAATAGACTGAGCGGCGCACTGCGTTACTGCCAAAAATAATCTTCACCTTATGAATAAGTAACAATAACTGTAATGATGGTGATAATACCAATAGAAAGATACATCAAGGGCTGGCAACGCTACATCCTCCTGTTTGTAGAATGCAGCTTGCAAGAAATTTATCATCAACCTTCAGGTTCAGTGCCATGGAAATCTTCAGCAATCTTCTCTCCTCTGACTCAAAACCCTCAGCTTTCAGGTATAGTAGAGTCTAAAAAATGTTTTGGAAGTTTTATTATAAATTTGATGCCTTTTACTCCTTATTATAAAGTTACTATTAGTGATGAGCGAATATACTCGTTGTTACTCGAGATTTCTATAGAGCACTACTTGAATAAAGTGGCGGTTGAGCAAATGAACTCACTCCATTCATTTTCTTTGAGACTGTCAGATATAGGTAACTGCTAGACCACCGCACTATTCTGATATTGTTCTGCGGAGCCCAGTAATCAATATCAGTGGGGATTCACCAGAGGTCGTATTCCCAATGATCAGCAAATTATCACCTGGTCTATGGAATAGAATAAAATAGAATAGAGTGGTGGTCGAGAATGCGCTTGATTCCTTCATTTATCCGATATGTCACTGTCGGAGATACGCAAGCTCTTGACGAACGCTCTATTCAATAGTAACATAGTAACATAGTTATTAAGGTTGAAGGAAGACTTTAAGTCCATCTAGTTCAACCCATAGCCTAACCTAACATGCCCTAACATGTTGATCCAGAGGAAGGCAAAAAAAACCATGTGGCAAAGAGTAAGCTCCACATACGGCAATCAGACTAGTTCCCTGGATCAACACTCTATCAAGGAATCTAGTGTATATAACCTGTAACATTATACTTTTCAAGAAAGGCATCCATTCCCCTCTTAAAATTTACATAGTAACATAACATAGTAACATAGTTAGTAAGGCCGAAAAAAGACATTTGTCCATCCAGTTCAGCCTATATTCCATCATAATCAACCCCAGATCTACGTCCTTCTACAGAACCTAATAATTGTATGATACAATATTGTTCTGCTCCAGGAAGACATCCAGGCCTCTCTTGAACCCCTCGACTGAGTTCGCCATCACCACCTCCTCAGGCAAGCAATTCCAGATTCTCACTGCCCTAACAGTAAAGAATCCTCTTCTATGTTGGTGGAAAAACCTTCTCTCCTCCAGACGCAAAGAATGCCCCCTTGTGCCCGTCACCTTCCTTGGTATAAACAGATCCTCAGCGAGATATTTGTATTGTCCCCTTATCTATATATATAATTGTCTAAGGGTTTTTCCATCTGTCTGTCTTTCTGTCTGTCTTTCTGTCTGTCTGTCTGTCCTGGAAATCCCGCGTCTCTGATTGGTCGAGGCCGCCAGGCCTCGACCAATCAGAGACCGGCACAGCATCGACGTAGAAATCCCGCGTCTCTGATTGGTCGAGGGCGCCAGGCCTCGACCAATCAGCAACGGGCACAGCGACGATGATGTCATAAAGGACGTAGACAGCCTGCGTCTCTGATTGGTCGAGGCCACCAGGCCTCGACCAATCAGCAACGGGCACAGCGACGATGATGTCATAAAGGACGTAGACATCTCACGTTTCTGATTCAGCGACGGGCACAGTATCGACGTAGATGTCATAATGGTTGCCCTAACCCTAAGGGATCCTAACCCTACCCCTAACCCTACCCCTAACCCTAACCCCTTTATGGTTAGGGGTAGGGTTAGGGTTAGGGTTAGGGGTAGGGTTAGGGTTAGGATCCCTTAGGGTTAGGGGTAGGGGTAGGGTTAGGGTTAGGATCCCTTTAGGGTTAGGGTTATGATCCCTACCCCTAACCCCACCCCTACCCCTAACTATTTCTGTTTATAGTGGGTTTTTTACTTTTTTTTAATGATTGGCAGCTGTCACACATTTCTCAGCATGCGTTTAAAAAACGCAAACGCATGAAAAAACGCATGTAAACGCGGTAAAACGCCGCGTTTTTTACACCACATGCAAAAACGCATGCGTCAAAAAAAACGCAGCGTTTGCATGCGTTTACATGCGTTTTTTCACCATGCGGTTTTTTGCGTTTTTTACCGCAAAAACGCACCCAAAAAAAACACAAATGTGAAACCAGCCTTAGCCAGTTACTAACCCATTTACACACATTTTCCCCCAGACCAAGCATTCTCCTTTTGTGTACCAACCTCTTGTGCGGCATGGTATCAAACGCACAAATTTAGTAATGAATCACTGATTACAACATCATACGGTAGAGAGTTCCATAGTCTCACTGCTCTTACAGTAAAGAATCCGCGTCTGTTATTATGCTTAAACCTTCTTTCCTCCAGACGTAGAGGATGCCCTCTTGTCCCTGTCTCAGGTCTATGGTTAAAAAGATCATCAGAAAGGTCTTTGTACTGTCCCCTCATATATTTATACATTAAAATTAGATCACCCCTTAGCCTTCATTTTTCCAAACTAAATAGCCCCAAGTGTAATAACCTATCTTGGTATTGCAGACCCCCCAGTCCTCTAATAACCTTGGTCGCTCTTCTCTGCACCCACTCTAGTTCAGCTATGTCTTTCTTATACACCGGAGACCAGAACTGTGCACAGTATTCTAAGGCTAGGTTCATATTGCGTTAGTGGGTGTCTGCTAACGGACCCCATTACATGGCGCAATTGTCACTATTAACACTATGTAACGGATCCGTTAGCGCACCCATTGACTGCAATGTGCTAACGGATCGCTAACGCATTGCAAACGTATGACATTTTTGGCATGCGTCTGCGATGTGCCGTTAGTTTCGGACAGACCTCAAACGCTGCTTGCAGCGTTCAGGGTCCGTTCCTCGCTAGCGCAGATCGGGCATCTGCGCTAGCGGGATTGCCAAGCGCAATCCCTTTTTGAACATTGCATTAGTGCAATCCGTTAGCGTATCCGCTAAACGGATTGCACTAACGCAATGTGAACCTAGCCTTAGCGTGGTCGCACTAGTGACTTGTACAGAGGTAAAATTATGTTCTCCTCATGAGCATCTATGCCTCTTTTAATGCATCCCATTATTTTATTTGCCTTTGTAGCAGCTGCCTGACACTGGCCACTAAACGTGAGTTTGAATAGGATTATCCAAAACTTCGACCAGACACATAAGATCAGCATCACCTGGAATACTGCAATCAATGTTGTTTAGCTCTGACGATTAATATGTCAGACGAAACTGGCAGGTTACTGAATTACTTTTGGAAAAAAAATAACTAAACAGAATGGATTTGCACAAAGTGGCAAATGTGCACCATAAAAACAATGAGAAATTTCAACAACACTGCAATAAAAAGCAACCATACTTTTTTGCTGCTTTTAATTTAAATTTAATTTTTTGCTGTATTTTTAGTGAAAAAAAACTAGCTTTATTAAACATTTACTGTAGACATATGACAAATGTAACCTGCACATAAAAAAAAGAAAAGACTCGGCAAAATCTGCTTTTTGTAAGCAGCTTCTTTACCGCCAAGGTAAAGCAGGTTTCGCCTACAGAAAATACACAGCAAAAACATAAAACATGAATGTAGCCTAACAATCACAATAAACTGCCCTATTTTTTTATGGACTGTACAGAAATGTATTCACAATTGATACAGGCGGCAGACGATGGGTGAGGAATGTCCCACCCCAAAGCACTTGCAGCTTGTTTGCATGTGGTTTCAAAGTTGGATTTCTTAAAAAACGCAAAGTGGATTTCTACATTCAAAGTATAGATTTAAAAACTGTAAAAATAGCAGCATGTACATTAGTTTGAGGTATAAAATCGTCATGACACTGTAAAGGTGGAGAAGATGGCTACCACCCCCTCTGGAGACACCTGCTGTTTTAAAATTAGGCAAAATGTATTTTATTGCATATTTTATCATCCTGCAGTTTTTGTTATTCAGGGGTGACACTGACAGGGTTAACTGTAGGGCCGGCCTATAGTTGGGGAGGAGTAATAGGAACATGGTTGTTAGTTCCTGGTTGAGAGTTAGCTTGGTAAAAAACTAGAGAAGATAAAGGACTCTCAGAGCTGTACCCCGGTGTATGCTGAAGACAACCAGAATTGCAAGGAGATAGCAAGGCTTACAACAGACGAGCAACAGGGACAGCAGAATCACTTCTCAGCAAAGCAAGTATAAAAGAGACTCTGAGTGTAGGTGAAGTGGTAACCAGACATGGAGATCTGCAGTGAAGGAATACGGGGTCGGGCAGGCTGGAGCACGTCAGTAAGGTGGTAGCTAGTGAGAGATTCCTTACACCATTCACACACAGTGCAGTTAGGACTCAGTGGTCACAGCAAAACACATTGATCCATGTGGCTCTGATGGAGATCCCCCGTGTAGCCTGTTGTAAACTAGCAACGTTCACAAGTCATGTGCCGCCATCTATAACCACCACGTATGTGTTTCTGTCCTGTGAGACAGAAGAAAATGTATCCAAGAACTGTATCTGCTACAATCTGCATATAGTTTCAACATTTCGTAAAGAAGAGTTTATTTTTCTAAAACTGTCTGGCTTAGTCTCCAAGAATGTGAATGGTCCCCAGCTCCAACTTGATGCAGGAGTCCACTTTGAGAGTGACTTTAAGGTAAAGAACATGAGTGCACACACCCGGGGACCCATCTGTGCGGTCAGATTTTCATGGACTGACTAAATGGATAAGGTGCAGGTTAAGAAACATCGCCTCTATGTAGCAGAGCCGATCGGGCTATGGCAGCTTTGAGACTATTGAAGCATGCCAAAAGTTTAAAATAAATGTTTTTAAAAATATTTAAAAAATTAAATATTATAAAAGCTTAAATCGCCGCCCTTTTGCCCCATTCAAAATAAAACAATAAAAATAAAATAAAACATACACATATTTGGTATTACCAGGCTCAGAATCGCCCGATCTATCAAAGAAAAAAGGAATAACCTTATCGCTAAACGGCATAGCGAGAAAAAAAAGAAAAACACCAAAATTACGATTTTTTTGGTTGCCGCGACACTACATTAAAATGCAATAACGGGCAATGAAGAGATCATATCTGCACCAAAATGGTATTATTAAAACCATCAGTTCGACCCTCACCCAACTCGAGATCACAAAAAATGGAGACACTACGGATATCTGAAAATGGCGCAATTTTTTATATCTTTTTAACAAAGTTTGGAATTTTTTTTAGCTCTAGTGAACCTAGTAAAAAAGCCAAACAAAAAAATGTTTGTGTGAGATTGCACTTTTTTTTTGCAATTTCACCGGACTTGGAATTTTTTTCCCATTTTTTAGTACATGACATGGTAAAACCAATGGTGTAGTTCAAAAGAACAATTTGTCCTGCAAAAAACAAGCCCTCTCATGGCCATATTGACATAAAAATAAAAAAGTTATGGCTCTGGGAAGGAGGGGAGTGAAAAATGAAAAAATCTTCGGGGGTGAAAGGGTTAAAGATAACCTTTCACCATTATTTTTATCTTGTACTGAACATATGAAGTAAAAGGTGCTAGAGAGCAGAATGAAACTTATTTTAAAAAATGTCACCTCTTCGATGGGGAGATATTATTAATCTAAGTATTTGGCACTTTAACAGTTTTTTTTTAAGACCAAGTGGTCATTGCAGAAAGATTTCACTGGGGGCATGTACTTCTTCTGCTTTCTGATACTGACCAATCATAAGCAGACAGCAACCCACTGGGGAAAGAATGCAATTGCATTTCCTTTCTTTGTGATCGAGAGGCAAAAATTAAAAAAAGTTTTATTCTACTACGCAATGCCTATTACATCATGAGTCCAGTTCAACATGAAACAGTTTGTGAAATGTCCTCTTTAAAGGAGCCTTTTCTAACTTCGGACTGTAAAAGGCATTCCATTAGTTTGAGTTTAATCATATATGCAAATAGACTGTTCAGAGAGAAAGAGGACAGGAACTCTAGTGCCACCTACTGGGAGTGGCAATTCTAAAAGTCAATAATGACCCTTTACACCAGTGATTTCCAACCTTTCTTACCTTGGAAGCCACGTTCAGTTCAGAAAGAAGGTGTGAGCCACTGTCAGAGCCCCCTAAATTAAATCACATCCAGCTCCTGCTTGTGCCATGGAAGTAACACCCAGTGTCATGGGGCTACCGCGACAGAGAGGTTCTAGAGAACTGCAGCGCTCTGGGCCTCGTTCGCACACAGTGAACAGAAGCTCTTCACCTGTATTCTGACCTAGCTGCTTTGTGTCAGCAGTGCAGGAGTTAACCGTATTGCTAAGTTGCTGAGAGCTGGGTCTCTCAGCTGAAGTGGATCTTGTAATCTGATCCTCTATATAGACCCAGTCCTGACTTCAGCTAGTGTCAGTGATCAGTTCTACTGCGTGGCTTGGAGGTTGAAGGAGCGTAGTGTTGGTGTTGGAGGTTTATTTACAGAGATTGGTGTCTGCAGTTTTGGTTGCATGTTAAACCTGTTTTCTTTACTAAGTTTATTTCTTCTCTTCCCTTCTCTGTGTTTCCTCTGTGGATGTGTGAGCATTTGGTAAGTTTGAGACTTTAAGTTACCTTGTCTGTATACCCTGTTAATTGTTGTATTATAACACTGGTGCAGTCCACCTCCTTTGGGGGGAGAGGGGGCCCCTGATAGGGCCTGCACAGGAGACAGGGATACGCTGGCAGCTCGGGCCTCCTAACCATCATAGGTACCCCCGAGATAAGGGAAAGCCAGGGCCCCATTTAAGTGGTAGGGACAGGTGCGGGTTCCAGTACGCCGTCCTGCCCCTTTATCGCCGTTTACCGCGTGACTCCCAGAGACCCCATTATCAGCATATTTACAATGAAAGCTTCCCCCATAGAAATCACACAAGGCAGTATACCTGCATCTTGGTGTTTCCAACTGACCTTCAACAGGTTTCCTTGCATGAAGCACTCCCAGCACACTATCATATCCAGCTCCAAGCACCCCCTCGATCTGGCAGTATCCTATGTCCAGCTTAGCACTTACTTAACCTCTCCAACTACAATACCAGCACATCCGCATCCAGATCTGACCTGCACCAAGTTAGCAGTCAGCCGCAAGCCACACATCAAGGTCCTACAAACCACAGGTTGAGGATCCATGCTATAAAGGATCTTGCTACATGACATACAATAAGAAGCCAAATGAGAAACTCCATTAAACAACTGTACATCATTTATTCATCGCAAGTCATACAAAATCAATAAAAATCTACAAAATAAAACAAGCAAAAATCCATCCTTGAAAACACATTGGTCAATATAACATTGCATCAAATCTCCATAAACTAGGCCAATGGACACACAGTTTATGATAGGAGACTCTGGAAACGTAGATACATTGAGGCAGAATTATTAACTCTGTCCTAAACTCAGAATAAAATTAGAACAGTTAAGTAGAGACTGCATCAAATCTATCACATTATGCATTAAATATTTGGTGCATGTAGATGTGTAAAACACTTTCTTAACTCTTTGTTGCTTTACTTTACTACAATATTTTGCACTGGATTAAGGATAAATGCCATTAATAAATTGGGAAGATGATAAAGCTCCATTTAGTCCATGTCACTTTTTCTAGACAGATTTAAAAAATGTCTATTATGGAATAAAAAGTTTTTAAAACATGGAATTAGTTTTGCTTTCAGCACATACTTCATTATTTCGCTACTTGAGCTACAATTCTGCTGCTTAGTAAATCTCCACTATTATTTTTATATATTTCAAGAACAGTGCAAGCCTCGTCACAAACAGAAGTTCTGGCCAATGTTTCATTTATGTTTTGCTTTAGTCATGCAGTTGGAACATGTAGGAATGTCTACCTCCTATAAAACAAACTCGTTGGGAATAGTGAGTTGGGTAATCTCTTATTTATAACAGATTGTGTTTACTCGCTCAATTTATTGTTCACTGATCAAAGTTCAAATCCTTTAGCTCCACCACACCTTTGACACTTATTCAATAAACATGGGAAATAAAGCCTCCTACCCCGTACTTGATAGCTGAAAGAAACACACATTGTGGCTCCTGTATCATTGTGCATCAGAAAATACCTGTATGGCATTGTCTACCAACTGTACAATGTTAAGAAATATCAGCTCTTCTAAAATGCAAACTATATGACCACAGGCTGGATCTGTCATACAAATATCAAATAAGGAACACAAAGTATGTGATAGGCTCACTATTTCAGGTGGATCCTCAAAGCCCAAGGTCCGGGTGGGTACATGGGAAATGGGCATCAGTACAGCAGACAGTTGGGGCACGCAGGAAACAGAGGTCCTGGAGACCACAGATAAGTAGCAGTGGTCCTGGAGATGACAGCCAAGTAGCAGAGGTCCTGGAGACTATAGACAGGTAGCAGAGATTCTGGAGACTGCAGACAGATTCCATAGTCCTGGAGTCCGCAGACAGGTAGCAGAGGTCCTGGAGACCGCAGACAGGTAGCAGAGGTCCTAGAGACCACAGACAGGTAGCAGAGGTCCTGGAGACCGCAGATAGGTATCCGAGGTCCTAGAGACCACAGACAGGTAGCAGAGGTCCTGGAGACCGCAGATAGGTATCCGAGGTCCTAGAGACCACAGACAGGTAGCAGAGGTCCTGGAGACCGAAGACAAGTAGCAGAGGTCCTGGAGTCCGCAGACAGGTACCAGAGGTCCTAGAGACCACAGACAGGTATCAGAGGTCCTAGAGACCACAGACAGGTAGCAGAGGTCCAGGAAACTGCAGACAAGTAGCAGAGGTCCTGGAGACCGCAGACAGGTAGCAGAGATCTTGGAGACTGCAGACTCAATTTACAGGTAGCAGAGGTTCAGGAGACTGCAGACACATCAGAGGTCATGGAGACTGCAGACAGGTAGCAGAGGACGTGTAGACCGCAGACAGGTAGCTGAGATCTTGCAGAGCACAGATATTTAGCAGGCATGCTACAGACTGCACACAGGTAGCAGAGGTCCTAGAGAATGCAGACATAAATTAGAGGTCCTAGAGACAGGTAGCAGAGGTCCTGTAGACTGCAGACAGGTAGCAGAGGTCCTGCAGACCTAAAAGGGGTACTGAGCACGTCATGGTGCACGGACAAACTAAGAGTCTTAATACCACGACACAGGTGTTTCTTGGAGGCCTTATATAGGCCTAGGTGGATACTTTGAGCTACTTGCAAAGCTCGAAGTGAAAGACAAGAAAGTGTAAAGGGAGCAGAACCCGGACCCAAAATAGACGTATTACAGTATGAATGAAAAAGACAAGTATCCAATCAATAAGAGATGGGAGAGGATATGTAGGAAAAAAAGAATTATATACCGGGAAACATTTTAGATATTTCTCCCCCTTTATTGATCTAAAAAAAGACAAAAAAGCAAGAATAAAGCTACCATTGTCGATCAGACCAGATCAGCAGTCAGAGCAAGAAATTTATACACTTATTATTATTTTGTTGTTTTGTTCTAAGACGTTATCAAAGCCATTTTTGAAACCATTGACTATATATGCCATGACCACCTCCAAAATGCCACAAATCCATCTGTGCTAATTTAGGCTATTTTTGCTGTTGACATAACTGATGATTTTTTTCTTATTGGGACAAAAAAAAATAATGGACCCTTTTTTGTAGCACAAGTGACCTATCTAAGAGTAGTGTATGGACCATATTCCAATAGTGAACTGTCAGATCTTAGTTGTTCCACCATTTATTTAACTGTCATATATGAAGAACAGGAGATATATCTAATGCATAAAATTCCAAAGATGTTATTTACAATTTACTGTTAAAGGGAACCTGTCAGCTGATACATGCTGCTCAAACCGTGTTATCCCAACATGTATGTTTGCCTCTGAAACACTGCGGTGTTTCAGAGAAAAACATACTTTTAAGAACCGTGCTATTGACTAGTCGCACAGGCAGGTCCCTGGCGGCTTCTCTCCACCTGCTGACACTGACAAGCTTCTGCCTATAAGTGCACGTAGGCAGAGGCCTATTAGTCAGTGTAAGTGGGTGGGGAAAAGCCTCCGGGACCCACCTGTACGACTAGTCAATAGCACGGCTCTGTCTCCAGCGGCTATTAGAAGTGTGTTATTCTCTGAAACGCCGCAGTATGTATCAGCTGACCGGTTTCCTTGAACTATTTTAATGTTAATTTAAATGCTTGCTAATTAGAAACAAGCACAATGGATTCTAAATAAGTCACTTTCACTATGAACTTCCATTTTGCTAGTAAAGTTGAATCTCCAAAAATTTAATGTAGACAAATTTGCTTAATTCGAGGGTAGATAAATAAATTTTTGTCAATTATGTGTGTCAGACCCTATGGAGCCTAATCAACAGTGGAGCCAGAAGAGAAAAAACCTGGAAGCGACGGCCCATTCTGTACCCTCAAGTCTGCCAAAATCCATTTTTGGGAGATTTGCTCAGCTCTATTAATAATATACAAAATAATAATCATAGTCACATATCCAACTTACCATAACTCTTGTATATGCCATAGCAGTGAATGTACGTTTTCTTACTAATACTTCCTAAAATTTGAGAGGCAAATATGTTTGAGCCAAGCAATGTGAATACTTGTGCACGAATATTCTGGCCTAGTCTGCACCGTTCCATCTACAAAGAGGAGAAAACACAAAGAATTGTGGGGATTGGTATGTAAACGAGACCTGAAAAGGACCTATATTTGCTTCCTAAGTTTGTGTACAGGATCTTCCTGGATGTAGCCGTGATGCAAACATCAGCTTTAGAAAATAGCATTGAAAAAAAGTAATTAGCCAAAGCAGATGTGCAGCCCTGGACATTTCTGACTTAGTCTCTTAGCATGGAGGAAAGCATCCTTTGTACCAGGGGAAAATTCAAGCTCTGGGTAAAACTCACATGACTGTTTGCTCTCCACATTTTTGAAGGGGCGAGTAAACACAGCAGTGCTCTAAATAAGCCACGTCTATGGAGAGACAAAACTAAAGATAGACAAACTGTTTTACTTTGTTACTTTGTTTCCATTTTACCGATTCTGCTTTTCTGTAATTTTAACAGCAAAAACATTTTTGACGAAAAGTTTTGATGTTGTGTCATTAATTCTGATATTAAAAGGTTACTACTTCTGATATAATGATTGTTAGTCCTGATGATAATTACAAGACAGACAATCATTTTCTATTCTAATTAAAAACGAGGATCTGCCAAACGAGTCTTTGCCATTCATTCCACATTAATTTGTGAAAAAATGAAATAGTGTTTCAAATTTTGCAGAATATGTGGTGCTAAGGATCCAAGCGGGGGGCAGAGCTAACATTAGGCAGGGGGTCCTGAAGAAGATACGGAGAATCTCTGTATCCAGATTCATATGTTTGACAATCGGGATCAGAGTTCGGACTGTAATGTCTGAACCTGTCACGAATCGCGTATTCCAACCTTAACCCCTCTGTGACCTTAGACGTACTATCCCGTCGAGGTGCCCTGGGCTTATCTGACCCTGGACGGGATAGTACGTCATAGCCGATCGGCCGCGCTCACGGGGGGAGCGCGGCCGATCGCGGCCGGGTGTCAGCTGCTTATCGCAGCTGACATCCGGCACTATGTGCCAGGAGCGGTCACGGACCGCCCCCGGCACATTAACCCCTGGCACACCGCGATCAAAGATGATCGCGATGTGCCGGCGGTGCAGGGAAGCACCGCGCAGGGAGGGGGCTCCCTGCGGGCTTCCCTGAGCCCCCCGCAGCAACGCGATGTGATCGCGTTGCTGTGAGGGTCTCCTCACCTCCCTCCCTGCTCGAGCTCCGGATCCAAGATGGCCGCGGATCCGGGTCCTGCAGGGAGGGAGGTGGCTTCACAGAGCCTGCTCAGAGCAGGCACTGTGAAGGCTGCAGCGCTGCATGTCAGATCAGTGATCTGACAGAGTGCTGTGCAAACTGTCAGATCACTGATCTGTGATGTCCCCCCCTGGGACAAAGTAAAAAAGTAAAAAAAAAATTTTTCCAAATGTGTAAAAAAAATTAAAAAAAATATTCCAAAATAATGAAAAAAAAAAATATATATTATTCCCATAAATACATTTCTTCATCTAAATAAAAAAAAAAAAACAATAAAAGTACACATATTTAGTATCGCCGCGTCCGTAACGACCCGACCTATAAAACTGTCCCACTAGTTAACCCCTTCAGTAAACACCGTAAGAAAAAAAAAAAAAAACGAGGCAAAAAACAACGCTTTATTATCATACCGCCGAACAAAAAGTGGAATAACACGCGATCAAAAGGACAGATATAAATAACCATGGTACCGCTGAAAGCGTCATATTGTCCCGCAAAAAAAGAGCCGCCATACAGCATCATCAGCAAAAAAATAAAAAAGTTATAGTCCTGAGAATAAAGCGATGCAAAAATAATTATTTTTTCTGTAAAATAGTTTTTATCGTATAAAAGCGCCAAACCATAAAAAAATGATATAAATGAGGTATCGCTGTAATCGTACTGACCCGAAGAATAAAACTGATTTATCAATTTTACCAAACGCGGAACGGTATAAACGCCTCCCCCAATAGAAATTCATGAATAGCTGGCTTTTGGTCATTCTTCCTCACAAAAATCGGAATAAAAAGCGATAAAAAAATGTCACGTGCCCAAAAATGTTTTCAATAAAAACGTCAACTCGTCCCGCAAAAAACAAGACCTCACATGACTCTGTGGACCAAAATATGGAAAAATTATAGCTCTCAAAATGTGGTATTGCAAAAAATATTTTTTGCAATAAAAAGGGTCTTTCAGTGTGTGACGGCTGCCAATCATAAAAATCCGCTAAAAAACTCGCTATAAAAGTAAATCAAACCCCCCTTCATCACCCCCTTAGTTAGGGAAAAATAAAAAAAAATGTATTTATTTCCATTTTCCCATTAGGGCTAGGGTTAGGGCTAGGGTTAGGGCTAGGGCTAGGGTTAGTGCTAGGGTTAGGGCTAGGGTTAGGGCTAGGGCTAGGGTTAGGGCTAGGGTTAGGGCTAGGGCTAGGGTTAGGGTTAGGGCTAGGGTTAGGGCTAGGGTTAGGGCTAGGGCTAGGGTTAGGGCTAGGGTTAGGGCTAGGGCTAGGGTTAGGGCTAGGGTTAGGGCTAGGGTTAGGGCTAGGGTTAGGGCTAGGGTTAGGGCTAGGGTTAGGGCTAGGGTTAGGGTTAGGGCTAGGGTTAGGGCTAGGGTTAGGGCTAGGGTTAGGGTTAGGGTTGGGGCTACAGTTAGGGTTGGGGCTAAAGTTAGGGTTAGGGTTTAGATTACATTTACATTTGGGAATAGGGTTGGGATTAGGGTTAGGGGTGTGTCAGGGTTAGAGGTGTGGTTAGGGTTACCGTTGGAATTAGGGTTAGGGGTGTGTTTAGATTAGGGTTTCAGTTATAATTGGGGGGTTTCCACTGTTTCGGCACATCAGGGGCTCTCCAAACACGACATGGCGTCCGATCTCAATTCCAGCCAATTCTGCGTTGAAAAAGTAAAACAGTGCTCCTTCCCTTCCGAGCTCTCCTGTGTGCCCAAACAGGGGTTTACCCCAACATATGGGGTATCAGCGTACTCAGGACAAATTGGACAACAACTTTTGTGGACCAATTTCTCCTGTTACCCTTGGGAAAATACAAAACTGGGGGCTAAAAAATAATTTTTGTGGGAAAACAAAAAGATTTTTTATTTTCACGGCTCTGCGTTATAAACTGTAGTGAAACACTTGGGGGTTCAAAGTTCTCACAACACATCTAGATAAGTTCATTGAGGGGTCTAGTTTCCAATATGGGGTCACTTGTGGGGGGTTTCTACTGTTTAGGTACATTAGGGGCTCTGCAAACGCAATGTGACGCCTGCAGACCAATCCATCTAAGTCTGCATTCCAAATGATGCTCCTTCCCTTCCGAGCCCTCCCATGCGCCCAAACGGTGGTTCCCCCCCACATATCGGGTATCAGCGTACTCAGGACAAATTGGACAACAACATTTAGGGTCCAATTTCTCCTGCTAACCTTGGAAAAATACAAAACTGGGGGCTAAAATATAATTTTTGTGGAAAAAAAAATATTTTTTATTTGCATGGCTCTGCGTTATAAACTGTAGTGAAATACTTGGGGGTTCAAAGCTCTCACAACACATCAAGATGAGTTCCTTAGGGGGTCTACATTCCAAAATGGTGTCACTTGTGGGGGGTTTCTACTGTTTAGGTACATTAGGGGCTCTGCAAACGCAATGTGACGCCTGCAGACCATTCCATCTAAGTCTGCATTCCAAATGGCGCTCCTTCCCTTCCGAACCCTCCCATGCGCCCAAACGGTGGTTCCCCCCCACATATGGGGTATCAGCGTACTCAGGACAAATTGGACAACAACTTTTGGGGTCCAATTTCTCCTATTACCCTAGGGAAAATACAAAACTGGGGGCTAAAAAATAATTTTTGTGGGAAAAAAATTTTGTTTTATTTTTATGGCTCTGCATTATAAACTTCTGTGAAGCCCTTGGTGGGTCAAAGTGCTCACCACACATCCAGATAAGTTCCTTAGGGGGTCTACTTTCCAAAATGGTGTCACTTGTGGGGGGTTTCAATGTTTAGGCACATCAGTGGCTCTCCAAACGCAACATGGCATCCCATCTCAATTCCTGTCAATTTTGCATTGAAAAGTCAAACGGCGCTCCTTCCCTTCCGAGCTCTCCCATGCACCCAAACAGTGGTTTACTGCCACATATGGGGTATCAGCGTACTCGGGACAAATTGGACAACAACTTTTGAGGTCCAATTTCTTTTCTTACCCTTGGAAAAATAAAAAATTGGGGGCAAAAATATAATTTTTGTGAAAAAATATGATTTTTTATTTTTACGGTTCTGCATTATAAACTTCTGTGAAGCACTTGGTGGGTCAAAGTGCTCACCACACCTCTAGATAAGTTCCTTAGGGGGTCTACTTTCCAAAATGGTGTCACTTGTGGGGGGTTTCAATGTTTAGGCACATCAGTGGCTCTCCAAACGCAACATGGCGTCCCATCTCAATTTCTGTCAATTTTGCATTGAAAAGTCAAACTGCGCTCCTTCCCTTCCGAGCTCTCCCATGCGCCCAAACAGTGGTTTACTGCCACATATGGGGTATCAGCGTACTCAGGACAAATTGGACAACAACTTTTGAGGTCCAATTTCTTCTCTTACCCTTGGAAAAATAAAAAATTGGGGGCAAAAATATAATTTTTGTGAAAAAATATGATTTTTTATTTTTACGGTTCTGCATTATAAACTTCTGTGAAGCACTTGGTGGGTCAAAGTGCTCACCACACATCCAGATAAGTTCCTTAGGGGGTCTACTTTCCAAAATGGTGTCACTTGTGGGGGGTTTCAATGTTTAGGCACATCAGTGGCTCTCCAAACGCAACATGGCGTCCCATCTCAATTCCTGTCAATTTTGCATTGAAAAGTCAAATAGCGCTCCTTCCCTTCCGAGCTCTCCCATGCGCCCAAACAGTGGTTTACTGCCACATATGGGGTATCAGCGTACTCAGGACAAATTGGACAACAACTTTTTGGGTCCAATTTCTCCTGTTACCCTTGGTAAAATAAAACAAATTGGAGCTGAAGTAAATTTTTTGTGTAAAAAAGTTAAATGTTCATTTTTATTTAAACATTCCAAAAATTCCTATTAAACACCTGAAGGGTTAATAAACTTCTTGAATGTGGTTTTGAGCACCTTGAGGGGTGCAGTTTTTAGAATGGTGTCACACTTGGGCATTTTCTATCATATAGACCCCTCAAAATGACTTCAAATGAGACGTGGTCCCTAAAAAAAAATGGTGTTGTAAAAATGAGAAATTGCTGGTCAACTTTTAACCCTTATAACTCCCTAACAAAAAAAAAAATTGGTTCCAAAATTATGCTGATGTAAAGGAGACATGTGGGAAATGTTACTTATTAAGTATTTTGTGTGACATATCTCTGTGATTTAATTGCATAAAAATTCAAAGTTTGAAAATTGCGAAATTTTCAAAATTTTCGCCAAATTTCCGTTTTTTTCACAAATAAACGCAGGTACTATCAAAGAAATTTTACCACTATCATGAAGTACAATATGTCACGAGAAAACAATGTCAGAATCACCAGGATCCGTTGAAGCGTTTCGGAGTTATAACCTCATAAAGGGACAGTGGTCAGAATTGTAAAAATTGGCCTGGTCATTAACGTGCAAACCACCCTTGGGGGTAAAGGGGTTAACAGCCTCATAAGCATCAGAAGCTATTGCGTTCAGCTCAAGATGCCCACAGCCGGTCTGAATACTGTGGTCTGTGCTTGGTCCATGAATTTTGGAGATGCGAAAATTGCCTTAGACTGCTGTGTTCTCTTCCTTATAAATTATTATGAAACACAGAAAAGTGCTTTGGGGATTTTATTTCCTGAAGGTGCCCATACACCTTAGATAACTGTAGGTTGAATGCTCATTTGATGTCCCCACATGACCTCAACCGAGTGTACGTGTGTCCTGAATGGTGAGAAGGGAGTAAGAAAATGCCAGACACTTTTGTCAGCAGCATATCTCATAAAAGGAAATCTGTCAGCAGGTTTTGCTGTGTAATTCGAGAGCAACATGAAGTAATTCAAATTGGAATTCAAATTCCAGAAATGTGTCACTTACTAGGCTGAGAGTTACTGTTTCAATACAGATCAGTGTTTTATCGGCAGATAATCATTACAGGACTAGGCGTCCCGTGCCTCCTAGTCCACTTGCTCTGTGTAACCCCGCCCCCACCACTGATTAAAAGCTTTCTGTTAATATACAGTGTACACGGAAAGCTGCCAATCAGTGTTGTGGGCGGAGCTATACACAACCCAACATTCTGTGCTCTGCAAGATCTGCAACAGAGGAAACAGTGATTGTATAAAAATCACAACATGAAGACCAGCAAGTGACACATTGCCGGAATCAGGGTTTCTGCCACTGTGCCAGGCTACCATGCAGCTCTTAGATTACATAGCAAAATCTGGTGACAGATTCCCTTTAAAGAACAAGAAGATGGGGCATTTAGAACTGTTTGAACTTTTTCTTCCCCGACTTCTACATTTACGAAAACAACAATGGGCCCCAGAGACTAGATGGTCATCTGGTCCCAATGAAATCAGAAGGATTTGTACACTTGATGAATTCCCAGGTTTTATAGTGAGCATCACTAAGTCCTTGATTTTAGTGTGCATCACGGCTTAGTAAAGTGCTTTTTTCAAGATTTCAATTTGTAGTAAAGTCTCCTTGGTTTTATAGGATTACAGTATGTCCATTCTTAGATGACACTTATTCACTAAAGGGTTGTCTGACTCCTTGCATTTCTGTATCGAGAGGTGAACAGTGTTTATGATGTCAATGCTTGACAGTTACCATGCCCAAATAGGACATGTGCATCATAGGTGCAATTTGTGCATGCGTCCCGGCAGGTATGTACAGATATGACATTATCAGCATCGCTCACCCCTCAATGCAGAAGTGGGCCCCCACTGGAGCACAATCCCTTCAACGAGGTGATATGTTTCCATGATTTTTTTATTTTATTTTTTTTCCTACTAACTATTGCCTCAAGTCGCATGAACCATGCTTGAATATGCAACAGTTCTTAGTCTTAGGTTTGAAATTATAGAGGATGTAGAGGCATCAGCTGTACCGGGACATTGGTGCCTCAGGGTGCCTATACAGCGCACTAGTGTTGTGGAGGGTACTGTTGGAAATTTTTTGTTCAAGAGAATTAAGTTACACTTGTGGACAAAGTTATTACACATAACTATTTGGTTCCATAGCAAAATTTTAAAAGGGGACTTACTATGACACAGGCAAAATCAGCAGTAGGAAAGTTTGATGATTTGGACAGTTAGATGGATTACTTTCTTCACGTCTTACATTCCTTGGTTTATCATCACTATTCATTTAAAGAAGACCTATCACTGGATTTTTTTCTTTAATTAAAACCGATAACCTCCCTCAATTGTGCTCCGCTTCCCTCCGTCGTCCTGTCTGCTCCCCTGTCCTCCTGTCCGCTCCCCCCATGCTCCGATACCCCCATGCTCCGATCTCCCCCCCTCATACTTACCAAGCCTCCCGGTGTCCGTCCGTCTTCTCCATGGGTGCCGCCATTATCCAAAATGGCAGGCGCATGCGCAGGCAGATTCGTTCCAGGTACATTTTGATCACTGTGATAAAACCTATCACAGTGATCAAAATAAAAAAAATAGTAAATGAATCCCCCCCTTTATCACCCCCATAGGTAGGGACAATAATAAAATAAAGAAAATATATATATTTTTTTTCCACTAGGGCTAGGGTTAGAACTAGGGTTAGGGTTAGAACTAGGGTTAGGGTTAGGGTTAGAGCTAGGGTTAGGGTTAAGGTTAGGGCTAGGTTTAGGGTTAGAACTAGGGTTAGGGTTAGAATTATGTGCACACAGTGCGGATTTGGCTGCGGATCCGCAGCGGATTGGCCGTAGCAGTTTTCCATCAGGTTTACAGTACCATGTAAACCTATGGAAAACTAAATCCGCTGTACCCATGGTGCGGAAAATACCGCGCAGAAACGCTGCGTTGTATTTTCCGCAACATGTCAATTCTTTGTGCGGATTCCGCAGCGTTTTACACCTGTTCCTCAATAGGAATCCGCAGGTGAAATCCGCACAATAAACACTGGAAATCCAAGGTAAATCCACAGGTAAAACGCAGTGCATTTTTTTCAAAAATGGTACGGAATAATCTCACATGAATCCGCAACGTGGGCACATAGCCTTAGGGTTAGGGTTGGAATTAGGGCTAGGGTTGGAAACAGGGTTAAGATTAGGCTTGTGGTTAGGGTTATGGTTAGGGTTAGGGGTGTGTTGGGGTTAAAGTTGTGGTTAGGGTTGGGATTAAGGTTAGGGTTGGGATTAGGGTTAGGGTTAGGGTTGGGATTAGGGTTACGGGTGTGTTGGGGTTAGGGTTGTGGTTAGGGCTGTGTTGGGGTTAGGGTTGTGATTAGGGTTATAGCAACAATTGGGATTAGGTTTAGGGGTGTGTTGGGGTTAGTGTTGGAGTTAGAATTGAGGGGTTTCCACTGATTAGGCACATCAGGGGTCTCCAAACGCAACATGGCGCCACCATTGATTCATTCCAGCCAATCTTGCGTTCAAAAAGTCAAATGGTGCTCCCTCCCTTCCGAGCCCGGACGTGCGCCCAAACAGTTGTTTACCCCCACATATGGGGTATCAGCGTACTCAGGACAAACTGGGCAACAAATATTGGGGTGTACTTCTCCTGTTACTCTTGCGGAAAAAAAATTGCTTACTAAAACATCATTTTTGAGGAAAGAAAAATGATTTTTTATTTTCACGGCTCTGCGTTGTAAACTTCTGTGAAGCACTTGGGGGTTCAGAGTGCTCACCACACATCTAGATAAGTTCCTTGGCGGGTCTAGTTTCCAAAATGGGGTCACTTGTGGAGGGTTTCTACTGTTTAGGCACATCAGGGGCTCTGCAAATGCAACGTGACGCCCGCAGACCATCCAATCAAAGTCTGCATTTCAAAACGTCACTACTTCCTTTCCGAGCCCTGACGTGTGCTTAAACAGTGGTTCCGCCCCACATATGGGGTATCAGCGTACTCAGGACAAACTGGACAACAACTTTTGGGGTCCAATTTCTCCTGGTACTCTTGTGAAAATAAAAAATTGCAGGCTAAAAAATAATTTTTGAGGAAAGAAAAATGATTTTTTATTTTCCTGACTCTGCGTTAAAAATTTCTGTGAAGCACTTGGGGGTTTAAAGTGGTCACCTCACATCTAGATTAGTTCCATGGGAGGTCTAGTTTCCAAAATGCGGTCATATGTGGGGGAGCTCCAATGTTTAGGCACACAGGGGCTCTCCAAATGCGACATGGTGTCCGCTAACGATTGGAGCTAATTTTTCATTCAAAAAGTCAAATGGCGCTCCTTCCCTTCCGAGCCCTGCCGTGTGCCCAAACAGTGGTTTTCTCCCACATGTGAGGTATCAGTGTACTCAGGAGAAATTGCACAATACATTTTAGGATCCATTTTATCCTGCTGCCCATGTGAAAATGAACAAATTGTGGTTAAAATAAATTTTTTTGTGAAAAAAAAAGTACTTTTTCATTTTTACAGATCAATTTGTGAAGCACCTGGGGGTTCAAAGTACTCACTATGCATCTAGATAAGTTCCTTGGGGGGTCTAGTTTCTAAAGTGGGGTCACTTGTGGGGGAGATCCAATCTTTAGGTACACAGGGGCTCTCCAAACGCGACATGGTGTCTGCCAACGATTGGAGCTAATTTTTCATTCAAAAGTCAAATGGCGCTCCTTCCCTTCCGAGCCTTGCCGTGTGCACAAACAGTGGTTTGTGACCACATATGAGGTATCGGTGTACTCAGGAGAAATTGCCCAACACATTTTAGGATCCATTTTATCCTGTTGCCTATGTGAAAGTGAAAAAATTGAGGCTAAAAGAAATTTTTTGTGAAAAAAAGTACTTTTTCATTTTTACGGATCAATTTGTGAAGCACCTGTGGGTTCAAAGTGCTCACTATGCATCTAGCTAAGCTCCTTGGGGGGTCTAGTTTCCAAAATGGGGTGATTGTGGGGGAGCTCTAATGTTTAGGCACACAGGGGCTCTCCAAACACGACATAGTGTCCGCTAAAGATTGGAGCCAATTTTTCACTAAAAAAGTCAATTGGCGCTCCTTCCCTTCCGAGCCCTGTCGTGCGCCCAAACAGTGGTTCCCCCAACATATGGGTTATTGGCATACTCAGGTCAAGTTGTACAATAACTTTTGGGGTACAGTTTCTGCTTTTACCCTTGGGAAAATAAAAAAATTGTTGCTAAAAGATCATTTTTGTGACTAAAAAGTTAAATGTTCATTTTTTCCTTCCATGTTGCTTCTGCTGCTGTGAAGCACCTGAAGGGCTAATAAACTTCTTGAATGTGGTTTTGAGCACCTTGAGGGGTGCAGTTTTTAAAATGGTGTCACTTTTGGGTATTTTCAGCCATTAGACCCCTCAAACTGACTTCAAATGTGAGGTGGTGCCTAAAAAAAATGGTTTTGTAAATTTCGTTGTAAAAATGAGAAGTAGCTGGTCAAATTTTAACCCTTATAACTTGCTAGCAAAAAAAAATTTGTTTCCAATATTTTACGAAAAAACAGTCTCAGAACCACTAGGATCCGTTGAAGCATTCCTGAGTTATTACCTCATAAAGGGACACTGGTCAGAATTGCAAAAAACGGCCAAATCATTAAGGTCAAAATAGGCTGGGTCATGAAGGGATTAATCAGTCAATCGATAAATCAATCTGTCGATCAGTAAGTCAATGAAATGGTCTGTCTCCCTGTCTACTCTATTTATCCTTGTTATAAGTCTAGTATGAGGATATTTTTTGCCTTTTATTATATTTGATGCCTATGTGCTGTAATATGTCACATGTATGATTCTGATACAGGATAGTTATCTACAGTCACTATTTAGAACTTAATTTCCTAAAAAGTAAAATTACGTGAACTATATTTGACCTTTCCAAACTTTTCACAAACCTTCCCAGTACTATAGCCATTATTAAAAATGAGGTAAAATAAACTTAGGATATTTGGCACATTTACTAAGCTATCAAGCCCACACCTCTATTCTGCAGCTTTTTTTTTTAAAAAAAGCATAGTTTCCAGAGAAAACCAGGGCATAAAAGTGTCAGCATATAACACTGAACCAATCCAAAATGTAAGGCAAGACGTGAAATGTGGACAATCCCGCACATACCTTTCCTGCTACCATGGCCCAGTGAATACAGCGGTTACCATGGATGGACCTTACAATTGGGTGGACTTCAGAGGGCAGTCTTTGTTTCTGATCTCTACCCAAATAGAAAGCTATGATCCAGTCTGACGCATTGTGTACTTTGAGCAGGACGACCACACATTTCAATAGTCACCAAGATGTTTTCTGAAAGTTGTTTTTTTCTTTATCCCTTCCATAGTCTTCTTTTAGCCCCTCAAGCTGTCACATTGGATGAAGTCTAGCATGTTGTGTAATAGATCAAACCATCCCTTACAAATTTTAGATCTTCAAAAGTATAAAAGTATGAATATTCTGGTTGTAAATTGTAAGCATTTAAAGTCCTTTATTTTGTATAATTCGTAACGTAGGAAGAAACTATCAACTTTTTTTATAAATATGTTATCTACAGAAAATAGCATAGTATAAACCAACTATTTAAATTAAACAATACATGCACATAACAACTACCAACAGCCTGACTACTTCCACAATAGGACCAAGAATATTATTACAACTTCCCCTTTGAATAAAATTTTATATGAAATGTTAAATAGGAATTGAAAAAGGTTGTCCAAATGTGTTATGAAATAGCTCAGGTGGTCCCTGCTGGTCCTGCAGAAATCATGTGCCAAACATCAATGGGTGCACCTGATCACTGGCCTCAGCAATCATGAGCCATACTTGCAAGCCTCATTCCCTTATTTTGAGAGTTTTAGCTAGGAATTCTGTTTCTGCTATGCCACTTTTGCCCTAGAGAATTGAGGTACTTAAATCTGGCACCTGTGGAAACATGTTCGTATGTCATATTAATAGGTCAATGTGTTTGCATCTAACCATGTACTAAACTCTACCATTTGAAGTGAAAACTTAATACTTTTTTATAGAATAACATCTAGTAGAGTTGTGTTTGTCAGGTAACATAAGTGATATAGGAGTAACATGTGATTTCATATCTTTATTTTCATTGAAAACAACAGATAACAGTCAAAACATATCACCGAAGAATTAGTACTTTGTATACAATGCTAGAAACACACAAGTAATCAAACCACATTGGTTTTAAAAGAAACATATAATATAATATAAAATATAACATAAAACAAAAGACCCTAAACTTCATTTCACACCATAATTAAAATCAAGAGTGGTTCCAACATTTTGACCATGGCGGAGATTGCATGTAACCTCTAAATTCCTTTTCCTGTCAGAAGTTAAAGGGTTATTCATAAGTTGTCTCTTGAGCTACATAAAGCTTTTCAGCTTTCACTTCCTGGTCTCTGGGGGGTGGACAATTCTCCTTGAGTGACAGTTCTGGTGAGTAACAAAGCTGTAGTATTAGTAGAACTATAAAGCACAGGACAGGTTCTGCTGTAACAGATTCAGCTACAAGTGCTTTGTTCTTGAGTGTACACTTATCAGTATATTTACAGTACAGACCAAAAGTTTGGACACACCTTCTCATTTAAAGATTTTTCCGTATTTTCATGACTATGAAAATTGTACATTCACACTGAAGGCATCAAAACTATGCATTAACACATGTGGAATTATACACTTAACAAAAAAGTGTGAAACAACTGAAAATATGTCTTATATTCTAGGTTCTTCAAAGTAGCCACCTTTTGCTTTGATGACTGCTTTGCACACTCTTGGCATTCTCTTGATGAGCTTCAAGAGGTAGTCACCGGGAATGGTCTTCTAACAATCTTGAAGGAGGTCCCAGAGATGCTTAGCACTTGTTGGCCCTTTTGCCTTCACTCTGCGGTCCAGCTTACCCCAAACCATCTCAATTGGGTTCAGGTCTGGTGACTGTGGAGGCCAGGTCATCTGGCATAGCACCCCATCACTCCCCTACTTGGTCAAATAGCCCTTACACAGCCTGGAGGTGTGTTCGGGGTCATTGTCGTGTTGAAAAATATATGATGGTCCAACTAAACGCAAACCGGATGGAATAGCATGCCACTGCAAGATGCTGTGGTAGCCATGCTGGTTCAGTATGCCTTCAATTTTGAATAAATCCCCAACAGTGTCACCAGCAAATCACTCCCACACCATCACACCTCCTCCATGCTTCACGGTGGGAACCAGGCATGTAGAGTCCATCCGTTCACCTTTTCTGCATCGCCAAAGATCTCAAATTTGGACTCATCAGACCAAAGCACAGATTTCCACTGGTCTAATGTCCATTCCTTGTGTTATTTAGCCCAAACAAGTCTCTTCTGCTTGTTGCCTTTCCTTAGCAGTGGTTTCCTAGCAGATATTTTACCATGAAGGTCTGCTGTACAAAGTCTCCTCTTAACAGTTGTTGTAGAGATGGGTCTGCTGCTAGAACTCTCTGTGGCATTGACCTGGTCTCTAATCTGAGTTGCTGTTAACCTGCGATTTCTGAGGCTGGTGACTCGGATAAACTTATCCTCAGAAGCAGAGGTGACTCTTGGTCTTCCTTTCCTGGGGTGGTCCTCATGTGAGCCAGTTTCTTTGTAGCGCTTGATGGTTTTTCCAACTGCACTTGGGGACAGTTTCAAAGTTTTCCCAATTTTTCAACTTTTCAATTCATTTCTTAAAGTAATGATGGCCACTAAGTTTTCTTTACTTAGCTGCTTTTTTCTTGCCATAATACAAATTCTAACAGTCTATTCAGTAAGACTTTCAGCTGTGCATCCACCAAAATTCTGCACAACACAACTGATGGCCCCAACCTGTTGTGAATTCTGTTGTCGAACTCCCTCCTGTGGTCGTGAATGATACTTCGGCGAGTTCTGTCTATGGGCTCCCTCTGGTGGCTATGAGTGAAGCTGCTGCTTCTGAGGTTCCTTACACAGGTGACGTGGTTTATCCTTTGGTTGGCTGCTCTATTTAACTCCTCTCAGATCGTTACTCCATGCCAGCTGTCAATGTTTTTGCATTAGTTCAGTTCGCTCCTGGATCTCTCTGGTGACCTGCCTTCTCCTGCAGAAGCTAAGTTCCTTATAGTCTTTATTTGTTCACTGTTTTCTTGTCCAGCTGGTTTTCTTGATTTTGTCTTGCTAGCTGGAAGGGATGTAGAGTGGCCCCTCCGCACCGTGAGTCGGTGCAGAGGTCTTTTTGCACACTCTGCGTGGTCTTTTGTAGGTTTTTGTGCTGATCGCAAAGTTACCTATCCTATCCTCTGTCTATTTAGTAAGTCTGGCCTCCCTTTGCTGAAACCTGTTTCATTTCTGCGTTTGTGACTTTCATCTTTACTCACAGTCAATATATGTGGGGGGCTTCCTTTACCTTTGGGGAATTTCTCTGAGGCAAGGTAGGCTTTATTTTCTATCTCTAGGGCTAGATAGCTCTTAGGCTGTGACGAGGCACCTAGGTCTGGTCAGGAGCGCTCCACGGCTATTTCTAGTGTGTGATAGGATTAGGGCTTGCGGTCAGCAGAGCTCCCACATCCCAGAGCTCGTCCTGTATGAGGTTTAACTATCAGGTCATTCCGGGTGCTCCTAACCACCAGGTCATAACACCAACCCCATTTATAAGGCAAGAAATCCCACTTATTAAACCTGACAGGGCAGACCTGTGAAGTGAAAACCATTCCCGGTGACTGCCTCTTGAAGCTCATCAAGAGAATGTCAAGAGTGTGCAAAGCAGTCATCAAAGCAAAAGGTGGCTACTTTGAAGAACCTAGAATATAAGACATATTTTCAGTTGTTTGACACTTTTTTGTTAAGTATATAATTCTACATGTGTTAATTCATAGTTTTGATGCCTTCAGTGTGAATGTACAATTTTCATAGTCATGAAAATACAGAAAAATCTTTAAATGAGAAGGTGTGTCCAAACTTTTGGTCTGTACTGTACATATTAAGATAACAGGCCATTTGAACAAGCAAACAAATCAGTGAGAGCCATGATTATGAGACCTGCTCTCGAGAAGCTGATAGAATAAGCTTGTAATATTACAAGATTTATAACAGCAGCTTGTCAGGAGTTGAGAGGGGGGAAGGGGGAAAGCAGGCAAATTTAAAAAAAGACAATTGCTTACCTTCATGCTGTCTAAGTAACCGCAATTTATTAACATGAAAATACTCCTTTAGAAACCCAGTTTATTTAAGAAGTCTGCCTTTACTTGTGATAAAATAGTTCCTGGAGCTTTCCTCTCTAGCCAATGGCCTAACAGGCAACTTTTTGCTTCCAGAATAATTGAGTTTCACTTGTGTGGTAGATATCCAATAGATGTGTTCCCATCCATTTGTCCAATAAGAATGCCTCCAGAAAGGGTTTTGCCTTAGAGCAAGACCATAAATCATGGATCAGATTTGTTGCTAATATGCCACATTTTGGGCAGGAAGCTGGTCTTTCAAGTCCTAGAATGGAGGTGGGAAAGTTAAAAGTATATATGGCATTATGAATTTTTTTTTAGATGCGCCTCTCATCACCTTTCATTGATGATGTGTTTATGAAAATCAATTAAGCCATTTAGAGTGTGCCTAATATTGCCCAGTTCATATACTTCCATCTTTCATTTTATGAAGGCCTTTTCTAGAAACATCTGAATTAGTATTGATATCAGAGCTAAAATTGATTCCTTATCATGACTCCCAACGTTTGTATCAAAGGCATTCAATGATACGTATTTTACTACATACACCAGGTTTTTTCTTTGGAGCAAAAGATCTTCGATTGCTAAAATTTCAAATGTTGGCCTGAATCTATCTCAAATTTGTTTTGAATTTCCTACTTGGCCATCTTACCTTCAAGTATGCCATAAATCATTCACCATTCCAATTCTTTCCTCTTTCCAATTTTTGAACAGTTACTTATCTATCTTATCCTACACTCTGGGCTGTCCCACAGGAACAAAGAATTAGAGAATTGGAAAGACAGTTCAAAGAGTATCTGAATAATTCTCCATACTTGTGTCCCTTGACACCACAGAGCGTTTGATGAGTGTGAGCAAGTCAGGCCCACTTAACATTATCAAATACTATATTAAATTTTAAATACTGGGGTTTCTCTGCACAGGGGTAGTACTGGACTTCATCCAGCATAATGAAGTTCTGATGTTGGTAACTGCTGCTGAACATTTTACAAATTGCCTCTTGCTCTTGTGTGATCAGAGATATCATATTATCAGCTAAACAGTCTGCCAGAATTTTTGAGGCTATTTTCATATCTACATTTATGAGCAAGATGCGTCTATATGACCTAGGAAGAGCTGGGTTCTCCTATTTTGCAATAATTTGATATGTCACCATAACGGACTATTGAGAGCCCTGCTCAAAAAGGGAGTCATTAAATAAAGACACTAGCGTACTATTAATCTGTTCCCTTACCTCCTTGTAAAACACACCAGTGTAACTGGTTCTGGTCCATTACCTATTGTGAGTAGCCTGTTTGGCCTAAACGTACAATACAACCATGGCCTGCAGCATCTCAGGACTTATCTTCCATCAAGTGCATCTAAGCTTCACTGGAAAATTACAAAAGGAGCTACCAGCAGCGGATTTTGATGATTTGAGAACCCAAGTGCATTCAGTACGGCAGAAAATTCCTCAGAGAACCAATAACAACCTCATTGATAGCAGACAAGGAGCGTAAGTGCAGGAATTTTTGCGCTTGGTGCTCATACTCAATACTGGAAAAATCAAGATGTTTTTGAAAATGTAATGTCTATTTTTTTACCATTTGCATATCATTAGCATGTCTATCCATCATATGAGTTCCATAATTCAATGTCTTTACCTTCTTAGCGTTACATTTCCAATGCTAAGAGTGTTTACTTTATCATCTGTACTACTTTAACTGAAAGATGGTTTATTTCTCAACGTGCACTATGATAACGCTGCACATTACACTCCCATGGAAATGAGAAGTTAGACCAGTTGATAAATTCGGCTTTGCTGCACCGTCAAAGTTATCCTGCTCTGGCTACAAAATCCTCCGAGAAAGCTGATTACTGTACAGGACACAAATTACAAAGATTTCATTTTGAGCCCTGTCCATGGTGCTGAGAGCAGCAATGTAAATTATTGGCTTTTAGAAATATTACGTAGCAAGGACCATGGTGATAGATACTGTATCACTGTACAACCGAACCAGAAAAACTAGCAAATTATATGCAGATGAGATGCAAATCCCTCAAAACATGCTGCTGCCCTAAAGAGAGGATATTTAATATAAAATAATACATAGACAGAAGTGAGTAGATAAAATATACTCAATATAGAGGAAACTACTTCAGCAGATCTCAGTAAGATGCGTGTTATAACATAAAAGGGAATCTTTCTGCAGGATTCCACCCCAGCAAACAATTTATATGTGCATGTAGCTCTTTCAAGTCCAGCAATACCTTTACAAGACCAGTCCTTTCCTCCATTACTGAAAAATCAGCATTGAAGGATAAGCAAATGAGCCTAAAGAGCTATTTGGAGATCTGAAGCCTCTGTCACTCCAGCTCTATCCTGCCCAGCACTGTCTCCTCAGAAGGAGGAAATGGTTCTCAAGGAATAGAGCTGGAGTGACAGGGGCTTCAGACCTTAACGTCTTAACCCCCCTGATTCTAGACAGCGCAGCTGCACACATGCTCAACCACAATTCAATAATTCATCTTCTGCAATTCAGTTATATAGGTGACTAGATGGTGGCCCGATTCTAACGCATCGGGTATTCTAGAATATGCATGTCCACGTAGTATATTGCCCAACCACGTAGTATATTGCCAAACCACATAGTATATTGCCCAGCCACGTAGTATATTGCCCAGCCATGTAGTATATTGCCCAGCCACGTAGTATATTGCCCAGCCATGTAGTATATTGCCCAGCCACGTAGTATATTGCCCAGCCACATAGTATAATGCCCAGCTACGTAGTATATTGCCCAGCTATGTAGTATATTGCCCAGCTACATAGTATATTGCCCAGCTACGTAGTATATTGCCCAGTGACATAGTATATTGCCCAGTGACATAGTATATTGCCCAGCCACTTAGTATATTGCCCAGTCACGTTGTATATTGCCCAGTTACGTAGTATATTGCCCAGCCACTTAGTATATTGCCCAGTTACGTAGTATATTGCCCAGCCACTTAGTATATTGCCCAGTTACGTAGTATATTGCCCAGCTACGTAGTATATTGCCCAGTTACGTAGTATATTGCCCAGTCACGTAGTATATTGCCCAGCCACGTAGTATATTGCCCAGCCACATAGTATACAGCACTGTGACGTAGTATACAGCACAGAGCCACGTAGTATACAGCACAGACACATAGTATACTGCCCAGTCACATAGTATATTGGCCAGTCACGTAGTATATTGCCCAGCTATGTAGTATATTGCCCAGCTACATAGTATATTGCCCAGCTACGTAGTATATTGCCCAGCTATGTAGTATATTGCCCAGCTACATAGTATATTGCCCAGCTACGTAGTATATTAGCTACATAGTATATTGCCCAGCTACGTAGTATATTGCCCAGCTATGTAGTATATTGCCCAGCTACGTAGTGTATTGCCCAGCTACATAGTATATTGCCCAGCTACGTAGTATATTGCCCAGTGACATAGTATATTGCCCAGTGACATAGTATATGGCCCAGCCACTTAGTATATTGCCCAGTCACGTTGTATATTGCCCAGTTACGTAGTATATTGCCCAGCCACTTAGTATATTGCCCAGTTACGTAGTATATTGCCCAGCTACGTAGTATATTGCCCAGTGACATAGTATATTGCCCAGTTACGTAGTATATTGCCCAGCCACTTAGTATATTGCCCAGTTACGTAGTATATTGCCCAGCCACGTAGTATATTGCCCAGCCACATAGTATACAGCACTGTGACGTAGTATACAGCACAGAGCCACGTAGTATACAGCACAGACACATAGTATACTGCCCAGTCACATAGTATATTGGCCAGTCACGTAGTATATTGCCCAGCTACGCAATATATTGCCCAGCCATGTACGTAACAGGTTAAAAAATAAAAAATAAACATATACTCACCTTCCGAGGGAGCCCTTGGAGTCCTGTCGCCTGTGTGTGGTGCACGCAGCAGCTTCCGGTCCCAGGGTTGGTATGAGCGCAGGACCTGTGATGACGTCGCAGTCACATGACCGTGACGTCATGGCAGGTGCTTCTCGCATAGCATCCTTAGCACCGGAACCTGCCGCTTGCACTGCCGAGGAGAGGACGCCACGTCGGACGGTGAGAATAATGTTTTTTTTTATTATTATTATTTGTAACATTAGATCTTTTTACTATTGATGCTGCATACGCATCATCAGTAGTAAAAAGTTGGTCCCACA
Organism: Ranitomeya imitator; assembly: GCF_032444005.1. Classification (NCBI taxonomy): domain Eukaryota; kingdom Metazoa; phylum Chordata; class Amphibia; order Anura; family Dendrobatidae; genus Ranitomeya; species Ranitomeya imitator. The sequence goes on from NC_091287.1 coordinate 65,920,619, forward strand.
GGGTTAATAGCTGCGTAACCGGAGTGTGTTACACCACGCTCCGGTAACGCTGGCATTAACCCTGTGTGAGGGCTGAGTGGATGAATGGAGGGGAGTATGGAGCGGGCACTGACTGCGGGGAGGAAAGAGAGGCCATATTGCCGCCGGACTGTGGCCGTCACTGATTGGTTGTGGCAATGGCTGTGGGCATTTTGCCACGACCAATCAGCGACTTGACTTCCTTGACAGACAGGGGCCGCGACCAATGGATATCCGTGACAGAAAGACAGGAGGACAGACAGAAGGACAGACAGAAAGACGGAAGTGACCCTTAGACAATTGTATAGTAGATGATGTATGGGGATGCAAGATTTCTGTACTAGACCATCCTAGAGGTCAAAGTACAGAAAATAAATACTTATTATGGGAAAGCCCCATCAATTTATCAGTATTTTAACTTAGACTAGATAGTGTAAAGTTGTGCAAGACATGTCATCATAAAAACTTTCTATTATTGTAAGTTTGCACTACCTAAAAGTTAAATAGCGTTGGGGCAGCTGTATTGTCTGTGGGATTGGAGGAGAACGATTTTCCCCAGAGCCCTGTTCTTGAAATTCTAATTGTTCCAGTTGTCAGATCTCTAATTGATCAGTAAGCTATCCCTTGATAAGGAATAACTATTATTTTGGGAGCACCCCTTTAAACATATATAAATATCCGCTGAATGCAGTCCAATGTCAGGAGGGTCCCAAGGGAGATCCCCCAACCGTGTTTAAAAGAGAATCTGCCCTTGAGATGAGAAAATAAGCACCAGTAATAAACTACATAGGACACATACTAGGCTGCGAGCAGCAGTGCCAGCAATTGCTCCTCCGATTGCCATAGATCAGATAGCTGACTGAACCCCCTTTCCCCATGGATCCTTCTGCACAGGTGACATGTCAGCCCCTGAATTTTAGTCCCTGTGCCTCTGTCACTGATCTCTCCTCCATATAAGTATGATATAGACCAAAAAAGGAACAAAAGGATCCACATGGCCGTATGGATAAAAAATATGTCACTTTATTTCAAATGGTTACAAAAAAATTGTTCATACAATTAAAAATGTTTGCCCATTCTGACGTACATTTCTGGCCAAAGCCCTTAGTCATAGAATGTAGCATGATACCAGCGGAAGCAGCATATAAAAGGTTGACCTTATGATATAAGTATGACATAGTTGCCTTTTCTCTGTGAAGACTTCAAACGTTATCTCTCCTGAGACTCACTTTTGTGCTGTAAAAATCTTTTTAATAAATAGCCAAGGAATTTTTACAGCAGCCAATAAAAGTTAAAATACAGCTAATATCGCAAGGCCTACTCTTCTGTCAATTAGTGATCAATGAAACGCAGAACTTACATATATCTACAGTCATTCCACAAACTATTCGCTGATTGTAAAACCAAATGTTATGTTACGTTTGAACAGTAAAACTAATGAGAATGCCACTCTTATCACACAACTTCTGAGCTACCCGCTATACAACAGTACACTAAGCAGGGCGGCTGCCTGATGGAATACAGTTGTACTCAAAAGTTTATATACCCCAGCAGAACTTATGCTTTCTTGGCTTTTTTTCAGAGAATATGAATGATAACACCAAAATCTTTTCTCCACTCATGGTTAGCGGTTGGGTGAAGCCATTAATTGTCAAACTACTGTGTTATCTCTTTTTAAATCATAATGACAACCCAAAACATTCAAATGACCCTGATCAAAAGTTTACATACCCCATTTCTTAATAACGTGTATTGCCCCCTCTAACATGAATGACAGCTTGAAGTCTTTTGTGGTAGTTGTGGATGAGGTTCTTTATTTTCTTAGATGGTAAAGCTGCCCAACACAAAGGCAAAAATCCTTCAGCTCCTGTAAATTCCTGGGCTGTCTAGCATGAACTGCACACTTAAGATCTCTCCAAAGTGGCTCAATGATATTGAGATCAGGAGACTGAGATGGCCACTCCAGAACCTTCACTTTGTTTTGCTGTAGCCAATGACAGGTCATGTTGGCCTTGTGTTTTGGATCGTTGTCATGTTGGAAAGTCCAAGTACGTCCCATGCGCAGTTTCCGGGCTGATGATTGCAAATTTGCCTCCAGTATTTTCTAATAACGTGCTGCATTCATCTTTCCTTCAACTTTGACCAAGTTTCCTGTGCCTTTGTAGCTGTCACATCCTCAAAACATCAGCGATCCACCTCTGTGCTTTACCGTACGAATGGTGTTCCTTTCATCATAGGCCTTGTTAACCTCTCACCAAATGAAACTTTTTTTGGTTGTGGCCAGATAGTTCAATTTTGCTCTCATCACTCCAAATTACCTTGTTCCAGAAGTTTTGGGGCTTGTCTCTGTGCTGTTTTGCATTTTGTAGGCAAGATACTTTGTGGCATTTGCTCAGTAATGGCTTTCCTCTGGCGACTCGACCATGCAGCCCATTTTTCTTCCTTATTGTGCATATTGAAACAGCCACACCGTTAGTTTTCATAGAGTTCAGTATTTCAGCTGATGTTATTTGTGGGTTTTTCTTTGCAACCCGAACAATTTTCCTGTCAGTTGTGGACAAATTTTTTTGGTCTATCTGACCGTGGGGTTGTTTTTACAGAGCCCGTGATTTTCCATTTGTTAATCACAGTTTGAACGCTGCTGACTGGCATTATCAATTCCTTGGATATCTTTTTGTATCCCTTTCCTGTTTTATACAGTTCAACTACCTTTTCCCATAGATCCATTGACAATTCTTTTGCTTTCCCCATGACTCACAATCCAGAAACGTCATGGCTGGATGAAAGATGCAAGAGTCTGCCTGGATCCCAGAAACTCACTGCACACACTGATTACAAGCAAACAGGTCACAGGTGAAGATGTTACCTTTAGTAACAAATCAAACCCATTTGTGTCAACTTCTGTGCATGTTATCAGACCAAAATCACCAGGGTATGCAAACTTTTGATCAGGGTCATTTGGATGTTTTGGGCTGTCATTATGATTTAAAAAGAGAAAACACGGCAATTTGACAATAAATGGCTTCACCCAACCACTAACCATGAGTGGAGAAAATGTTTTGGTGTAATCACTCATATTCTCTGAAAAAAGGCTAAGAAAGCAAAAATTCTGCCAGGGTATGTACATTTTTGAGCACAACTGTATATGTCCAGTTTCCAATCTACTTTTCTTATCATATTGTGCAAGGTCTATTTCTAAAGGAAATGTGTCAACAGGATTTCACATCCCAAACTATTTATAAAGCCATGTAGCTCTTTCAAAGACAAGTCCAGAAATACCTCTGACAGGCCTAGTCCATTCCTTCATCACTGAGAATTCAGCGTTTGATATGCATTAGATATGATATAAATCCAGTGCATATCAATATCGGGGAAGAATGAAAAGCTGATGGTAAACGCGTGTTGGGGTTTGTACCCCACTCTTCCAGGCTGCTCCAGCTATCTTTATCTTTTTTGGTAATTACTCCATCTCTCCTCCTTTGGCATTTGCTATTTGTACTTAATATGGATTCTGCTCATTGTACTGTTGCATTACTAGTATATATTTGACCTCCGACTGCCTTTTATAGGATTTTTCCTTAGCATTTCTGCCACTATTTTTGTCGTTATTATATACAGTCGTTTCATGTGCATTATATGTATTTCACCTTGCTACAGTGACTTTTTGGAGTTTCATGCATTTATATGTCACTATTGGTTGGTCCCTGGGTGAGTGGGTTTTTGTGTCCCACACTCCCATTTTTATCTGGTTTACCTTATGTTTTTTATTTGCATTAATAAAGATTATTGATATGTAGTTTTTGCTTCTTTTTTCCTTTTCAGATTTGGGTATTTGATGGAAGTATCTTATTTAGTGTTAGATATTTTTGTACCAACAGTAGTCTATTGTAATCTCTTTTGATTAAGTCTTGACTAGTGGTGGGCGATCCTGTGTATGTCTGGGTCCAGCAGGTTCATCTGAACAGTTAAAAAAAACTTTGGTTCGGGTACCAGAACATTACCTGAACCCGAATCCAGACGCCATTCAGAGGAATGAGCCCAAAGAGTCATTGTTTGCCATGCTGTCATCTGCATAACACTGCGGCAAACACTGGCTCGGATCCCCAGTCAGAGCTCTGCAGCTTCCACGCCGTCAGATGACAGCATGAGCTAGTAACTGTGACCAGAGGTAAAAAGTTTACCTTCAGTCATAGGCCGTTGGCTGATGTGAGTACAACTCCGATCCGCCTATGCTTGCTGTTGCTGATAAATAAAAAAGACAGTGTGGGTTACCCTCTATTTTTTGATAACCAGCATGGCAAAACTGACAGCTGCAGACTTCAACTGTCAGCTCTCAGCTTTATCATGGCTGGTTAACAAGAGTACAGGGGTCTCCACGCCATTTTTTAAAATTATTGAAATAAATAATTTTTTTTTAAAAAGCATGGGGTCCCCCCCCATTTTTGACAACCAACCAAGCTAAAGCAGACAGCTGGGGGCTGGTATTTTCAGGCTGGTAAGGGGCAATGGACATTGGCCACCCAGCCTAAAAATAGCATCCTGCAGCCGCCCTGGTACAATTTTGTTTCTGGTGTCCTTCGACAGCTCTTTGGTCTTCACCATAGTGGAGTTTGGCTGTTTGAGGTTGTGGACAGGTGTCTTTTATACTGATAACAAGTTCAAACAGGTGCCATTACTACAGGCAATGAGTGGAGGACAGAGGAGCCTCTTAAAGAAGAAGTTACAGGTCTGTGAGAGCCAGAAATCTTGCATGTTTTTAGGTGACCAAATACTTATTTTCCACCATAATTTGCAAAATAAATCTTGCAAAGTCAGACAAGGTGATTTTCTGGTTTTATTTTTTTCATTTTTACTCTCATAATTGTGGTCAATTACAGGCCTCTCTCATCTTTTTAAGCGGGAGAACTTGCACAATTGGTGGCTGACTAAATACTTTCCCCCCCCTCCCCCCAGTGCATATTCTCTTCATACAGACAGAGAAAAAAACATTTGGCTGCACATATTATGCAGCAAAGCACTTTATTTGTGGCTTCTCATCAATCATATAGTATCAGACAAAAGTGAAATTACCATTTTAAATAGCATATTGCAAAACTGGAACGCATATGATGAGCAATTAAGCATCCAGCATAAATATTAGACAAGAAGTATTAGTTGGGTTTTGTACTTGGAGCTGCTGCAAGATAAAACAGCTAAATTTGATTAATGGAGAAAAGAAGGAACATAGCAAAATTGGAATAAGCGACATGTTCAGTATAGGAATCAGAAGTAACAGAAATACCTCACTGCTCTCTCTGCCTATAATGTTATGATGCATAATATAGTTCCATACACCGTAGAAATAAATCTTCACTATATGGTTGGTTGAACATCGGTTCTGTTGGCAAAACATTTCGATGAGGTAATGAAATTGGAAACATTTTTTTTCTAGGTAGTGCCCTGCAGAATGATGTCAACCACATTTTTTTTTTAGATCTCAAAATTGATGAAGAGACAAGATTTGCAAATGGGTTGGCTGTTATCCTCCAGAACATTTTGAATGTGATCAATATAATGGAAGGACTTTAAAATGATTTAGCACATGGCGACGATTTGACGTCTTCAGTCTAGTTGACATCTAGTATTCTTAAAGGGCACCATTCACTAACGTTTACTGGGCACAGCCAAGCTAGGGCCATGGCTATATTAATCATAGTACTCCATAACAAAAACTAGCATGGCGTCCAATTTAGTTATGTCCACTCACAGCAGCCAGGGGTTTCAGGTAATTGGCTGTGATAATGATGAATGAGCATTTAACATTTATATAATAATGTGACTTTTATCCTTCCCACAATCTCTCAGTGTCAAAGGCACAAACACTATGGAGGCAGACTATACTGATGCTGTGAAATCCTTGGAAAAAGGGAGTCCAGTCCTGGCTGGTCCCATGCCCTGCTATAGTGCCTTAACCCCTTTACCCTCGAGGGTGGTTTGCAAGTTAATGACCGGGCCAATTTTTACAATTCTGACCACTGTCCCTTTATGAAGTTATAACTCTGGAACGCTTCAACGGAAACTGGTAATTCTGACAATGTTTTCTCATTACATATTGTACTTCATGAAAGTGGTAACATTTCTTAGACATGACTTTCGTTTATTTGTGAAAAAAATGGAAATTTGGCAAAAATTTTGAAAATTTTCCAATTTTCCAACTTTGCATTTTCATGCCCTTAAATCACACAGATATGTCACACAAAATACTTAATAAGTAACATTTCCCACATGTCTACTTTACATCAGCACAATTTCAGTACCAAAATTTTTTTGTTAGGCTACGTTCACATTCGCGTCTTTGGACGCACGAAAGACGCATGTAAAACGCAGGCTTTTTTTACGCATGCGTTCAACCTTTTTTTATATATATAGGGTCTTTTCAGTGTCTAGACACCGTCTATACACTTATCCTATTTTTTAATTAAAGAACGCATGCGTCGTACAACGCACAACAACGCAAGTACTTCTGCGTTGCCAATACACTTCAATGGGGGTTTTGACGCATCAACGACGCAACTGCGATGCATGCATTTTTTTAAAAATTTTGGACGCAGAAAAAATGCAACATGTTGCGTTTGCCGTGCCCTGCCATGTGCGCCGAAACGACGCATGCGTCACGAAACGCACCAAAACGCATGACAACGCATGCCCATGCATCCCCAATGTTAAAGATAGGGACGCATGACGCATGCATTGTTTTGCGGTGACGACGCTGCGTCCAAAGACGCGAATGTGAACGTACCCTTAGGGAGTTATAAGGGTTAAAAATTGACCAGCGATTTCTAATTTTTACACCACCATTTTTTTTTAGCAACCACATCATATTTGAAGTCACTTTGAGAGGTCTATATGATAGAAAATACCCAAACGAGACACCATTCTAAAAACTGTACCCCTCAAGGTGCTTAAAACCACATTCAAGAAGTTTATTAACCCTTCAGGAATGTTTGGAATGTTTAAAAAAAAATGAACATTTAACTTTTTTTCACAAAAAATTTACTTCAGATCCAATTTGTCTTATGTTACCAAAAGCAACAGGAGAAATTGGACCCCAAAAGTTGTTGTACAATTTGTCCTGAGTATGCCGATATCTCATATGTAGGGGTAAGGCACTGTTTGGGTGCATGGCAGAGCTCGGAAGGTAAGGAGCGCCGTTTGACTTTTCAATGCAAAATTGGCAGGAATGACACCAGTGACAAGGGACAACATTTTGGAAAGTAGACCCCATGAGGCACTTATCTAGAGGTGTGGTGAGCACTTTGAACCCCCAAGGGCTTCATAGAAGTTTATAATGTAGAGCCGTAAAAATAAAAAAAAAATTTCACAAAAATAATCTTTTTGCCCCCAATTTTTTATTTTCCCAAGGGCAACAGGAGAAATTAGACCCAAAAGTTGTTGTGCAATTTGTCCTGAGTACACTGATACCCCATATGTGGGGAGAACCATCGTTTGGGAGCATGGCAGAGCTCGGAAGGGAAGGAGCGCTGTTTTGGAATGCAGACTTTGATGGATTGGTCTGCGGGTTTCAATTTGCGTTTGCAGAGCCCCTGATATACCTAAACAGTAGGAACCCCTCACAAGTGACCCCATATTGGAAACTAAACCCCCCAAGGAACTTATCTGGATGTGTTGTGAGAACTTTGAACCCCAAAGTGTTTCACTAAAGTTTATAACGCAGAGCCATGAAAATAAAAAAAAATTTCCACAAAAATGATTTTTTTTAGCCCCCAATTTTGTATTTTTCCAATGGTATCCGGAGACATTCGACCCCAAACTTTATTGTCCAATTTATCCTGAGTACGCTGATACCCCATATGTGGGAGAAAATTACTGTTTGGGCACACGTCGGGGCTCGGAAGGGTGGTAGTGACGTTTTGGAATGCAGACTTTGATGGAATGTTCTGCGGGCATCATGTTGCATTTGCAGAGCCACTGATGTGCATAAACAGTGGAAACCTCCCACAAATAACCCCATTTTGGAATCTAGACCCCCCCAAGGAAATTATCTAGATGTGTTGTGAGAACTTTGAACCCCCAAGTGTTTCACTAAAGTTTAGAATGCAGGGCTGTGAAAAAAAAACATTTTTTCCCGCAAAAATGATTTTTTAGCCCCCAAATTTTTATTTTCCCAAGGGTAACAGGAGAAATTGGACCACAAAAGTAGTTGTTAAATTTGTCCTGAGTATGCTGATACCCCAAATGTCGGGGTAAACCACTGGGTGCACGACAGAGCTCGGAAGGGAAGGAACACCGTTTTACTTTTTCAACACAGAATTGGCTGGAATTGAGATCGGACTCCATGTCACATTTGGAGAACCCCTGATGTGCCTAAACAGTGGAATCCCCCCAATTCTAACTCCAATCCTAACCCCAACACACCCCTAATCCCAACCTAACCATAACCATACCCCTAACCCAAACACACCCCTAACCCTAATCTCAATCCTAACCACAACCATAACCCCAACACACTCCTAAACCCAACACACCCCGAACCCTAATTCCAACCCTAACCACAACCCTAACCCCAACACACCCCTAACTCCATCCCAACCCTAACCCTAATCCCAACTTTAGCCCCAACCCTAACCCTAACTTTAGCCCCAACCCTAACTTTAGCCCTAACCCTAACTCAAAAGGAAATAAATACATTTTTTTATTTTATTATTTTTCCCTAACTAAGGGGGTGATAAAGGGGGTTTGATTTATCATTTCTAGCGGGTCTTTATGTTTGGCAGCTGTCACACGCTAAAAGATGCTTTTTATTGCAAATAATTGTTTTTTCATCACCACATTTCATCACCACATTTTGAGAACTATAATTTTTCCATATTTTGGCCCACAGAGTCATGTGAGCTTTTGATTTTTGTGGGACGAGTTGACGTTTTTATTGGTACCATTTTCAGGCACATTACTTTTTTATCGCTTTTTTTTCCAATTTTTGGGAGGCAGAATGAACAAAAACCAGCAATTCATGAATTTCTTTTGGGGTGGCGTTTATACCATTTCACATGTGGTAAAATTGATAAGGCAGTTTTATTCTTCGGGTCAGTACGATTACAGCGATACCTCATTTATATATTTTTTGTATGTTTTGGCACTTTTATACAATAAAAACTATTTTATATAAAAAAATCATTGTTTTTGCATCGCTTTATTCTGAGAGCTATAACTTTTTTATTTTTTTTGCTGATGACACAGAATGGCAGCTTGTTTTTTGTGGGACAAAATGATGTTTTCAGCGGTACCAGGTTAATTTGTATCCGTCTTTTTGATCGCGTGTTATTCCACTATTTGTTTGGCGGTATGATGATAAACCATCTTTTTTGCCTCGTTTTTTATTTGTTTTTTTACAGTGTTCACTGAGGGGTTAACTAGTGGGAAAGTTTTGTAGGTCGGATCGTTACGAATGCGGCAATACTAAATATGTGTACTGTTAGGGCTAGCGGAACGCACCAAATTATAAGAGAGATGGTATAAGGTGGGCTCACAGCCTGGGGTCCACCGTGCAGAGATGGAACCTGCTGCTGAGTAATGACGGACTATGGGAAGGAAGCAAACCCTGTTGCGTCACAGGGCCGCGGTACCGCACCAAGAGCGCAAGAAAGGAGTCTCAGGACTCTATCGCAAGACAAAGGGATAGAGTACGTTCAGACCACTTGCGCTCAACACTGTAACTGGGGTGTCAAAGTAACAGAAAATATAACTTAACCCCTTTACCCCCAAGGGTGGTTTGCACGTTAATGACCGGGCCAATTTTTACAATTCTGACCACTGTCCCTTTGTGAGGTTATAACTCTGGAACGCTTCAACGGATCCCAGTGATTCTGACATTGTTTTCTCGTGACATATTGTACTTCATGACAATGGTAAAATTTCTTTGATATTACCTGCGTTTATTTGTGAAAAAAATGGAAATATGGCGAAAATTTTGAAAATTTCGCAATTTTCCAACTTTGAATTTTTATGCAATTAAATCACAGAGATATGTCACACAAAATACTTAATAAGTAACATTTCCCACATGTCTACTTTACATCAGCACAATTTTGGAACCAAAATTTTTTTTTGTTAGGGAGTTATAAGGGTTAAAAGTTGACCAGCAATTTCTCATTTCTACAACACCATTTTATTTTAGGGACCACATCTCATTTGAAGTCATTTTGAGGGGTCTATATGATAGAAAATACCCAAGTGTGACACCATTCTAAAAACTACACCCCTCAAGGTGCTCAAAACCATATTCAAGAAGTTTATTAACCCTTCTGCTGCTTCACAGGAATTTTTTGAATGTTTAAATAAAAATGAACATTTAACTTTTTTTCACAAAAAATTTAATTCAGCTCCAATTTGTTTAATTTTACCAAGGGTAACAAGAGAAAATAGACCGCAAACATTGTTGTACAATTTGTCCTGAGCACGACAATACCCCACATGTGGGGGTAAACCACTGTTTGGGCGCATGGCAGAGCTCGGAAGCGAAGGAGCGCCATTTGACTTTTCAATGCAAACTTGACTGGAATTGAGATGGGACGCCATGTTTCGTTTGGAGAGCCCCTGATGTGCCTAAACATTGAAACCCCCCACAAGTGACACCATTTTGGAAAGTAGACCCCTTAAGGAACTTATCTAGATGTGTGGTGAGCACTTTGACCCACCAAGTGCTTCACAGAAGTTTATAATGTAGAACCGTAAAAATAAAAAATCATATTTTTTCACAAAAATTAACTTTCCGCCCCCAATTTTTTATTTTCCCAAGGGTAAGAGAAGAAATTGGACCCCAAAAGTTGTTATACAATTTGTCCTGAGTACGCTGATACCCCATATGTGGGGGTAAACCACTGTTTGGGCGGATGGGAGAGCTCGGAAGGGAAGGAGGGCCGTTTGACTTTTCAATGCAAAATTGACAGGAATTGAGATGGGACGCCATGTTGCGTTTGGAGAGCCCCTGATGTGCCTAAACATTGAAACCCCCCACAAGTGACACCATTTTGGAAAGTAGACCCCTTAAGGAACTTATCTAGATGGGTGGTGAGCACTTTGACCCACCAAGTGCTTCACAGAAGTTTATAATGTAGAACCGTAAAAATAAAAAATCATATTTTTTCACAAAAATTAACTTTCCGCCCCCAATTTTTTATTTTCCCAAGGGTAAGAGAAGAAATTGGACCCCAAAAGTTGTTGTACAATTTGTCCTGAGTACGCTGATACCCCATATGTGGGGGTAAAACACTGTTTGGGCGGATGGGAGAGCTCGGAAGGGAAGGAGCGCCGTTTGACTTTTCAATGCAAAATTGACAGGAATTGAGATGGGATGCCATGTTGCGTTTGGAGAGCCACTGATGTGCCTAAACATTGAAACCCCCCACAAGTGACACCATTTTGGAAAGTAGACCCCCTAAGGAACTTATCTAGATGTGTGGTGAGCACTTTGACCCACCAAGTGCTTCACAGAAGTTTATAATGCAGAGCCGTAAAAATAAAACAAAAAATTTTTCCCACAAAAATTATTTTTTTAGCCCCCAGTTTTGTATTTTCCCGAGGGTAACAGGAGAAAGTAGACCCCAAAATTTGTTGCCCAATTTGTCCTGAGTGCGATGATACACCATATGTGGGGGGAACCACTGTTTGGGCGCATGGGAGGGTTCGGAAGGGAAGGAGTGCCATTTGAATGCAGACTTAGATGGAATGGTCTGCAGGTGTCACATTGCGTTTGCAGAGCCCCTAATGTACCTAAACAGTAGAAACCCCCCACAAGTGACACCATTTTGGAAAGTAGACCCCCTAAGGAACTTATCTACATGTGTGGTGAGCACTTTGACCCACCAAGGGCTTCACAGAAGTTTATAATGGAGAGCCGTAAAAATAAAACAAAAATTTTTTCCCACAAAAATTATTTTTTAGCCCCCAGTTTTGTATTTTCCCGAGGGTAACAGGAGAAATTGGACCCCAAAATTTGTTGTCCAATTTGTCCTGAGTACGCTGATACCCCATATGTGGGGGGGAACCACTGTTTGGGCACATGGGAGGGCTTGGAAGGGAAGGAGCTCCATTTGGAATGCAGGCTTAGATGGAATGGTCTGCAGGTGTCACATTGCATTTGCAGAGCCCCTAATGTACCGAAACAGTAGAAACCCCCCACAAGTGACACCATTTTGGAAACTAGAACCCCTAAGGAACTCATCTAGATGTGTTGTGAGAGCTTTGAACCCCCAAGTGTTTCACTACAGTTTGTAACGCAGAGCCGTGAAAAATGAAAAAAAAAATCTTTCCCCCAAAAATTATTTTTTAGCCCCCAGTTTTGTATTTTCCCGAGGGTAAGAGGAGAAATTTGACCCCAAAAGTTGTTGTCCAATTTGTCCTGAGTACGCTGATACCCGATATGTTGGGGGGAACCACCGTTTGGGCGCATGGGAGGGCTCGGAAGGGAAGGAGTGCCATTTGGAATGCAGACTTAGATGGAATGGTCTGCAGGCGTCACATTGCGTTTGCAGAACCCCTAATGTACCTAAACAGTAGAAATCCCCCACAAGTGACCCCATATTGGAAACTAGATCCCCATGGAACTTATCTAGATGTGTTGTGAGAACTTTGAACCCCCAAGTGTTTCACTACAGTTTATAACGCAGAGCCGTGAAAATAAAAAATCTTTTTTTTTTCCCACAAAAATTATTTTTTAGCCCCCAGTTTTGTATTTTCCCAAGGGTAACAGGAGAAATTGGACCCCAAAAGTTGTTGTCCTATTTGTCCTGAGTACGCAGATGCCCCATATGTTGGGGTAAAACCCTGTTTGGGCACACGGGAGAGCTCGGAAGGGAAGGATCACTGTTTTACTTTTTCAACGCAGAATTGGCTGGAATTGAGATCGGACGCCATGTCGCGTTTGGAGAGCCCCTGATGTGCCTAAACAGTGGAAACCCCCCAATTATAACTGAAACCCTAATCCAAACACATCCCTAACCCTAATCCTAACAGTAACCCTAACCACACCTCTAACCCTGACACACACCTAACCCTAATCCCAACCCTATTCCCAACTGTAAATGTAATCTAAACCCTAACCGTAACTTTAGCCCCAACCCTAACTGTAGCCTTAACCCTAGCCCCAACCCTAACTTTAGCCACAACCCAAACTGTAGCCCTAACCCTAGCCCTAACCATAGCCCTAACCCTAACTTTAGCCCCAACCCTAACTGTAGCCTTAACCCTAGCCCTAGCCCTAACCCTAGCCCTAGCCCTAGCCCTAACCCTAATGGAAAAATGGAAATAAATACATTTTTTTAATTTTTCCCTAACTAAGGGGGTGATGAAGGGGGGTTTGATTTACCTTTATAGCGGGTTTTTTAGCGGATTTTTATGATTGGCAGCTGTCACACACTGAAAGACGCTTTTTATTGCAAAAAATATTTTTTGCGTTACCACATTTTGAGAGCTATAATTTTTCCATATTTTGGTTCACAGAGTCATGTGAGGTCTTGTTTTTTGCGGGACGAGTTGACGTTTTTATTGGTAACATTTTCGGGCACGTTACATTTTTTGATCGCTTTTTATTCCGATTTTTGCGAGGCAGAATGACCAAAAACCAGCTATTCATGAATTTCTTTTGGGGGAGGCGTTTATACCGTTCCGCGTTTGGTAAAATTGATAAAGCAGTTTTATTCTTCGGGTCAGTACGATTACAGCGACACCTCATTTATATCATTTTTTTATGTTTTGGCGCTTTTATACGATAAAAACTATTTTATAGAAAAAATAATTATTTTTGCATCGCTTTATTCTCAGGACTATAACTTTTTTTTTTTTTTGCTGATGATGCTGTATGGCGGCTCGTTTTTTGCGGGACAAGATGTCGCTTTCAGCGGTATCATGGTTATTTATATCTGTCTTTTTGATCGCGTGTTATTCCACTTTTTGTTCGTCGGTATGATAATAAAGCGTTGTTTTTTGCCTCGTTTTTTTTTTTTTTCTTACGGTGTTTACTGAAGGGGTTAACTAGTAGGCCAGTTTTATAGGTCGGGTCGTTACGGACGCGGCGATACTAAATATGTGTACTTTTATTGTTTTGTTTTTTTTATTTAGATGAAGAAATGTATTTATGGGAATAATATTTTTTATTTTTTTTCATTATTTAGGAATATTTTTTTTAATTTTTTTTTACACATTTTGAAAAATTTTTTTTTTACTTTTTTACATTGTCCCAGGGGGGGACATCACAGATCAGTGATCTAACAGTGTGCACAGCACTCTGTCAGATCACTGATCTGACATGCAGCGCTGCAGCCTTCACAGTGCCTGCTCTAAGCAGGCTCTGTGAAGCCACCTCCCTCCCTGCAGGACCCGGATCCGCGGCCATCTTGGATCCGGGGCTGGAGGAAGCAGGGAGGGAGGTGAGACCCTCGCAGCAACGCGATCACATCGCGTTGCTGCGGGGGGCTCAGGGAAGCCCGCAGGGAGCCCCCTCCCTGCGGGAAGCTTCCCTACACCGCCGGCACATCGCGATCATCTTTGATCGCGGTGTGCCAGGGGTTAATGTGCCGGGGGCGGTCCGTGACCGCTCCTGGCACATAGTGCCGGATGTCAGCTGCGATAAACAGCTGACACCCGGCCGCGATCGGCGGCGCTCCCCCCGTGAGCGCCGCCGATCGCGCTGGACGTACTATCCCGTCCGTGGTCATGGGGGCCCACCCCAACTCGACGGGATAGTACGTCCCATGTCAGAAAGGGGTTAAAGCACAAGAGTGCATGCTGTGCCGCTTTGGCGGACGCCACTAACCACCCAGACTTGGGACAGGAAAGCGCTCTATAAGCGCACGGCGCCGCACTGGCGGTAACAGCAATAGATGCTGTATCGTGTGTCTTTATGTTGACAGCTTAGTCGGGCGCTAGACAGCAAGTATCCTCCTTTTGCGAACAGTCATACACAAGGGAGGGGATTTTAAAGAACGACTTGCACTCATCAACACACACGATTCCAAATGTACACTAGCGCATGGCCGAGCGGCCATGCAAGCCTTTTATAGCTGCAGCAAGAACAGGACCTTCCCAGAAGGACCAATGGGAGTCAGCCACAGAAGAAGAACACCTTCAGGACCTTTCTAAAGGACCAATGGGATTTGCTGCAGTATCTAAGCATGTGAATCTTGATTTCCAATGAGAGATCTTGCCCTGGGCATGCTCAGAAAGGGAAGAGCAGGACATAGTCCCAAACACGTCTGCTCGCCGCTGCCCAGTACTGGCTACAATGGCAGAAGCTGAAAAGGCAGCAGTAACCAGTTGTCCAGTATCAGCCTGAGCTAGATGCTGGGACCAATGTCTCCGCTGAGCAGACTCCACTGCGGCTGGAGAAGAATGGGAGACCGCAGCGAAGATGGTTCGAGATTCCCCCTGTGCAGAGGTGGGATGTTGACACCTAACATGGGCCCCCCCTCCTTGGACTTCGCTACGCTCGAAGGCAGCAATGAGCTGTGGAGCTCGAATGTGTTCAGCAGGATCCCAGGACCTGTCCTCTGGGCCATAACCCTTCCAATCCACCAAATAGAATTTTTGCCACGTACCACCTTGCACCCCAAAATAGCGTTCACCTCGTAATCGTCCATAGATGAACCTGATGTCCCGGCAGATGACTCGGAAAACCGGGATATGGTTCAAGAGGGACACATGAAAGGTGTCGGTGATACCCAGGCGTGGAGGAAGGGCCTGACGGTAGACCACAGGGTTAACCTGTTTGAGGACCTTGAAGGGACCCAAGTAGCGAGGTGCAAACTTAGTGGACTCAACTCGTAGCCTGATGTTACTGGCGGAGAGCCACACCAAGTCGCCAGGAGCAAATGTCGGAGATCCTCATTCTCTCCTTGGAGGCCCGAATGGCATCCTGAGTGCGGTCCCAAATGTCCTGTGCCTCCACAGCCCAGTCTGCCACCCTGGAGTCAGCGGAAGACACGGCATGGGCACAGGGACACGCAGATGCTGGCCGTAATTTAGGAGGAATGGAGTCTGACCGGTGGAGTCGGCTACAGCATTGTTAAGCGCAAACTCTGCCCACGGTAGCAAGGATGCCCAATCATCCTGCCTGGCAGTAACAAAATGTCGTAAATATGTGACCAAGGTCTGGTTGGCCCTCTCAACCAATCCATTCGTCTCGGGATGATATGCCGAGGAGAGATTCAACTCCATACTGAGTAGACGACAAAGCTCTCTCCAGAATCGAGACGCAAACTGGGGACCCCTTTCACTGACAATTTTGTCTGGCATACCATGTAGGCGAAAGATATGCTTGATGAACAACGCTGCCAGAGCCCGTGCAGAAGGTAGCCGTGGAAGAGGCACCAAGTGCACCATTTTGGAAAAATGGTCGGTGATCACCCAGATAATGGTGCAGCTACGAGACTTGGGTAAGCCCACCACAAAGTCCATCCCGACCATCTCCCAGGGCCTGTCCACCACCAGCAGGGGGTAAAGCAACCCAGCTGGCCGTTGCCGAGACTTGTTCTTGGCACAAGAGACACACGCCCGAACATAGTCTGCGACATCACAAGCCATATGCGGCCACCAATATGTCCTCGCCAGTAGCTCAGATGTCCTTTTGGACCCAAAATGTCCACCCACCCTGGACGAGTGAGCCCAAGAGAACCTCCGGATGCCGATTGGATGGTACAACAGTCTTGCCCGGAGGCACAGACTCAAGCAAAACCGGGGCCACAGTTCTCAGGCTCTCGGTGGGGACAATAAGTTGAGGCTCCTCTTCCTCCTCCTCAGATGATACAACAGAGCGAGAGAGAGCGTTGGCACGAATGTTCTTCTCCCCGGAAAGAAAATGGAGGGTGAAATGGAACCAGGATAAGAACAAGGACCATCTTGCCTGGTGAGAATTTAACTGCTGGGCTGTCTACAGGTACACCAAATTCTTGTGATTTGTGAAGACTTCGAAGGGAAAACAAGCTCCCTCCAAGAGATGTCTCCACTCCGAGAAGGCCAACTTCATGGCTAGCAACTCCCTGTCCCCGATGGAATAATTCCTCTCTGCTGGTGAGGTCTTAGAAAAGAAGAAGCAAGGATGCTTCCGACCTTGAGCATCCTTTTGGAAAAGGACTGCTCAAGCACCAACAGATGAGGCATCCACCTCCATTATAAATGGCTTATCTACATCGAGGCGATGTAGAATGGGAGGGCTAGCGAAGTGTGATTTAAGCGAGAGAAAGGCCTTGGAGACCTCCTCAGACCACAATTTGGGATTTGCTCCCTTCTTGGTGAGGGCAACCAAGGGAGCTACCAAAGTTGAGAAGTGGGGAATGAACTGGCGGTAGTAATTAATGTACCCCATAAAGCGCTGCACCACTTTAAGAGAATGGGGTTCCTGCCAGTCCATCACAGCCTGTAGTTTGGCAGAATCCATAGCCAATCCCTGGGCAGAGATGATATAGCCCAGGAAAGGTAAGGACTCCTGCTCAAACACACATTTCTCCAACTTTGCGTAGAGGGAATTTGCCCGTAAGAGGTCGACGACTCTGCAAACATCTCTCTGGTGGGAGTCAATATCTGGAGAGTAGATGAGAATATCATCCAGATAGACTACGACCGAGGTGGAGAGCATATACCAGAAGATGTCATTCACAAAGTCTTTGAAAATGGCTGGGGCATTACAGAGCCCAAAGGGAATCACCAGATATTCATAGTGCCCATCCTTGGTGTTAAAAGCCGTCTTCCATTCGTCCCCCTCACGGATGCGAATCAGGTTGTAAGAACCCCGCAGATCTAATTTTGTAAATACCCTTGCTCCCCGAAGCCTATCAAAGAGCTCAGATATATGAGGGGCAAAGGATAATTATTCTTAACGGTGATGGCGTTAAGATCCGTGTAATCTATGCATGGACGTAGTTCACCATTCTTCTTCTGCACGAAGAAGAACCCAGCCCCTGCAGGTGACACTGACTTTCTAATGAATCCTCTTGCCAGATTTTCCTGGATGTACTGTGACATAGCCTCCGTCTCCGGGAGAGATAACGGATGGACCCCGGGGAGGCTCAGCACCAGGCAAGAGGTCAATAGGACAGTCATAGGGACGGTGAGGCGGAAGGGTCTCCGCAGCTCTTTTGGAGAACACATCTGCATAGGGCCAATATTGCTTCGGGAGAGAGGATAGATCTGCGGGTACCTCAGTAGAAGGAACCTGAACACATTCCCTCTGACATCTACCCCCACAAGATTCACCCCATCCCAAATTTTTGCCTGTGGACCACTCAATATGAGGAGAATGGTGCCGTAGCCAAGGCATCCCTAACAGGACCTCGTCAATTCCCTCAGGAATGACGAGTAGAGATATAATCTCCTCATGAGATGGTGACATGGACAGAGTGAAAGGGATGGTCTGGTGTGCTATCTGTGAGGGCAGTGTTGACCTATTTACCACTTGTACGGTCACTGGTTGAGCTAATATTACCAGGGGAATTGCGTGACGTTGGGCGAAGGCAGATGACATAAAATTGCCCTCTGTCCCAGAATCCACGCAGAGGTCTACCGAGTGGGGAAATGGGCCTATAGTAATTGTCCCCTTAAAGGACAATTTGGAGGCAAACGTCGCTATGTCTAGTGTACCTCCACCTACTAGCACTAGACGCTGATGTTTCCTCGACCGCTGGGAACATCTGTTGGCAAGATGTCCTGACTGCTGGCAAACATGACAAACCTGGAGTGCACGAGCGGTCCGGGACTTAGATACCGCTCATGACACTTCCATGGCTTCATGTGACTCCGAGGCCTGGACTGGAGATTCCAAAGGTTTGGCGAAGGTGGGAGCCAGCCAAAACCTCTGCCTACACTGAGCTCGCTCTAACCTCCGCTCGTGAAAACGGAGGTCAATACGAGTGGACACTGCTATTAACTCCTCCAGTGTGGTGGGAATCTCCCTAGTGGACAGAGCGTCCTTCACATGGTCAGCCAGCCCCCTCCAAAATATCGGAATAAGGTCTTTATCCGACCACTGCAGCTCAGGTGCGAGGGTGCGAAAGTGGACAGCAAAATGGCTGACCCACTGCACAAGGACGAGCCCTGAGTCAATGCCAACAGTTGGAGCGCCGTATCATGGGTGACACGAGGTCCTAAAAAGACCCATTTCAGAGTGCTCAGGAACAACGAAGCACTGTGCACCACATGATCGCCCTTCTCCCACAGCGGCATAGCCCACTCCAACGCCCTGTCCAACAGGAGAGACACTTTAGCCCGCTCTGTGGGGAAACGTGCGTCCAGAAGCTCGAGATGTATAGAGCACTGACTCACGAAACCCCTACAAAACTTACAATCACCAGAAAATTTTTCTGGCAGCGGGAGGCGAGATAGAGACGGAAAAGGGGTGGCAGTGGACAAGTTTGCTGCAGCCACGCTAGCAGCCTGAACAGCAACTGCGGTTACATCCACAGCTGAGGTTGTGCGCTCGAGAGCCGCC
Organism: Ranitomeya imitator; assembly: GCF_032444005.1. Lineage (NCBI taxonomy): Eukaryota > Metazoa > Chordata > Amphibia > Anura > Dendrobatidae > Ranitomeya > Ranitomeya imitator. The sequence continues at coordinate 65,940,111 of NC_091287.1, forward strand.
AACCTACCCTCCAGCTGCTGGATGTACAGCAAGGATTGCTGTTTGTCCGTCATTACTAGCCAGACCCTGGTGCTAGTGTAATGTTAGGGCTATCTAACGCACCAAATTATAAGAGAGATGGTATAAGTTGCGTTCGCAGCCCGGGGTCCACTGTGCAGAGATGGAGCCTGCTGCAGAGTAATGACGGACTATATGGCAGTACAATGTGGATACACACATGGGTTAACTTCACCCTGTGCGAAGGAAGCAAACCCTGTTGCATCACAGGGCCGCGGTACCGCACCAAGAGCGCAAGCAAGGAGTCTCAGGACTCTATCCCAAGACACAGGGTTAGAGTACGTTCAGTGTTATGTTTGCTAATGACAGGTGTTATGAAGGCAATCCAGAAACACAGTGTGCTTAGCGATCAGAGCGCACACAGTGAACTGACAAATACCCAAAAATACAAGAACGAGCTCTGAGACGTGGAAACTCTGTAGACTGCACACCTGATCCTATCCTAAACACAACTAAAAGCGGCTGTGGATTGCGCCTAACAACTACCTAGGCAACTCGGCACAGCCTAAGAAACTAGCTAGCCTGAAGATAGAAAAATAGGCCTGACTTGCCCCAGAGAAATTCCCCAAAGGAAAAGGCAGCCCCCCACATATAATGACTGTGAGTAAGATGAAAAGACAAAACGTAGGGATGAAATAGATTCAGCAAAGTGGGGCCCGATATTCTAGGACAGAGCGAGGACAGTAAAGCGAACTTTGCAGTCTACAAAAAACCCTAAAGCAAAACCACGCAAAGGGGGCAAAAAAAAACCCACCGTGCCGAACTAACGGCACGGCGGTACACCCTTTGCGTCTCAGAGCTTCCAGCAAAACAAAAGACAAGCTGGACAGAAAAAAAGCAACAAAAAAGCAAAAAGCACTTAGCTATACAGAGCAGCAGGTCACAGGAACAATCAGGAGAAGCTCAGATCCAACACTGAAACATTGACAAGGAGCAAGGATAGCAGCATCAGGCGGAGTTAAGTAATGAAGCAGTTAACGAGCTCACCAGAACACCTGAGGGAGGAAGCTCAGAAGCTGCAGTACCACTTGTGACCACAGGAGTGAATTCAGCCACAGAATTCACAACAGTACCCCCCCCTTGAGGAGGGGTCACCGAACCCTCACCAGAGCCCCCAGGCCGACCAGGATGAGCCGCATGAAAGGCACGAACAAGATCGGAAGCATGAACATCAGAGGCAAAAACCCAGGAATTATCTTCCTGAGCATAACCCTTCCATTTAACCAGATACTGGAGTTTCCGTCTAGAAACACGAGAATCCAAAATCTTCTCCACAATATACTCCAATTCCCCCTCCACCAAAACCGGGGCAGGAGGCTCAACAGATGGAACCATAGGTGCCACGTATCTCCGCAACAACGACCTATGGAATACATTATGTATGGAAAAGGAGTCTGGGAGGGTCAAACGAAAAGACACAGGATTGAGAACCTCAGAAATCCTATACGGACCAATAAAACGAGGTTTAAATTTAGGAGAGGAAACCTTCATAGGAATATGACGAGAAGATAACCAAACCAGATCCCCAACACGAAGTCGGGGACCCACACGGCGTCTGCGATTAGCGAAAAGTTGAGCTTTCTCCTGGGACAAGATCAAATTGTCCACTACCTGAGTCCAGATCTGCTGCAACCTATCCACCACAGAATCCACACCAGGACAGTCCGAAGACTCAACCTGTCCTGAAGAGAAACGAGGATGGAACCCAGAATTGCAAAAAAATGGAGAAACCAAGGTAGCCGAGCTGGCCCGATTATTAAGGGCGAACTCAGCCAACGGCAAAAAGGACACCCAATCATCCTGGTCTGCAGAAACAAAACATCTCAGATATGTTTCCAAGGTCTGATTGGTTCGTTCGGTCTGGCCATTAGTCTGAGGATGGAAAGCCGAGGAAAAGGATAGGTCAATGCCCATCCTACCACAAAAGGCTCGCCAAAACCTTGAAACAAACTGGGAACCTCTGTCAGAAACAATATTCTCAGGAATGCCATGCAACCGAACCACATGCTGAAAGAACAAAGGTACCAAATCAGAGGAGGAAGACAATTTAGCCAAGGGCACCAGATGGACCATTTTAGAAAAGCGATCACAGACCACCCAAATGACTGACATCTTTTGAGAAACGGGAAGGTCAGAAATGAAATCCATCGAAATATGTGTCCAAGGCCTCTTTGGGACCGGCAAGGGCAAAAGCAACCCACTGGCACGAGAACAGCAGGGCTTAGCCCTAGCACAAATCCCACAGGACTGCACAAAAGTACGTACATCCCGTGACAGAGATGGCCACCAGAAGGATCTAGCCACTAACTCTCTGGTACCAAAGATTCCAGGATGACCAGCCAACACCGAACAATGAAGTTCAGAGATAAGTTTATTAGTCCACCTATCAGGGACGAACAGTTTCTCTGCTGGACAACGATCAGGTTTATTCGCCTGAAATTTTTGCAGCACCCGCCGCAAATCAGGGGAGATGGCAGACACAATGACTCCTTCCTTGAGGATACCCGCTGACTCAGATAAACCCGGAGAGTCGGGCACAAAACTCCTAGACAGAGCATCCGCCTTCACATTTTTAGAGCCCGGAAGGTACGAAATCACAAAGTCGAAGCGGGCAAAAAATAACGACCAACGGGCCTGTCTAGGATTCAAGCGCTTGGCAGACTCGAGATAAGTCAAGTTCTTATGATCAGTCAATACCACCACGCGATGCTTAGCTCCTTCAAGCCAATGACGCCACTCCTCGAATGCCCACTTCATGGCCAGCAACTCTCGATTGCCCACATCATAATTACGCTCAGCGGGCGAAAACTTCCTGGAAAAGAAAGCACATGGTTTCATCACTGAGCAATCAGAACCTCTCTGTGACAAAACCGCCCCTGCTCCAATCTCAGAAGCATCAACCTCGACCTGGAACGGAAGAGAAACATCTGGCTGACACAACACAGGGGCAGAACAAAAACGACGCTTCAACTCCTGAAAAGCTTCCACAGCAGCAGAAGACCAATTAACCAAATCAGCACCCTTCTTGGTCAAATCGGTCAATGGTTTGGCAATGCTAGAAAAATTACAGATGAAGCGACGATAAAAATTAGCAAAGCCCAGGAACTTTTGCAGACTTTTCAGAGATGTCGGCTGAATCCAATCCTGGATGGCTTGGACCTTAACTGGATCCATCTCGATAGTAGAAGGGGTAAAGATGAACCCCAAAAATGAAACTTTCTGCACACCGAAGAGACACTTTGATCCCTTCACAAACAAAGAGTTAGCACGCAGGACCTGAAAAACCATTCTGACCTGCTTCACATGAGACTCCCAATCATCTGAGAAGATCAAAATGTCATCCAAGTAAACAATCAGGAATTTATCCAGATACTCACGGAAGATGTCATGCATAAAAGACTGAAACACAGATGGAGCATTGGCAAGTCCGAACGGCATCACAAAGATACTCAAAATGACCCTCGGGCGTATTGAATGCAGTTTTCCATTCATCTCCTTGCCTGATTCTCACCAGATTATACGCACCACGAAGATCTATCTTAGTGAACCAACTAGCCCCCTTAATCCGAGCAAACAAGTCAGATAACAATGGCAAGGGATACTGAAATTTAACAGTGATCTTATTAAGAAGGCGGTAATCAATACACGGTCTCAGCGAACCATCCTTCTTGGCTACAAAGAAGAACCCTGCTCCCAGTGGTGATGACGATGGGCGAATATGTCCCTTCTCCAGGGATTCCTTCACATAACTGCGCATAGCGGCGTGTTCGGGCACGGATAAATTAAATAATCGACCTTTAGGGAATTTACTACCAGGAATCAAATTGATAGCACAATCACAATCCCTATGCGGAGGTAGAGCATCGGACTTGGGCTCTTCAAATACATCCTGATAATCAGACAAGAACTCTGGGACCTCAGAAGGGGTGGATGACGAAATCGACAAAAATGGAACATCACCATGTACCCCCTGACAACCCCAGCTGGATACCGTCATGGAATTCCAATCCAATACTGGATTATGGGTTTGTAGCCATGGCAACCCCAACACGACCACATCATGCAGATTATGCAACACCAGAAAGCGAATAACTTCCTGATGTGCAGGAGCCATGTACATGGTCAGCTGGGCCCAGTATTGAGGTTTATTCTTGGCCAAAGGTGTAGCATCAATTCCTCTCAATGGAATAGGACACCGCAAAGGCTCCAAGAAAAACCCACAACGTTTAGCATAATCCAAATCCATCAGATTCAGGGCAGCGCCCGAATCCACAAACGCCATGACAGAAAACGACGACAAAGAGCATATCAAGGTAATGGACAGAAGGAATTTGGACTGTACAGTACCAATGACGGCAGACCTAGCGGACCGCTTAGTGCGCTTAGGACAATCAGAAATAGCATGAGTGGAATCACCACAGTAGAAACACAGACCATTCAGACGTCTGTATTCCTGCCGTTCAACTCTAGTCATAGTCCTATCGCACTGCATAGGCTCAGGTTTAACCTCAGGCAGTACCGCCAAATGGTGCACAGATTTACGCTCGCGCAAGCGTCGACCGATCTGAATGGCCAAAGACAAAGACTCATTCAAACCAGCAGGCATAGGAAATCCCACCATGACATCCTTAAGAGCCTCAGAGAGACCCTTTCTGAACAAAGCTGCCAGCGCAGATTCATTCCACTGAGTGAGTACTGACCATTTCCTAAATTTCTGACAATATACTTCTATATCATCCTGACCCTGGCACAAAGCCAGCAAATTTTTCTCAGCCTGATCCACTGAATTAGGCTCATCGTACAGCAATCCGAGCGCCAGGAAAAACGCATCGACACTACTCAATGCAGGGTCTCCTGGCGCAAGAGAAAATGCCCAGTCTTGAGGGTCGCCGCGCAAAAAAGAAATAATAATCAAAACCTGTTGAATAGGATTACCAGAAGAATGAGGTTTCAAGGCCAGAAATAGCTTACAATTATTTTTGAAACTTAGAAACTTAGTTCTATCTCCAAAAAACAAATCAGGAATAGGAATTCTTGGTTCTAACATAGATTTCTGATCAATAGTATCTTGAATTTTTTGTACATTTATAACGAGATTATCCATTGAAGAGCACAGACCCTGAATATCCATGTCCACACCTGTGTCCAGAATCACCCAAATGTCTAGGGGGAAAAAAAAAAAGTGAACACAGAGCAGAAAAAAAAAAAAAAAAAAAATGATGTCAGAACTTTTTCTTTCCCTCTATTGAGAATCATTAGTTAGGCTCCTTGTACTGTTATGTTTGCTAATGACAGGTGTTATGAAGGCAATCCAGAAACACAGTGTGCTTAGCGATCAGAGCGCACACAGTGAACTGACAAATACCCAAAAATACAAGAACGAGCTCTGAGACGTGGAAACTCTGTAGACTGCACACCTGATCCTATCCTAAACACAACTAAAAGCGGCTGTGGATTGCGCCTAACAACTACCTAGGCAACTCGGCACAGCCTAAGAAACTAGCTAGCCTGAAGATAGAAAAATAGGCCTGACTTGCCCCAGAGAAATTCCCCAAAGGAAAAGGCAGCCCCCCACATATAATGACTGTGAGTAAGATGAAAAGACAAAACGTAGGGATGAAATAGATTCAGCAAAGTGGGGCCCGATATTCTAGGACAGAGCGAGGACTGTAAAGCGAACTTTGCAGTCTACAAAAAACCCTAAAGCAAAACCACGCAAAGGGGGCAAAAAAAAAACCACCGTGCCGAACTAACGGCACGGCGGTACACCCTTTGCGTCTCAGAGCTTCCAGCAAAACAAAAGACAAGCTGGACAGAAAAAAAGCAACAAAAAAGCAAAAAGCACTTAGCTATACAGAGCAGCAGGTCACAGGAACAATCAGGAGAAGCTCAGATCCAACACTGAAACATTGACAAGGAGCAAGGATAGCAGCATCAGGCGGAGTTAAGTAATGAAGCAGTTAACGAGCTCACCAGAACACCTGAGGGAGGAAGCTCAGAAGCTGCAGTACCACTTGTGACCACAGGAGTGAATTCAGCCACAGAATTCACAACAGTTCAGACCACTTGCGCTCGACACTGCAACTGGGGTGCTAAAGTAACAGAAAATATAACTTAAAGCACAAGAGTGCATGCTGTGCCGCTTTGGCAGACGCCACTAACCACCCACACTTGGGACAGGAAAGCGCTCTATAAGCGCATGGCGCCGCACTGGCGGTTACAGCAATAGACGCTGTATCGTGTGTGTTTATGTTGACAGCTTAGTCGGGCGCTAGACAGCAATCATCGACTTTTTGCGAACAGTCATACACAAGGGAGGGGATTTTAAAGAACGACTTGCACTCATCAACACACACACAATTCCAAATGTACACTAGTGCATGGCTGTGCGGCCATGCAAGCCTTTTATAGCTGCAGCAAGAACAGGACCTTCCCAGAAGGACCAATGGGAGACAGCCACAGAAGAAGAACACCTTCAGGACCTTCCTAAAGGACCAATGGGATTTGCTGCAGTATCTAAGCATGTGACCCTTGATCTCCAATGAGAGATCTTGCCCTGGGCATGCTCAGAAAGGGAAGAGCAGGATTAGTCCCAAACACGTCTGCTCGCCACTGCCCAGTACTGGCTACAATGGCAGAATCCGGAAAGGCAGCAGTAACCAGTCGTCCAGTATCAGCCTGAGCTAGATGCTAAGACTGACGTCTCTGCTGAGCAGACTCCACTGCGGCTGGAGAAGACTGGGAGACCAAAGTGGAGATGGTTCGAAATTCTTCCAGTGCAGAGGCAGGATCTTGACACCTAACATGTACGTTTATTGTATTTTTTATTTGCATAAAGAAATGTATTTATTGGAACAATTTTTTTTCATTTATTTAGGAATTTAAAAAAATATATTTTTGCACGGTTTAATATTTTTTTTTTTACTTTTTTAATTTTCCCAGGGTGGGACATCACTGTATAAAGTCAGATCACTGATCTGACACTTTGTACAGCACTGTGTCAGATCAGCAATCTAACAGGCAGTGAAGGAGGCTTCTCAGGTCCTGCTCTCAGCAGGCACTGAGAAGCCACCTCCCAGCGGGACCCGGAAGGACCCCACATCCATCTTGGATCCGAGGGTCTGCAGGCAGGGAGAACCCCAGAACAGTGCGGTCACATCGCATTGTTCTGAGGGTCTCAGGGAAGCACGCAGGGAGCTCCCTTCCTGCGTGATACTTCTCTATGCCACCGGAACGCTGCGATCTTGTTTGATCGCAGTGTTTCGGGGGTTAAAGTCCGTGACCACTCCTGGTATTTAATGCTGGGTGTCAGCTGTGAAAATCAGCTGACACCCGGTCGCGATCACCCCCATGATCGCGGCCGATCGCTTAGGCCGGGATCACACACAGCGAGATACAGCCGAGTCTCGCAGGTTAAAACCAAGCTCTGGCAGTGGCACTCCTGTTATGATCTGGTGGCCTTGGAGCAGCATGAGACGTACTCTGGAGAAGGTGGCCCCTGTACTGACCGCAAACCCTGAACCTAGCAGCGCAACTAGAAGTAGCCGTGGGGGGTACCTAACACTCCCTAGACCCCTCGACACAGCCTAAGAAACTAACTACCCCTAAAGACAGAAACAGGAAATCTATCTTGCCTCAGAGAAAATCCCCAAAGGACAGACAGCCCCCCACAAATATTAACTGTGAGAGGAGAGGGAAAAAACATACGCAGACATGAAATCAGGATTTAGCATAGGAGGCCACACTAGCTAAATAGAAAGAATAGAACAGAGTACTATGCGGTCAGTATTAAAACACTAGAAAATATCCACCACAGAAAATACAAAACACCACATCTGACTAAAGACATGGAGGGTAGAGACACAGCAAGGCTGCAAAAAATATTTCACAGACAAAGCTGGACAAGACAAAACATGAAAATGCACAGAACTATAAGGTCCACAGCAGGTGGACAGCAAAAACAAAGCCAGGACTTATCTTTGAAGAAAAGCACAGCGAACCGGAGAGACCAGAAGGGATGTGAATCCTCCAAAAACAATGGACAACTGGCAGGGACTAAAGAGTCCTGCAAAGCTATATACCCCAGTCAGTTTTGCAATTAGTAGATACACCTGTCCAATCCTGCAGTCCAGGCACAACTGCATTACCCTCTACAACCACCGGAGGGAGCCCAAAAGCAGACTTCACAACAGTACCTCCCCTTGAGGAGAGTTCACCGAACCCTCCCCAGAGCCCCCAGGCCGATCAGGATGAGCCCGATGAAAGGTACGAACCAAATCAGCGGCATGGACATCAGGGGCAAAAACCCAAGAATTATCCTCCTGGCCATAACCCATCCATTTGACAAGGTACTGAAGCCTCCGCCTCAAAAAACGAGAATCCAAAATCTTCTCAACAATATATTCCAACTCCCCATCGACCAACACAGGGGCCGGAGGATCAACAGAGGGAACAACGGGCTCCACATATTTCCGCAACAAAGATCTATGGAAGACATTATGAATAGCAAAAGAGGCCAGAAGTGCCAGGTGAAAGGACACCGGATTAATAATCTCAGAAATCCTATAAGGACCAATAAATCGAGGCTTAAACTTAGGGGAAGAAACCTTCATAGGAACATGACGGGAAGATGACCAAATCAGATCCCCAACCCGAAGCCGGGAACCAACACACTGACGACAGTTAGCAAAACGTTGAGCCTTCTCCTGAGACAGCACCAAATTGTCCATCACATGAGCCCAAATCTGCTGCAACCTGCCGACCACAGAATCCACACCAGGAAGGTCAGAAGGCTCAACCTGCCCAGAAGAAAAACGAGGATGAAAACCAAAATTACAAAAAAAAAGCGAAACCAAAGTAGCCGAACTAGCCCGATTATTAAGGGCAAACTCGGCCAATGGCAAAAAAGCCACCCAATCATCCTGATCAGCAGACACAAAGCATCTCAAATAGGTCTCCAAGGTCTGATTAGTTCGCTCAGTCTGGCCATTTGTCTGAGGATGAAATGCAGAAGAAAAAGACAAATCAATGCCCAGCTTGGCACAAAAGGCCCGCCAAAACCTAGAAACAAACTGGGAACCTCTGTCGGACACAATATTCTCCGGAATTCCATGCAAACGTACCACATGCTGAAAAAACAACGGAACCAAATCAGAAGAAGAAGGCAATTTAGGCAAAGGCACCAAATAAACCATCTTAGAAAATCGGTCACAGACAACCCAGATAACCGACATCCTTTGGGAAACAGGAAGATCGGAAATAAAATCCATAGAAATATGTGTCCAGGGCCTCTCGGGGACCGGTAATGGCAAATGCAACCCGCTAGCGTGGGAACAGCAAGGCTTAGCCCGCGCACAAATCCCACAGGACTGCACAAAAGAACGCACATCCCGCGACAAAGAAGGCCACCAAAAGGACCTACCAACCAAATCTCTGGTACAAAAAATCCCAGGATGGCCAGCCAACACAGAACAATGAACCTCAGAAATCACTTTACTAGTCCATCTATCAGGAACAAACAGTTTCCCCACTGGACAGCGGTCAGGTTTATCAGCCTGAAATTCCTGAAGAATCCGACGTAAATCAGGGGAAATGGCAGAAAGGACCACCCCTTCCTTCAGAATGCCGACCGGCTCAAGAACCCCAGGGGAATCAGGAAAAAAACTCCTAGAGAGGGCATCCGCCTTAACATTCTTAGTACCAGGAATGTACGAGACCACAAAATCAAAACGGTAGAAAAACAGGGACCTGTCTAGGATTCAGCCGTTTGGCAGACTCGAGGTAAATCAGATTCTTATGATCGGTCAGGACCACAATACGGTGCTTGGCCCCCTCAAGCCAATGTCGCCACTCCTCAAATGCCCACTTCATAGCCAACAACTCCCGATTGCCGACATCATAATTGCGTTCCGCAGGCGAAAACTTCCGAGAAAAGAAGGCACACGGTTTCATCAAGGACCCATCAGAATTCCTCTGAGACAAAACGGTCCCTGCCCCAATCTCAGACGCGTCAACCTCAACCTGAAATGGAAGAGAAACATCTGGCTGACGCAACACAGGGCCAGAAGTAAATCGGCGTTTAAGCTCCTGAAAGGCAGAAACAGCCGCGGAGGACCAATTCGTCACATCAGCACCTTTCTTTGTCAAATCGGTCAGAGGTTTAACCACACTGGAGAAGTTGGCAATGAAACAATGATAAAAATTAGCAAAACCCAAGAATTTCTGAAGGCTCTTCACAGATGTGGGCTGAATCCAATCATGAATGGCCTGAACCTTAACCGGATCCATTTCTATAGATGGGGGAGAAAAAATGAAGCCCAAAAAAGAAACCTTCTGCACTCTAAAGAGGCACTTCGACCCCTTCACAAATAAAGCATTACTACGGAGGATCTAAAATACCATCCTGACCTGTTTCACATGAGACTCCCAATCATCGGAAAAAATCAAAATATCATCCAAATATACAACCATGAATTTATCAAGATAACTCCGAAAGATATCATGCATGAAGGATTGGAACACAGATGGGGCATTAGAGAGTCCGAATGGCATCACAAGGTATTCAAAATGGCCTTCGGGCGTATTAAATGCAGTTTTCCATTCATCACCCTGCTTAATACGAATAAGATTATATGCCCCTCGAAGGTCTATCTTGGTAAACCAGCTAGCCCCCTTAATCCTAGCAAACAAATCAGTAAGCAAAGGCAAAGGGTATTGAAATTTGACCGTGATTTTATTCAAGAGGCGATAATCAATACAGGGTCTCAAGGAGCCATCCTTCTTGGCAACAAAAAAAAAACCTGCTCCCAATGGTGAAGAAGATGGCTGAATATGCCCCTTCTCCAAAGACTCCTTAATATAGCTCCGCATGGCGGCATGTTCTGGCACAGACAGGTTGAAAAGTCGACCCTTAGGGAGCTTACAACCTGGAATCAAGTCAATAGCACAATCACAGTCCCTATGCGGTGGAAGGGAACTGGATTTGGGCTCATCGAATACATCCTGGAAATCTGACAAAAACTCAGGAATTTCAGAAGAGGAGGAAGAGGAAATTGACATCAAAGGAACGTGACCATGAACCCCCTGACAACCCCAACTAATCACAGACATAGATCTCCAATCTAACACCGGATTATGTTCCTGTAACCATGGGAAACCCAGCACAATATCATCATGCAAATTATGCAACACCAGAAAACGACAATCTTCCTGATGGGCTGGCGCCATGCGCATGGTCAGCTGTGTCCAAAACTGAGGTTTATTTTTAGCCAATGGTGTAGCATCAATGCCCCTTAGAGGAATAGGGTTCTGCAAAGGCTGCAAGGGGAAACCACAACGTCTGGCAAATTTTAAGTCCATTAAGTTCAGAGCGGCGCCTGAATCCACAAATGCCATGACAGAAAATGATGATAATGAGCAGATCAAGGTAACAGATAACAGAAATTTAGGTTGCGCAGTACTGATAGTAACAGAACTAGCGATTCTCTTTGTACGCTTAGGGCAATCAGGAATAACATGAGCAGAATCGCTGCAGTAAAACACAACCTATTCTGGCACCTGAATCTTAGGCGTTCAGCTCTAGACAAAATCCTATCACACTGCATAGGCTCCGGGCTCCGCTCGGAGGACAACGCCACAGTTAGCACAACTCTGCGCTCGCGCAAGCGCCGATGAATATGAATGGCCAGAGACATAGAATCACTCAGACCAGCAGGCGTGGGGAACCCCACCATAACATCTTTAACGGATTCAGAAAGACCCTTTCTGAAAATTGCCTTCAAGGCATCCTCATTCCATTTAGTCAGTACAGACCATTTTCTAAATTTCTGGCAATACGATTCTGCCGCTTCTTGACCCTGACACAGGGCCAACAAGATCTTCTCAGCTTGATCCACAGAATTAGGCTCATCCTACAATAACCCCAATGCTTGAAAGAACGAATCAACATTAAGCAAAGCAGGATTGCCAGTTTCCAGGGAAAATGCCCAATCCTGTGGGTCACCACGCAGCAGGGATATGATAATTTTAACCTGCTGAATGGGATCACCAGAAGACCGGGGTCTCAATGCAAAAAAACAGTTTACAGTTATTTTTGAAACTCAAAAATTTGGATCTGTCACCAAAGAATAAATCAGGAGTGGGAATCCTAGGTTCTAAGGCAGGAGTCTGAACAATATAATCTGAAATACCCTGTACCCTAGCAGCAAGCTGATCCACACGAGAAACTAACTTCTGAACACTCATGTTATTACTAGGTTCCGCAGCCACCCAGAGATTAAGAGGGAGGAACAGGCTAAGGAAAAAAAATGGCTCAAAACCTTCCCTCCCTTCTTCTGAGATGCAATTAACTGATTGTTGGCCAGTTGTACTGTTATGATCTGGTGGCCTTGGAGCAGCATGAGAAGGTGGCCCCTGTACTGACCGCAAACCCTGAACCTAGCAGTGCAACTAGAAGTAGCCGTGGGGGTTACCTAACACTCCCTATACCCCTCGACACAAGAAACTAACTACCCCTAAAGACAGAAACAGGAAACCTATCTTGCCTCAGAGAAAATCCCCAAAGGACAGACAGCCCCCCACAAATATTAACTGTGAGAGGAGAGGGAAAAAACATACGCAGACATGAAATCAGGATTTAGCATAGGAGGCCACACTAGCTAAATAGAAAGAATAGAACAGAGTACTATGCGGTCAGTATTAAAACACTAGAAAATATCCACCACAGAAAATACAAAACACCACATCTGACTAAAGACATGGAGGGTATATCTGCATCTCCAGAGACACAGCAAGGCTGCAAAAAATATTTCACAGACAAAGCTGGACAAGACAAAACATGAAAATGCACAGAACTATAAGGTCCACAGCAGGTGGACAGCAAAAACAAAGCCAGGACTTATCTTTGAAGAAAAGCACAGCGAACCGGAGAGACCAGAAGGGATGTGAATCCTCCACAAACAATGGACAACTGGCAGGGACTAAAGAGTCCTGCAAAGCTATATACCCCAGTCAGTTTTGCAATTAGTAGATACACCTGTCCAATCCTGCAGTCCAGGCACAACTGCATTACCCTCTACAACCACCGGAGGGAGCCCAAAAGCAGAATTCACAACACACTCCAGAGCAGAGCGTGCGGCCGCATAGCAATACATGGAGCCACACGCTCCGCTCCAGAGTGCCGATGCCAGAGCTTGTTTTTAACCTGCGAGACTCAGCCGTATCTCGCTGTAGTATGACTCCGGCCTTAGACGTACTATTCCGTCCATGGTCACACGGGCCCAGGTCACATGGATGGAATAGTACGTCTGATGTCAGAAAAGGTTTAAAAAAAGTATTGAACTTTTCCACATTTTTTTCACATTACCCCCAAAAACTTAAATGTATTTTACTGGAATTTTATGTGATATACCAACACAAAGTAGCAAGTATTTGTGCAGTGTAAAGAAAATTATACATGGTTTTCTAATATTTTCTAAAAATATATTTCTGAATATTTGGACATGCATTTGTATCAGCCCCCTGTAGTCTGATAACCCTAAATAAAACCCTGAGTGACCAATTGCCTCCAAAAGTCACATAATTATTTAATTTTTTTCATCTGTGTGCAAATTATTCTCAGTATAACTACATCTGTTCCGTGAAGGCCTTGTTGAAGGTTTGTTTGAGCACATTAGGGATCAAACAGCAGAATCTATAGCAAGACAGGGAAGGGATAACTTTGTGGAGAAGAGTAAAGCAGGGTTAGGTTATAAAAAATAGCCCAAGCTCTGAACGCCTCACGGAGCACTGTTCAACCCATCATACGAGAATATAAAGAGTATGGCATGACTGCAAACCTACCTTAAAGGGGTATTCCCATCTCCAAGTTCCTATTCCAATATGTAGCAGGTGTAATAATAATAATATTAGCAAATACCTCCAATTAGAAATTTAGTATAGTACTTCAGATTTCCTTTTTCACTTACCTCATGTAGAGTATTGCAGTATGTTCTTAACAATGGTAAGGAGATGCTGGGAGTTGCTGTTATCAGCCATTACCAGACTGCAGACCATACAGGAACCACAGTACTGATGAGACACAGACAGTATCACCAATAAACATTTACAGTGTGGAAAAAAAGTATTTAGTCAGCTACCAATTGAGCAAGTTCTCCCACTTACAAAGATGAGAGAGGCCTGTAATTGACATCATAGGTAGACCACAACTATGAGAGTCAAAATGAGAAAACAAATCACCTTGTCTGATTGGGCATGATTTATTTTGCAAACTATGGTGGAAAATAAGTATTTGGTCACCTAAAAACCATGCATGATTTCTGGCTCTCATAGACTTGTAACTTCTTCTTTAAGAGGCTCCTCTGTCCTCCACTCATTACCTGTAGTAATGGCACCTGTTTGAACTTGTTATCAGTATAAGATACCTGTCCACAACCTCAAACAGTCACACTCCAAATTCCACTATGGTGAAGACCAAAGATCTGTCGAAGGACACTAGAAACAAAATTGTAGTCCTACACCAGGCTGGGAAGACTGAATCTGCAATAGGCAAGCAGATTGGTGTGATGAAATCAACTGTGGGAGCAATAATAAGAAAATGGAACACATACAAGACCACTGATACTCTCCCACAATCTGGGGCTCCACGCAAGATCTCACCCCGTGGGGTCAAAATGATCACAAGAACGGTGAGCAAAAATTCCAGAACCACACAGTGGGACCTAGTGAATGACCTGCATAGAGCTGGGACCACCGTAACAAAGGCTACCATCAGTAGCACACTACGCCGTGAAGTTTGCTAGAGAGCATTTGGATTATCCAGAAGAGCATTGGGAGAATGTCATATGGTCTGATGAAACCAAAGTAGAACTGTTTGGTAGAAACAAAACTCGCTGTGTTTGGATGTTTGGAGGAGACAGATTGCTGAGCTGCATCCAAAGAACACCGTACCTACTGTGAAGCATGGGGGTGGCAACATCATGCTTTGGGGCTGTTTCTCTGCAAAGGGACCTACACGACTGATCCGTGCACATGAAAGAATGAATGGGGCCATAGATCGTGAGATTTTGAGTGCAAACCTCCTTCCATCAGCAAGGGCATTGAAGATGAAACGTGGACGGGTCTTTCAGCATGATAATGATCCCAAGCACACTGCCAGGGCAACAAAGGAGTGGATTCGTAAGAAGCATCTGAAGGTCCTGGAGTGGCCTAGCCAGTCTCTAGATCTCAACCCATAGAAAACCTTTCTAGGGAGTTGAAAGTCCATGTTGCCCAGTGACAGGCCCAAAAACATCACTGCTCTAGAGGAGATCTGTATGTAGGAATGGATCAACATACCACCAAAGGTGTGTGCCAACCTTGTGAAGGCTTACAGAAAACGTTTGACCTCTGTCATTGCCAACAAAGGATATATATAACAAAATATTGAGATGAACTTTTGTTAATGACCAAATACTTATTTGCCACCATAATTTGCAAAATAAATCTTGAGAAATCAGACAAGGTGAATTTCTGGACTTGTTTTCTCATTTTGACTCTCATAGATGTGGTCTACCTATGATGTCAATTACAGGTATCTCTAATCTTTTTAGGTGGGAGAACTTGCACAATTGATGGCTGACTAAATACTCTTTTTTTCCCTACTGTATATCCAGGTACCATATAGATGAGATCTTCTCTGATTGAAGTCAATCTTTTTCTTTTCTTCTCCATCTTCTCCACATGTCGTGATGTATTTTCACATCCACAGCTCTTCTATGCAGTCTTCCATCTTCTCCGTCTTCTGCAGCACATCCCAACACTGTGCCCTTAAAAATAACACCATAATTATAGTGCTCCTGTATTAAAATATGCTACCTATGCTATGTCCCTGAATAATAATTTCCCCTCATTGTGCTCCCTGCACAAATTATGACTTCCACACTGTCCCTTTTATGGTACACACCCTCCACACTGTCCTCTCCTTTCTATACTTGCCCATACTTGCCCCCTTGTCGGCTGTCCCTGGGGCAAGTGCCCCACCTAGCCCCTTAGATACCAACCTGGACTACGACCCCCACTGTTTGTACAATTATCACATAACCTAATGTTTTATGGAATTACCAACTAAAGCCAATGAGGATTAGCTTTAGTACTAGATGTGGCGCTGTTTCTGCAAGAAAAACTTTTTTTTTCTAATACCTGTTAATCATGTCAGTTTTGTAATCAATGCTCAAGATGTCAAAATTAGACACAAGTAAAAAATATTCAAGTATATGACAAGTATAAAAAATTACAGGTTTTATAATACAGGAAAGATATATATATTGGTACCGTGTTAGCCAGTAGATACAAAAATATTTACAATTGAGAGTCCTCAGCGGTTGATACCTTTTAATGGCCATCTGAAAAGGTGGTAACAAATTGCAAGCTTTCGAGACTACACAGGCCTCTTTAATTACAGGTATCTCTCATCTTTTTAAGTGGGAGAACTTGCACAAATGCCTGACAAAGAGACCTGAGTAGTCTCGAAAGCTTGCAATTTGTTACATCTTTTCAGTTAGCCATTAAAAGGTATCAACCACTGAGGACTCTCAATTCTAAAGGTTTTATAATACAAATTTAGTAGCGAACAACTATTTAGTTGAGAATATTGCCAAAGCTTATATTATTTATCCACAAGAATTCAGAATCAGAAGATTAGACAATTTCAGGAAGAAAATGAGAGTGGCTTCTGAAAGCCTATATTTAGCGAACTGTCACGTCTACTCACCGGTCCATACATACAAAACATTATCTCAAGAGACAAGCGAGAGCATAAACTCCAAACATTGCAGGATGCTGAAAAAGACAAGTCATTCAATCAACCACCCATTAATATCATATTTAGGTTGTATAGTATAGTTTCCTCAAAATATTATTTATATTCTTATATTTTTCACATTTTTTATAAAGTTATGGTATAAATCAGTACAGTAAGTAGAGTAAATTCAAGATTGGGTTCACTTCATAGAGAATCAGAGAACGCTAATTAAGGCTTGCATCTGTTAATACCGGGCAAGGGCCAGCTGTACCTGGGAGCCTATTTTACCAGAGTCTGCCGTATAAGATCGAAGCTACCTCTGATCCCAGCAGTTTAACCCTTAGATGTTTGAAGAGGTCAGAAATGGGGTAAGCTGTCCCCTCTGATGCCCATCAACCCCTACTGATTCTGTGATTGCAAAGTGCTGACGGCCCCCATGTCTGCCATCTTTGTACACCCGTGAAGCCCAATTTGTGGGACATCAATAATTGTACAATACACTGCTAGATTAGAGGATATAGTGTATTTTACAAGTAATCACTGGTTAAAGGCAACTAGAGGGACTAATACAAAAAAGTGTAAAACAATGAAAAATATCCTAAAAATATTAAAACAATGGAATAAAAAGAGATTACAAAGTTATATGGACCCCAACATAATAATAATAATACTACTTGAACCACAAATAAAAAGCCCTCATATGACTATATGGATCAAAAACATTTAAAAAAAATCAATAACTCGTGGAAGACAAGAAGGAAAAAACAAAAGAGGGGTCCACTGAGACTCTGTCACCCAAAGCGGCTCATAAATCTTGAGCTGGCCCTGATTCTGAAGGTAGCCCTCCCTTTGGCAGAATGCAATCTAACAGTGAGAAGAATAATTCAGGACTGCAGAGGAAATGTCATATTGCATGGCGGCTGTTAAGATGAATGGCTGTCCAAAAACTTCCATAAAAGTCCATAAAAAAGCCATTCATGTGGAGCAGCTCACCATTCTGTCTGAAAGATGGATGCCGTGGACCATCCATGATACCAATGTGCTCTGATCTCTGGTCTTCTAAAGCTCCAGAGTAGTTAAAGCAATGGGAGCAGAGCACTGATGGGTTCCTAAAGTCAAGGCAGAGAGTTTTTATTTCAGACACTATTTCACTGATGCTTATCTATGATATCAATGTAATTCGTATTGTAGGAACGCAGAAACTATTATTAGACAAGGTGACAAAACTACTGGAGTGCCAAATCTTGACTTTTAGGATAATAAAAATTTTTTTTATGAAGATGGGAAGATTGTTCATTTAGAAAGTAGTTGTATTTGTATAAACATGAAAAAAATATCAAAATGCTTATCTGATCAGTCTGTACACATACATACTGCCTAGAAATAATATATTTTATCCATTATTGGTGTCATGCAAGGGAAGAGAAAATTGTTCTTACCTCCTATATCAACCACAGTGCTGCTTTCATTTGACCATAGCAGATGAAAAAAATGACAGCTGAGCTCTGATTGGTTGATAACAAGATCAGTTTGCAAACTTTTGAAGAGTGAGGACCTCACCTCAACAGACAGAGAGTTGAGTGTAAAGAAGGTAGTAATAAGGCTGCCCTGTACTGAGCTCTACCATGTGCATGATGTCCTACAGGGGTATTCCCATTCTAAGACGCTTGCTTTGTTTTTCTGATAATGCCCTTTGATGTAGAGAGCAACCCAAGTGCGACTATCTCACTGACCACAGCAGCTGATTTGGAAAGGTTGGGGGATGCTCATTTTTTTGTGATCAGGGCAAGTTCTATGCCTTAAAAGTCCAAGATAGGAATAACCCATCAAAGGAACCTGTTATGAAATTCATGATCCCCCAAACCTCAGGTTGCATGAATCTGATCCTGGACACACATTTACAGTCAAGTATGTTTTACTCTGAAACATTGAAGTGTTTCAGACAAAGCATAGTTTGGAAAGCCGACCGGACACTATAGGGTGAAACCTGACATGGTTCCCGTACAACTTCTCTCCGCCCAACCACAGTTGATCGCATGGTGTTTCCCATATGTGCATATATGAGAAGACCTGTCAACTGTTGGGGGTGGGAAAAAGCTGCCTAGGGATGTTATTGGACTAGTCCAGCAGTCTTTTCAACCTGTTTTTTTGTAAAACACTGTAGCGTTTCGGAGTAAAGCGCACACAGCTACAATCATGCAGCTCAGTTCTGATTCATGCTGCCTGTGGTTCAGGAAGAATGAATCTAAAGTCAGGTTCACTTTAATGACCTAAACAATAATTTTCTATGGACAATGACCTCTGCTGACCAATAGGTCTACACACTCAGGAATCTTTTTAAGTCATTACCATAGTAAAAAACGACGCTGGACTTACAATTTTAGGCCACCTTCACATGTTCAGTATTTGGTCAGTATTTTCCATCAGTATTTGTAAGCCAAAATCATGAGTGGAACAATCAGAGGAAAAGTATAAAAGAAACATATGCACCACTTCTGTATTTATCACCCACTTCTGGTTTTGGCTTACAAATACTGATGTAAAATACTGACCAAATACTGAGCGTGTGAACGTGGCCTTAAACTGTGATCACCGTTAGAAAGGAGCCATTGTAACCATGTCTTGTACTGACACAGTCATCATAATAATGACATTTCAAGTCAGGTTTTTGCAGTATCTTAAAGTTTGGACTCAGCCTAACTTTCTATGGAAAACATTGCTGGTATTGAATGTTGCACTTCAGAAAGAAGACTTCGGTAATGTTATCCTTTTAACTTGCTCTTTCTCAATGTCTTATCTACATGTAATTATCATGGAGCGACTATTACCACTAACTATTATGCGTAGATAGTAACCCATTTCTTGAATTCCAACTATATGTCAGAGTTGAAATGTGCTATTATGGGGCTAGATGATAACTTGTATTCTTTGTGCAAAAATTATATATTGATATATCTATACAAGCTTTCTGAATCTCTGCTCTCTTAAACAGTCATAAATCTGATATTGCTTTTAATTTAAGTTTTTTTTTCTGTAAAGATATCAGGTTAGATGTGTGTTCAAAGAGGAGTTACAGACCGAGACGTCAGAGACATTTTCTGACGGATTTCAAGATGAAAAGGATTAAGCAGCCTGCGATGGATTAGAATAGTTGCAGGTTGCAGAACATGAGCAGTTAAAATATATTTTATAAAACACAATTACACAAAAATTGGTCTTTATCCAAACTTACAAGCACTTTACTTTTAGCTTAGTTTATGTGTGCATGCCCAATGGTGTCCATTAAGACCATACTGTGTACTTTTTTCTGTTTGAATTGGGAGTTGTATGCCGTAAGCTATCACAAGTAGTGATGGCATTCCGTAAGCACTTTATCTTTTAAAGGTGTATATCCTTGCCGTACAATTATAGCATAGCCCCAAGATATGCCATAAATGTCTGATAGGCATAGGTCCCTCTAGGGCTTAAACTTACTTCAACAATGGAAGAATCCCAATGTTCATCTGACTTGTTGAGTTGCCAGTTGGCATCCAGGTAGAGAAATAATGAAGAAGTGGCAATGACGTTTTCTATCCACTTGGCTATAAAAATTAGTTAAAAGTGAGAATAAGTCAACTTTTATCTACAAATGTATCAGTTTAGGTAAAGTTGTGTATCTGGAGAACAGTTTTTGTAATTGGACATTCATTTTTGCCAATTCCTGGAGTGTCTCGCCTAGCTTATGGGTTCATGTGTCAGCGCCTGAGTTAGTTCTGCAGTGCTTTTGTCTTTATGGTAAATTACCAAAGCAGCCAAATATTACACTTTACTGATTGGAATTTTAAGAAATCTCATGTCTTAACATTAACCCTCCTTCTTCCATTGTTCCACAGTTTATTTCTAATGCTCACATGGTCATTGCATTCACTTTTGGTGATGGACGCATTTCTATATATAATTAATTTGCAGTTTACTGTATGTTTTGGAACCTTTCTAACATGGCCAGCAGTGATGTTTTCAAAACTTTGTGCTTCAGAAGAGAGCTAGTTTGTGAGATCACACCTTGGGAGGCCATGATTCTATTGCTGGTTCACTAGATGTTCACCTTTAAAGAGGTTATCTAGGATTTTTTTTTATTACGGGCCTAATAACTAACAGGCAGGTAGCTGCTAAAAGAGGTAACTACCTTCCTGTTCTACCTGACGCCAGCTCAACGCGGTCAATGAACTCCTGCTGATTCAGATGCTCCACATCAGTAGAGCAGCTCTTGTTCCTCTGGGCTGCTGTGCGGACGGACGTGAATGGCGACGTCATGCTGATTGACAGCCGGCTCCCCGCAGTGAGTCAGCTCCCCGTCAACAGAACAGAGTGGAAGAGAAGCCATTGCTCTGCGACACGATGTCAGTGAAAGCAAGTAAATCGCCTGTGACTGCTGCTAGCCAGGAGAGATCGGCGCCGGGCACAATAAGCAGATAGTTAGCAAGTACCTGCCTGTTTGTTCTTAGGCTCAAAGTAAAAAAATTAAATAGTCATTGATTACCCCTTTAAGTAATTTTTGGTAGGTGCAAACTACTTTATACTTTGAATGCCCCACAAGTCCTACCATTTTTTTTAGATACGGTAAGCCAGTTAAAAAAGCATAATATTTTAGCCCTTGTCCATATCACTCAGGTACTTACTCTTGCCCATATTTCCTGCTTCAAACATATCAACTTCATTAACTGACCATTCACCTGCTGCACCTCATAGAAAGTGCCATAATCAGGTGATACACCAGTCATCTATAACAATGAAACCAACCACAGGTAAAGTGAATAGCACTGAATGTCTTGTGACAATAACAATGCTATCAGGGTTTGGGATATATTGGGCAGCGAGTGAAGGTGATGTTTTAGAAGCGGGAAAAATTAGGAAGCACTAACAGCGAAACGCGCGTCGGGGCCTCTCTTCCACGTCCTGGCAGTAAGTTAGTACTATTGTATTTATTTATCTTTTAACTTCTTTTCCCCTTTGTTCCGGCACTTTTTATACCTATACCTCTAGTCTAGGGGATAGTTCATTAAGTATGGTATTATATAAGCCAGACACCAAAACATTTTATGGCCCCTCTAGCATGTTACATTGAATTTATGCACTGGCAGCTGTATTTGGGCCTTTTATCTGTGTTTGCTTATATCTTAAAAATGCTGCTATAGGATCAAGGAGATATATGTATTATAAAGATTGTACTCTCATTCTGCCTGGCATGGTTTCTAGGTGTTACTAGCCCTGTCATCATTTGTTGTATATTGTTGCCTTACTTCTTTTATGCAGTATTTATTAAAATTTATATATTAGTATTTTGCTCTGTGACTCATTTTTTTCTTTTTTTGGGTAATACTTTGGTCTTTTGTGATAGAGCTTTTTCATTTGGCCATTTATTTTGGATTAATTCTCATAGAAAGTGCCATAATCAGGTGATACACCAGTCAGCTATAACAATGAAGCCAACCACAGGTAAAGTGAATAGCACTGAATGTCTTGTGACAATAACAATGCTATCAGGGTTTGGGATATATTGGGCAGCGAGTGAAGGTGATGTTTTAGAAGGAGGAAAAATTAGTGAGAGTTAGAATCTAAATGGTTTTGACAAAGGACAAACTGGTCGGAATATCTTTAAAATGGCAGGTCTTTGTGGAGAGTCTCAGGTATGCAAAGGTTAGTTCCTACCAAAGATGGTCCAAGGAAGACCAACCTCTAATCCCAAGGTCCTTCAAAGTATTTGCTCACAACATCTAGTTGCCAGACAGCACTCAATAGATCTGAACTGTTTTGATTGCACAAGAGGACCCATATGATACTAGGCAGGTGGATTTAATGTTATGGCTGATTGGTGTAGTCATATTTTTTTTACTACTTAATGTTCTGGTACACTATATTAATGGCCTAATTATATTCAATAACTGTCTAACTGCTCAGAAGCAAGGTTTGATAAGTTTTTGCACTAAATGCACAGAAATGGAGTGTATTCCAGTCTGTATCTGGCCAGGACCAGACTGCTACAGTCTGCACAGTTTGATGTTTATGCAGACAATGGGCCTGGAATGGATTTTTTTTTTTTAATCCAAGACTGAAAATAATCCCTTTAAAGAAGGCGTGCCTCTCCGGGTTTAGTCCATAATAATCCTGAAAATACAGTCAACCCAGGTGAAATGTGATGGTGACTCTAGTTCCTGGGAGTTGTTTGTGCACGTGACTGCGGTGTTGCTAACCACTTCGAAACCTGTAACCACAAACCAGCAGAGAGAATTAACACAAGCACTGCAACGCTCTGCAATAACACTTGTCTGCAAAGCCTCGTACTTCTCCGTGCAGCCACTGCTCGCCACAATGACTGATGCTGTCATAATGTCGTCCAGCTGTACGGTTGGAGCTACCCTGACGTGACTGCATTGTGCCTTCCCAGGAAACATCACACAGGCTTAGGAGTACAGGATGGGGTCCAGCAAACAATGGTAGTGACTAAACTGCCCAAACTAAGGACATGTCACGGACAGCAGAGCCAGCGACCCTGCTCATTGCTTCATCTGCTAGGATGGGTCAGATGGACCATGTAAAGCCGCACATACACATTAGGTAGCTGACTTTTCCAGAGTCGGGCTTGTTTATTTCAGGGAGCACTCTTGACCGGGTCTTAATTTTTCTGGGTCTAAGGGTCCCCATACACATTAGATCAGTGTTCCCCAACTCTGGTCCTCAAGAGCCACCAACAGGTCATGTTTTCAGGATTTCCTTAGTATTACACAGGTGATAATTGCATCACCTGGACAGGCAAGCATTCAATCACCTGTGCAATGCTAAGGAAATCCTGAAAACATGACCTATTGGTGGCTCTTGAGGACCGGAGTTGGGGAACACTGCATTAGAGTAATGTCAGCTTAACCCACTGATATCGACAGGTACAGCCGATGCTCTAATATGTATGGTGGAGCCGGACAACTGTTGGTCGGGAGAGATGATGATCGCACATGTCCGATTTTGGAGTACAGAACTCATTGATCTACAAGAGATAGGCCACTGGCCGAATGGAGAACACAAGAGTACTCGACCAAACGAGCACTCCTATGTATGGGCTGGTGGTCTGAGATGACTATCAGCCAAATGATCGACCAAAGCATCGTTTAGCCAACTTTCATCTAATGTGTATGGTCGGCTTTATGGAGTGGACAATAAAGTCCAACATTATGATCATTCGGTCCCCCTCGTGTCTCTTCTTTGGAGAATGTTTGACTGCCTCCAAATAAATTAGATCCTGAAAAAGTTGTTTAATCAGAGACATCCTCCTTCAAAATGCAGGGTCTCGCTCCTGGCAGCCACTAAAAACAGCGAATTTTGTCAGGGAAAGCTTTGGCCTTCCAGACATTTTTCCTGCACTGGCCACTTTAGGGAAATGTAGCATTACCGTACATGGTGGCCATTCAGATGGTATACAGAGATGGCACGAGTCCTCCAGAACAGAAGTGTTACTTACGGAGCAGTTTTCTTTCCAGGCTCATATTGGGGGCGCCACTATCACAATATCCATATGCTCTAATGGAGAAAACGGACTAGGGCTGTCATCAGATAGATCAGTGGATATAAAGGAGAGAGGAGTGCGGTGAATCCCAGGCAATGCCGCTGACAAAGGTTAATCCAGACGGTAAGTACAAAAAACTTCCAATTTATTGCAATGCGTTTCAGAGCCGAACCTACTCGTTCCTAAGCCTTAACAGGACAGGAAGCACCTGCTTTTCTGCTATGCCTGAGATAAGAGTAGATTCTACTCTGAAACGTAAATTGGAAGTTTTTTTATACTTACCGCCTGGTTTAACCTTTGTCAGTGGCAGCGCCTGCACTCAGCACACTCCTCTCCTTAAGGCTACTTTCACACTAGCGTCGGAATCTCCCCCGTCGCAATGCGTCGGGCAGAGATTCCGACGCTAGCGTTTGACACACTGCACAACGGGTGCAGCGGATGCATTTCTCCGGCGCATCCGCTGCCCCATTGTGAGGTCCGGGGAGGTGGGGCGGAGTTCCGGCCACGCATGCGCGGTCGGAAAAAGCGGTCCGTCAGGAGCAAAAAACGTTACATGTAACGTTTTTTGCTCCCAGCGGTACGCCACAACACGGCGCAACCGTCGCATGACAGTTGCGAAGTGTGGCAAAGCGTCGCAATGCGTCGCATTGCGACATCTGGCAAAAAACGCCAGTGTGAAAGTAGCCTTACTTGTTATGTCCTCAGCAGCCGCCATGATTGGATTATACATCACTCTTCATGTGATCAGGTGAACGGCCAGCCTTCCAATTCTCCCTAACCTGTCGCTCACGGTATTACACTGGGAGCGCCTCTTGTTTTTTATCTCTATAGATCGGTGCATGACTAGCATAGTGCAATTTATATCCCCAGTTCAATTTGTGCTCTTACTAGTCTCTATTCCAACTTCTTTAAACTTCAGACCCTATCCTTAGAATAAGCCATCATCACTATTACATTGGTGATGGTCCTACTCTTACCCCCAGCCCTCCGTTCAGCTACATTACGGGCTCTTGGTGTCGTACTTTTAATAGTGGCTGCTCTTGGTCTTCCAGCCTTGTTGTATTCAAGAATATGACATCAATTTTGAAAAGGTAACACCTGTAATAGTGGTGAGTACTTTTTGCCATTAACCAACCATGTTTGGGCCATTTATGTGAGTTTTAATACTTTAGAAGATGCCAAACTTCGGGGGCATCCCATATTAGAGACTTATCCGTGTTCCGGCTTTGCAGAACAGAGGTAAATAAGTCGTTTGCATTGTACGCCTTCATCTGCTGTGACCCAGGGAGGCCTGAGCTTCCTGGTGTATTGATCCACGCCACATACAAGGAGTGTTCAGCGCAGGCAGCTGGGAGGGAAGAACTATCCCACAACATTGCAGGCAGGTTTTATACTTTGGCACAATTCAATCATCTGTTACATCAGCACTGCAGACCACATCAAACAGCCCCGGACTCCCCTCCTCCCAGGTTTTATTTTGCTTTTATGTGTTTGAACAAACAGCCGATAGCAGACAAGAAGCTGCCTGGTAACTTCCACATATTCCAGAGAGAAGAAGACAAGGGATCACGCAATGATTGCAAAGAACCAGATTCACAGCAGGGAACATATCTGTGTCAAGGCAGTGACATCATGTTTGCAGGTTCTGACAGCCAGGCGTAGACTTGTAGTACCCTAGTGGGCATGATCAGAAATACAACAGACTGACTAGCAGTGCCCTAAGACTAGTATGTAACCCCGGCCATGCTTAGACTTATAGTTCCACAACACTTGTAGTTACTGTAGATTTAGGTCATGCTTAGACTACTAGTTCTATAAGACATGCCATGGCCAGACAGGTAGTTCCACCAGACTTGCACTTGCACCTCAGTCATACTTAGACTCTTAGTTCCACCACAGCCACGATCCACATATATCATGCTTATACCAGTAGTTCCTTAAGTTATGTATTTTTACAGCCATAATTTGGCCAGCAGTTCCACAATACTTGCAGCGGCACCAGTTTCAAAGTCTTAAAGGGAATTTGTCATCAGGTTTTTTTTCCACCTACTCTGAGAGCAGGATAATGTACAGACAGAGACCCTGATTCCAGTGATGTGTCACTTAATGGGCTGCTTGCTATAGTTTTGATTTAAAGAAAAATCCTCCAGAGAAACATAGAAGAGCTGAGCCCAAGTAAAGTTGACAATGCTCATTAGTAATGAATATAAAAGACAAAAGGAGAAAAGGTTTAAAGAATTTTTCACAGAATTAGTGGAGATGAAAAACAGGAACAGCCACCGGCGCGGGACCACGCAGGTAAGAATGAATCCAAACACACAGCAAAAAAGTGAAGAAAATTTAGATGGACGTATACATGATTAATAAATAAAGTGCTGCGCAAAAAAATGTTAAAAAATGCATTTATTGAAGAAGCCAAACGTGAAACGCGCGTCGGGGTCTCCAGCCACCGCCGTGTGACCACCGATCGAGGTCTGTGTGCACTTTGCACCCTATGCTGTGATTATGTTTATCTACTTGCATATAAATTAATGGCTAGACAGTCCATGCATAGCACTTGCACCTTATATTGATCTCATGTTTACTTACCTGTTTAGGATCTAATGACAGCACTTGCACCTTATATTGTTTTAATGTCTCTGTGCCTAATTTATTTAGAATTGATTGCTGGACCTTTTTAGCATAGGATTTTTTCAGCTTAGAACTTTTTTCTTTGACCTGGCACATGGCACATAGCACTTTACTTTGCATATGTATGTATATATATATATATATATATATATATATATATATATATATATTCTTTCTATGAAATCCTTTTTTAAACATTGTATGCATATGGTCCATATCTACAACTACACAAGAACCATATCTATAGGCACAGGATACTCATGATCCATATCTGTAGGCACAGGATACATATGATCCATATCTATAGGCACAGGATACACATGATCCATATCTATAGGCACAGGATACACATGATCCACGTCTATAGGCACAGGATACATATGATCCATATCTGTAGGCACAGGATACATATGATCCATATCTGTAGGCACAGGATCCACATGATCCATATCTATAGGCACAGGATGCACATGATCCATATCTATAGGCACAGGATACACATGATCCACGTCTATAGGCACAGGATACATATGATCCCTATCTGTAGGCACAGGATACATATGATCCATATCTATAGGCACAGGGTACTCATGATCCATATCTATAGGCACAGGATACACATGATCCACGTCTATAGGCACAGGATACATATGATCCATATCTGTAGGCACAGGATGCACATGATCCATATCTATAGGCACAGGATGCACATGATCCATATCTATAGGCACAGGATACACATGATCCATATCTATAGGCACAGGATACACATGATCCATATCTATAGGCACAGGATACACATGATCCACGTCTATAGGCACAGGATACATATGATCCATATCTGTAGGCACAGGATACATATGATCCATATCTGTAGGCACAGGATGCACATGATCCATATCTATAGGCACAGGATGCACATGATCCATATCTATAGGCACAGGATAAATATGATCCATATCTATAGGCACAGGATACATATGATCCATATCTATAGGCACAGGATGCATATGATCCATATCTCTAGGCACAGGATACACAAGATCGATATTTATAGGCACAGGATACATATGATCCATATCTATAGGCACAGGATACACATGATCCACTTCTATAGGCACAGGATACATATGATCCATATCTATAGGCACAGGATACACATGATCCACATCTATAGGCACAGGATGCACATGATCCATATCTATAGGCACAGGATGCACATGATCCATATCTATAGGCACAGGATGCACATGATCCATGTCTATAGGCACAGGATGCATATGATCCATATCTATAGGCACAGGATAAATATGATCCATATCTATAGGCACAGGATACATATGATCCATATCTATAGGCACAGGATACATATGATCCATATCTATAGGCACAGGATACATATGATCCATATCTATAGGCACAGGATGCACATGATCCATATCTATAGGCACAGGATGCACATGATCCATGTCTATAGGCACAGGATGCACATGATCCATATCTATAGGCACAGGATAAATATGATCCATATCTATAGGCACAGGATACATATGATCTATATCTATAGGCACAGGATGCATATGATCCATATCTCTAGGCACAGGATACACAAGATCGATATTTATAGGCACAGGATACATATGATCCATATCTATTGGCACAGGATACACATGATCCATGTCTGTAGGCACAGGATACACATGATCCATATCTATAGGCACAGGATACACATGATCCACATCTATAGCCTAGGCACAGGATGCACATGATCCATATCTATAGGCACAGGATGCACATGATCCATATCTATAGGCACAGGATGCACATGATCCATGTCTATAGGCACAGGATACATATGATCCATATCTGTAGGCACAGGATACATATGATCCATATCTATAGGCACAGGATGCACATGATCCATATATATTCTTTCTATGAAATCCTTTTTTAAACATTGTATGCATATGGTCCATATCTACAACTACACAAGAACCATATCTATAGGCACAGGATACTCATGATCCATATCTATAGGCACAGGATGCACATGATCCATATCTATAGGCACAGGATACATATGATCCATATCTGTAGGCACAGGATACACATGATCCACGTCTATAGGCACAGGATACATATGATCCATATCTGTAGGCACAGGATACATATGATCCATATCTATAGGCACAGGATGCACATGATCCATATCTATAGGCACAGGATACGCATGATCCATATCTATAGGCACAGGATACACATGATCCACGTCTATAGGCACAGGATACATATGATCCATATCTGTAGGCACAGGATACATATGATCCATATCTGTAGGCACAGGATGCACATGATCCATATCTATAGGCACAGGATGCACATGATCCATATCTATGGGCACAGGATACACATGATCCACGTCTATAGGCACAGGATACATATGATCCATATCTGTAGGCACAGGATACATATGATCCATATCTATAGGCACAGGGTACTCATGATCCATATCTGTAGGCACAGGATGCACATGATCCATGTCTATAGGCACAGGATGCATATGATCCATATCTATAGGCACAGGATAAATATGATCCATATCTATAAGCACAGGATACATATGATCCATATCTATAGGCACAGGATACATATGATCCATATCTATAGGCACAGGATACATATGATCCATATCTATAGGCACAGGATGCACATGATCCATATCTATAGGCACAGGATGCACATGATCCATGTCTATAGGCACAGGATGCACATGATCCATATCTATAGGCACAGGATAAATATGATCCATATCTATAGGCACAGGATACACATAATCCACGTCTATAGGCACAGAATACGTATGATCCATATCTGTAGACACAGGATACATATGATCCATATCTGTAGGCACAGGATGCACATGATCCATATCTATAGGCACAGGTGCGCATGATCCATATCTATAGGCACAGGATAAATATGATCCATATCTATAGGCACAGGATACATATGATCTATATCTATAGGCACAGGATGCATATGATCCATATCTCTAGGCACAGGATACACAAGATCGATATTTATAGGCACAGGATACATATGATCCATATCTATTGGCACAGGATACACATGATCCATGTCTGTAGGCACAGGATACACATGATCCATATCTATAGGCACAGGATACACATGATCCACATCTATAGCCTAGGCACAGGATGCACATGATCCATATCTATAGGCACAGGATGCACATGATCCATATTTATAGGCACAGGATGCACATGATCCATGTCTATAGGCACAGGATGCACATGATCCATATCTATAGGCACAGGATACATATGATCCATATCTATAGGCACAGGATACATATGATCCATATCTATAGGCACAGGATACATATGATCCATATCTATAGGCACAGGATGCACATGATCCATATCTATAGGCACAGGATACATATGATCCATATCTATAGGCACAGGATGCACATGATCCATATCTATAGGCACAGGATGCACATGATCCATATCTATAGGCACAGGAAACACATTATCCACATCTATAGGCACAGGTACACATGATCCACATCTATAGGCACATGATGCATATGATCCATATTTATTGGCACAGGGTGCACATGATCCATATCTATAGGCACAGGATACACATGATCCATATCTATAGGCACAGGATACACATGATCCATATCTATAGGCACAGGATACACATGATCCATATCTATAGGCACAGGATAAATATGATCCATATCTATAGGCACAGGATACACATGATCCATATCTATAGGCACAGGATACACATGATCCACATCTATAGCCTAGGCACAGGATGCACATGATCCATATCTATAGGCACAGGATGCACATGATCCATATCTATAGGCACAGGATGCACATGATCCATGTCTATAGGCACAGGATGCACATGATCCATATCTATAGGCACAGGATAAATATGATCCATATCTATAGGCACAGGATACATATGATCCATATCTATAGGCACAGGATACATATGATCCATATCTATAGGCACAGGATACATATGATCCATATCTATAGGCACAGGATGCACATGATCCATATCTATAGGCACAGGATACATATGATCCATATCTATAGGCACAGGATGCACATGATCCATATCTATAGGCACAGGATGCACATGATCCATATCTATAGGCACAGGAAACACATTATCCACATCTATAGGCACAGGTACACATGATCCACATCTATAGGCACATGATGCATATGATCCATATTTATTGGCACAGGGTGCACATGATCCATATCTATAGGCACAGGATACACATGATCCATATCTATAGGCACAGGATACACATGATCCATATCTATAGGCACAGGATACACATGATCCATATCTATAGGCACAGGATAAATATGATCCATATCTATAGGCACAGGATACATATGATCCATATCTATAGGCACAGGATACACATGATCCATATCTATAGGCACAGGATACACTTGATCCATATATATATATATACCTGATCCATATCTATAGGCACAGGATACACATGATCCATATCTATATATACCCATGATCCATATCTATAGGCACAGGATACACATGATCCATATATATAGGCACAGGATACACATGATCCATATCTATATATACACATGATCCATATCTATAGGCACAGGCTACATGTGATCCATTTCTATATATACACATGATCCATCTCTATAGGCACAGGATGCATATGATCCACATCTATAGGCACAGGATACACATGATCCACGTCTATAGGCACAGGATACACATGATCCACGTCTATAGGCACAGGATACACATGATCCATATATATATAGGTATAGGACACATATGATCCACATCTATAGGCACAGGATACACATGATCCATATCTATAGGCACAGGATACACATGATCCATATCTATAGGCACAGGATACACATGATCCATATCTATAGGCACAGGATACACATGATCCATATCTATAGGCACAGGATAAATATGATCCATATCTATAGGCACAGGATACATATGATCCATATCTATAGGCACAGGATACACATGATCCATATCTATAGGCACAGAATACACTTGATCCATATATATATATATACCTGATCCATATCTATAGGCACAGGATACACATGATCCATATCTATAGGCACAGGATACACATGATCCATATCTATAGGCACAGGATAAATATGATCCATATCTATAGGCACAG
Source organism: Ranitomeya imitator (assembly GCF_032444005.1). Lineage (NCBI taxonomy): Eukaryota > Metazoa > Chordata > Amphibia > Anura > Dendrobatidae > Ranitomeya > Ranitomeya imitator. Next base: position 65,972,367 of record NC_091287.1, read on the forward strand.
GATACATATTATCCATATCTATAGGCACAGGATACACATGATCCATATCTATAGGCACAGAATACACTTGATCCATATATATATATATACCTGATCCATATCTATAGGCACAGGCTACATGTGATCCATTTCTATATATACACATGATCCATCTCTATAGGCACAGGATGCATATGATCCACATCTATAGGCACAGGATACACATGATCCACGTCTATAGGCACAGGATACACATGATCCACGTCTATAGGCACAGGATACACATGATCCATATATATATAGGTATAGGACACATATGATCCACATCTATAGGCACAGGATACACATGATCCATATCTATAGGCACAGGATACACGTGATCCATATCTATAGGCACAGGATACACATGATCCATATCTATAGGCACAGGATACACATGACCCATCTCTATATATACACATGATCCATATCTATAGGCACAGGATACACATGATCCATATCTATAGGCACAGGATAAATATGATCGGTATCTATAGGCACAGGATACACATGATCATTTCTATATATACACATGATCCATATCTATATATACACATGATCCATATCTTTAGGCACAGGATACACATGATCCATCTCTATAGATACACATGATCCATATCTTTAGACACAGGATACACATGATCCATATCTATAGGCACAGGATACATATGATCCATATCTATAGGCACAGGGTACACATGATCCATCTCTATAGATACACATGATCCATATCTATAGGCTCAGGGTGCACATGATCCATATCTATAGGCACAGGATACACATGATCCATCTCTATAGATACACATGATCCATATCTATAGGCTCAGGGTGCACATGATCCATATCTATAGGCACAGGATACACATGATCCATATCTATAGGCACAGGATACACATGATCCATATCTATAGGCACAGGATACACATGATCCATATCTATAGGCACAGGGTACACATGATCCATCTCTATACATACACATGATCCATCTCTATAGATACACATGATCCATATCTATAGGCACAGGGTACATGATCCATATCTATAGGCACAGGATACACATGATCCATCTCTATACATACACATGATCCATATCTATAGGCACAGGATACACATGATCCATCTCTATAGATACACATGATCCATATCTATAGGCACAGGGTACATGATCCATATCTATAGGCACAGGATACACATGATCCATCTCTATACATACACATGATCCATATCTATAGGCACAGGATACACATGATCCATATCTATATATACACATGATCCATCTCTATAGGCACAGGATGCATATGATCCATATCTATAGGCACAGGATACACATGATCCATATCTATAGGCTCAGGGTACACATGATCCATCTCTATAGATACACATGATCCATATCTATAGGCTCAGGGTACACATGATCCATCTCTATAGATACACATGATCCATATCTATAGGCTCAGGGTACACATGATCCATCTCTATACATACACATGATCCATATCTATAGGCTCAGGGTACACATGATCCATCTCTATAGATACACATGATCCATATCTATAGGCTCAGGGTACACATGATCCATCTCTATACATACACATGATCCATATCTATAGGCTCAGGGTGCATGCAGACACTTGGCAGAGGACACCTCATGCAGCCCACGCCCTCTCTCGCCTCCTGTACCCGGAGCTCAGGATCCTCATCACTTCTGGCTTCTATGAGAAGGAGAAGAAGCTCCGGTGGCAGCCAATCAGCTGGGGCCCCACTCGCTATAATATAGAGGCTGTAGCCTCCCTGCTCTCACAGCTCCTGAGTCCTCATTGCTCCTTCACTTACTGTCAGACCTTTTTTTTTTTTTTTTTTTCCTTTTTTTTTTTTTCTGGAAACTTTTCGCCCTTTCTCTGCAGCCCTGCACTCAGTGAGATCCTATGTGCGGCTCATTGTGCTCTGAGCACCTGTCCAGGAGGAGAGCGCTGGATCCCATCACGGGAGGACGTGCCCGGCGATCTGTCTGATCTCCCACCATCACTGCTGTCACTGTCGCTGGATTCCCTGGGCGCGATGCTCCTGCTGCTGAGAGCTCTGCTCCTGGGGGTCTTCATTAGCGCCCTGCTGCTTCCTCCTACCTCAGCCTGTGGACCAGGCAGGGGGATTGGCAAGAGAAGACACCCTAAAAAGCTGACCCCATTAACCTATAAGCAGTTTATCCCCAATGTGGTAGAGAAGACCCTGGGGGCCAGTGGAAGATATGAAGGAAAGATCACTAGGAACTCGGAAAGGTTTAAGGAGCTCACCCCAAATTATAACTCTGACATCATTTTTAAAGACGAGGAGAACACGGCGGCAGACAGGCTCATGACCCAGGTACAGGCACCACATTATATCCCTCCTATCACCCCCTGCTCAGTTATTATTCATTGTCCCCTGTTTATTCTAGATGTAACTTGCTCAATCGGATGTCACTGCATACAACCTGTTCCCCCAGTACCAGATGTTACCCCCAATAACTGTTTTCTTGCTCAGAGTAATGATCTGATACATTGTATCCATATCTTGAATACATAGTGATATCTGCTCAGTGGATGGACTTTGTCTTCTGTAGTCTACATTGTTTCATTTCATATCAATCATTCAACCTGTTCCACATTGAGCAGCCGGCACCTTCCAGCCTCCCTGCCCTAACCTGACACATTGTAGCCGGCACCTTCCAGCCTCCCTGCCCCAACCTGACACATTGGGCAGCCAGCACCTTCCAGCCTCCCTGCCCCAACCTGACACATTGGGCAGCCAGCACCTTCCAGCCTCCCTGCCCTAACCTGACACATTGGGCAGCCGGCACCTTCCAGCCTTCCTGCCCTAACCTGACACATTGTAGCCGGCACCTTCCAGCCTCCCTGCCCCAACCTGACACATTGGGCAGCCGGCACCTTCCAGCCTCTGTGCCCTAACCTGACACATTGTAGCCGGCACCTTCCAGCCTCCCTGCCCCAACCTGACACATTGGGCAGCCAGCACCTTCCAGCCTCCCTGCCCTAACCTGACACATTGTAGCCGGCACCTTCCAGCCTCTGTGCCCTAACCTGACACATTGTAGCCGGCACCTTCCAGCCTCTGTGCCCTAACCTGACACATTGTAGCCGGCACCTTCGAGCCTCTGTGCCCCAACCTGACACATTGTAGCCGGCACCTTCCAGCCTCCCTGCCCCAACCTGACACATTGGGCAGCCAGCACCTTCCAGCCTCTGTGCCCTAACCTGACACATTGTAGCCGGCACCTTCCAGCCTCCCTGCCCTAACCTGACACATTGTAGCCGGCACCTTCCAGCCTCCCTGCCCTAACCTGACACATTGTAGCCGGCACCTTCCAGCCTCCCTGCCCCAACCTGACACATTGTAGCCGGCACCTTCCAGCCTCCCTGCCCCAACCTGACACATTGGGCAGCCAGCACCTTCCAGCCTCTGTGCCCTAACCTGACACATTGTAGCCGGCACCTTCCAGCCTCCCTGCCCTAACCTGACACATTGTAGCCGGCACCTTCCAGCCTCCCTGCCCTAGCCTGACACATTGGGCAGCCGGCACCTTCCAGCCTCCCTGCCCTAACCTGACACATTGGGCAGCCGGCACCTTCCAGCCTCCCTGCCCTAACCTGACACATTGTAGCCGGCACCTTCCAGCCTCCCTGCCCCAACCTGACACATTGGGCAGCCAGCACCTTCCAGCCTCCCTGCCCTAACCTGACACATTGTAGCCGGCACCTTCCAGCCTCTGTGCCCTAACCTGACACATTGTAGCCGGCACCTTCCAGCCTCTGTGCCCTAACCTGACACATTGGGCAGCCAGCACCTTCCAGCCTCTGTGCCCTAACCTGACACATTGTAGCCGGCACCTTCCAGCCTCTGTGCCCTAACCTGACACATTGTAGCCGGCACCTTCCAGCCTCTGTGCCCTAACCTGACACATTGGGCAGCCAGCACCTTCCAGCCTCCCTGCCCTAACCTGACACATTGTAGCCGGCACCTTCCAACCTCTGTGCCCTAACCTGACACATTGGGCAGCCAGCACCTTCCAGCCTCTGTGCCCTAACCTGACACATTGTAGCCGGCACCTTCCAGCCTCTGTGCCCTACCCTGACACATTGGGCAGCCAGCAGCTTCCAGCCTCCCTGCCCTAACCTGACACATTGGGCAGCCAGCAGCTTCCAGCCTCCCTGCCCTAACCTGACACATTGTAGCCGGCACCTTCCAGCCTCCCTGCCCTAACCTGACACATTGGGCAGCCGGCACCTTCCAGCCTCCCTGCCCCAACCTGACACATTGTAGCCGGCACTGAACCCCTGCAGTAATATGCCCCATTGTATTGAGCCCTCATTCCTCCTTGACTTACATATTGACAGGCACTGGCCTCCTTGGATGAGGGGACTTTAGTATTTAGCGCCTGGTTATCCCTCCACAATAGCCAGGACAATCTTAATCGACCGCCCGCTCCATTAAATCTGACTGTAGCATTATATCCAGCATTGCTCATCGGAGCGTGAATATATTGATATGTATTTAAGGATGCCCGGTGCCATCCTCTCACACCTTCCCCTTGTCACTTGGTACATGACATCATCCCTTCTAGAATGAGATATTGTAAATTAATAGGTTCCCAGAAAGGAGTAGTTGGAGATTTAACTCTATCCGCACCAGGACTTTTCTTGCATGGCAATAAGGGGTATACTGAGGTCAGACAACTATGTGTGTGTATATGTGTACGTGGTTATATATGTGTATGTGGTTATATATGGGCATGTTGTATAGATGTGTTTATATATGTATGTTGTATAGATG